>NC_090936.1:574799420-575102450 GCF_040938575.1 Ambystoma mexicanum
TACATCTGGCGGCCATTTTATGATACACCTGTTCGCCTACAAAGCCATTGTTATGGTTTCACAGACTGGTCAAAGAATTAATGAAAGTTCTCTTTAGACCTTTCCCTCCAGTGAAAGGTCTGGCCCCGGCATAGGAGCTGGATGTTGTCCTCACAAAGCTCATGGAACCTCCAATTGACATTGTGCTCCTCTCATAGAAGCTGCGTTCCTGGTACCGATCAGGTCAGCCAGGAGGATCAGGGAAATTCAGGCTTTTCCCTGCAAAGCCCCCTACTCATCGTTGCAACGTACTTTGGTGGTGCTCCGCACTCACCCCGCCTTCATGCCGAAAGTTCCATCTGAGTTCCACCTTAACGAACCTCTGGTACTTCCAGCCTTCTTCCCGAATGCTGTTTCGGCTGCTGAACAGTCACTGCATATGCAGGACGTTGCTCATGCCTTGAAGTTCTATGTGGCCCCCTCGAAAGATTTCCGGAAGACTTCTCAGCTCTTTGTAAACTTTGGTCCTGTGAATCAGGGGAAGGCCCTGTCCAAGGCCTCTCTATCCAAGTGGCTCTCCAGCTGCATCATGCACTGCCATTGTCTAGCTAACAGACCCCTTCCAAGCCAGCCGAGAGCACACTCCACCAGGGCCATCGCTGCCATGACACCGTTTCTATCACGACCCTCGCCCAAAACCCCCTCTGGCAAACCCATTGGCCAGGTGGAGTCAGGACTCGGGCCTCTAGAGCCTGGCATCCTCTTCAAAAGCCCTCATGGGGCCAGTCCTGGCGCCTATGGCGCCAGGCTCATACACCATGAAAAATAATGTGCTTGGGAACTACTTTATTGTATTGTCAGCCAACAAGGATGCATCCACATAGCTTGGTTCCTAAGAACCAAGCTATGCGGTCTAGTGTTTTGGGTGTGGTAGCCTAGGGACTACTTTACCTGGACTATTTTGTTGGGGCTATTTAAACCACACCAGAGCAAGACAACATGATTTGCGTTACTTTGCAGATTGCAACGTGACGCTCACCGTGTCCAGCTATTCCCTCGAACCTCGGAGAAGCACAACCTGCAAGGAGACAAAAGGAACATCATTAGCAGCAGCATCTTACCTGCAGTCTTCATCTTTGAACACTCGCAGCTACTGAGAACAGCTTCCTCGAATCTGCACGCCTCCTGGACAGAACGACCCGAAAGAGGAAGATAGAGGCAACATTAAAGAAAGCAGTAGAGACATTTACAAATTACGAACTGCTCAAAAGGCTTACCTGGCTGGTCGCCTCTCGGCTGGCACCACTCCGGACATTCCACTCGCGCTGAAGAACACTGCGACCTACAAAGAAGGAAAACACAGGTTAGCAAAGGCAAGACTTTGGAGCTCTGCGCATAGCGCTTACTTACCGCATCATAGCGCTCTTAATGCGCCATCATTTACCATCGGGGCCAACAAAGCCAGTTTGCCGCGCTGAAGCTCTGCATACCTAAGGGAGAAAAAAAGAGACATTTTAAACAAAGAAAGGCATGCAGGATAGCAACAAAACTAAAGAACAGCAATAAGACCTACCTGAACAATATCAAACAGGCTGGCGTCAGTGAAGTAAATGGACCGCACTCGCCCATGAAAGACAAGGCGCCCCTGCAAAGAAGGCAGGACGGGAGCACGCCTAATTCTACCACAAGGTGAGGAGAGGGCGCCAGAGGGACTGAAATCATACAGGGGTGGAGGGAGGATACTTACCCCAGTCGGTCATTCTTGAACACAGTCCTCCTGTATTTTCAGGCACAGTCTTCCCTGCAGACCACATCAGGGCAAAGCTGAGAAGCATACCAGCGAGTAACCCTACTGGGTGGCGTCCCTGTGGATACCAGGTGAACATAACAGTTTCTCTCTGGGGTTCCCCTGCTGGACATTTCCAGGACTGCTATGTGGAGGTTGATACACCTTCACGAGATTATATTGTGTCGACAGGGAATCCAGGGAGGAGTCCAGAGTCAGCCAAGCAGTGCTGCGCAACCCGTTTGCTTGAGGTGAGTCGGTTCCAGGGATAAGTGTTGTACTTCTGTTGGGTATTACCACCTCCCATTGTTGTGTACATGTTACTTCTGTATAATTGTATTCATGAGCATGTCAATCTATGCCAGACCCCATTCTGGATAAGGAACAAGTAACTTACTTGTAACTGTTCTCCAGCATGTGTCTGGCATTGGGTCACATGCAAACCCTCCCTCTGTCCCCGCTGTGGGTCTTCTGGGTTCATATTGGCACCTTGTGTGTTTCCAATCTGAAGATGGCTGCCGAGGGTGGAACTCAGGCAGGCAACTGTCATTGGATGGGTACAGTATGACCCGATCTTCAGTGATTGCATATCAGGCGAAAGGCAGTATTCAAGTATTAAAGAAATACCGCTTTTCTTCTCTTAGCAAGGATTTCCAGCCTGATGGAAAATATTCATGAACATGTGAATCCATGCCAGACCCATGCTGGAGAACATCATTTACAGGTAGGTAACTTTTTCCTTAGCAGGTTCTCCCACCTCTTCAGAGCTGAATAGGGGGTGACGGGCACTGTCAGTGCATGTCCCTAGGTACTGGGCTCTGGAGGTACTCTTCAGAACCCTCTTCCAAGGTCCTCTGGTATGCTGTAGCCTGGTCTAGTGGGATTTTACAGGACCCCCCTCAGTCAGTTTGCCACTGACTTAAATTGGCCCAAATCCTGCTCTGGTTCCTTTCATCTCAGATCCCCTGGCATGGAGGAGGTGAAGAGATCCTCCTTTGATGTAGCCTAGAATTGGTTTGTCTAAACCTCTTGGGGTATAACTATTTAGCTGGCTGTATCCTGCAACCACAGCTCTCCCACATGACATGGTCACATTGATTTCCAGGGGAAACGTTTTACAACTTTAAATCACCTGCTAAAGTGACTGAAAGGAAAGGAGTGGCAGTGAGTGGTCTGCCTGGTGTCTGGAGCGCAGCCTGGAGAGTTTTTCTCTTGTATACTCTGGAGGAAGACCGAGTCGCAAACACAGCAAAGCTGCCCTTTATAATCATCGGTTCTGTGTAGAGTGCGGCAATGAATGGTAAGCCGCGGTCCGCTGTGATAGCTGAGGAGTTGAGGCTTTGTGATCTGATACGGCACAGTTAAGCAATACACCGCGGGGATGGTTCCATCATCTACGTGACCAAATTTTGGTCTAGAACGCTCATCCTGTGCTGCGTGTGGCAGAGCAGAGAGACTGCTTGAAGTACTGTCCACATTTGTTTTGGTATACACAATATACTTGCATACAAGTGTCGCACAGCTGGGCTCACAAGAAGTTTATAATATTCCTTGAAATCTCTGCTTCCCATATTTTCTTCTTTGCCCCTGAAGGAACTTTACAAGTTTTATCTCCAGCTCCTTAGTTACTTTTTAGTGGCCTGCATACGCCCCTTTGCCTGGTTTTACCCATACCCTCTCTGGATTCACCAGGTGGACGGATGGGGAAGGGGCTGGGAGTAGGACTGAAATTGACTGCAAGGGGCAGGGGTAAGCCTATTGACAGCCCAGCAGCTATGTCCGCCCTTGTTAGCAGGACGGACACTAACCCGATTATGAATACTCCTGCTCCTATGGCAGACGCCCTCCCTCGTCTGTTTACACTCTCCTCTCTTTCCTTTAATAAGACAGTGCACTTTCATGTTTCCACCACAACAGCATTCACGGTTTCATATCAATTCTCCAAATCGGCACCCCCTGTAATTCCATATCACCAAAAGACTACAGAAGTTTATATTTTGGTGACAATCAGCGAGATAAACAGCTCAAGACTCAGTATGATTGTAGTGGGACAGGAAATGAGTCATAGGAGCTAAGGGCACCGGGAGAGCCTTCACTATTTCCAACATCAGCTCTGAAAGCACCAATGACAAATTTGTAGCCCTCCTCTCTGTAAGTAGAGAGCTTCTTGAGGAGATTACAGATCTGGAATTAGTCTCATTGTGATCAAGTGGAGGCCTGACTAACAGTGAAAAGGTTCCCAAAGAGTCTGGGTCCACTAGAGTTCCAACAATCCTCCTCCCAGGTCCCTCCATCCTCCCTGGGCCCTGGGAGTCTTCAGACCCCCTTGCCACGTATCTTCAGGGATGTGTGTTGGGTCCCTGTCTTGGAGTAAGGAGGGATTCCATATTTGTGGGTAGGGTTGGAATAGTACATTGTCCCTCTAGCCTGCCTTCTTCCCCTGTTGCTGCCAAACTGATGCTGGTCAGGCTAATAACTCTGAAGTGCGTTGGGTGGAAGACAGAAATGAGGAAGCCACGCTCCCGAGTTCCCTCCCTCATGTGAACGTGAGTTTCTTTGAGGATCGCCAACCACTTACGGTCAAGTCATCACCTCTACACCCAGAGTGTGATACAGGTAATGGAGGAGCTGTTAGCTTAGTGCGGAGAGAGGTCGTGGTTGAAGACCCAGCAAATACTATGGAAGAGCAGGCATATTTCCCAATCTTCAAACCGAAAAAAAAGGAAAGGGCAAGATGGGAGAGGAAAATAACCAACAGAAAAAGACAAATAAAAAGGACGAACGAAAGAACATCTCGAAGGGCTCAAGAAAATTCTTCCCTGTGGTCTACATGGGGGCACTGCTGAAAAAACTGCAACTCTTCACACAAGCGATCTCATCACTGCGGTGCCACAAATGGAGCCGTATGGGACCAGTGCACAGGAGAAATAGGTACTCTGGAACCTCCACACGCAGAGGAGGGCCCTGTGGGAAAACACCATCCTCTGCTACACTCTCCCGAGGTGTCACGTGTGCCTCTACCCAGACAGTGTCACTCGCTTACCCAAAACAACATGGTTGAAAGAGGTGAGTATGTCCAAAGATACGGGCCAAACAGGTACTGTGAGGGCCCCTATGGGTTCTAACTTTCCTGATGATCAAATGGCACAAACACAGAAGAATTCCCCTTAACTTTACAGAACCAGTATTTAAGACACTGGCAGAGAAAATACAGTTGTTGTGTCCATCATTAGCTCCTAATGAGCCTGGTAGGAACGCTGTGGTGCAGCCCACTTAAGGTCCTCTAACTGTCTAATCCTTGAGAAATTACCACTAGACCAGCAACAAATAATCTTTAGAAGGCATAAGACAGAGCTTCTATTTAAAGTTGTCTAATCAGTCCGAAATTCTGCTTGACAAATGTCATTAGAGTGAATATTAGACAAAGTAATTCTTCACTTCTATTCTCGTCTAGTTCTGGACCAAGTAGTTGCAGCGTCTGATCACCTTAGGGCCTGGGGCTTTGATAACAGAGTTTTCATTCCTAAACCATGGGTCTTAAATTGTCAAGCTTCCAACCCACATCAATGTGAACAGGGTTTTTGTCCTGAATTGGCCTCATCCCTATAGATTAAATTATTTAAAGAAGACTTAAAAAGACAAATAACCGACTGCAATGAGGGTTTGAATCAATTTAACGACAACAATACCTGGAGTTGGCTGTCGGCTACTCTGGATTCCCACTTCAGAGAATAGCTAATAACGAATACCAATAATAAAGCATTTAAAGACCTTAAATTAATTTCCTAGTACTGTAGGGGCTTCATGCTACTGATCTCTGAAGAAAGTGTTGACTTGATGGCCACCAATGTATTCTCTCTAAAGGAGATTTGGTTGCTGGAAGTCCCAACAGTAGATGGTTTTACAGGTCTATTAAACCCAGCCTATAAAGGGAAAAGGGACACCCTGTGTCTGGCCTGCTATTTGGGATTCACAATGATACGTTTGCCTCCTCTACAATTTACGGCCAGTCAAACGCTTTTGTGCATGCAGTGGAGATTAACTGGGACAACTCAGTCTATCCTGGTTCAGACTTCACATTGATACTTAAGCTGTTTTGGAACTCTGTTCAAGTATCGCAGATCAACTTTTTTGACGCAATTGAAAACATGATCTCCAATTGGCAATTGTTGAGAAATGTTTATTCCATTCTAATCTCTGGTGATATGAATGCTCTGTATGTCGGAACCCCTGGAAGTGACCTTAAGACTGTGTGTGAGAAAGCAGTGGGGATTTTGTATTGTAAATGGTAACACATTGGGGATGACGCCCTTCACTACACTTCGGCCAGAGGTCCAAATGTTCTGGAGTACCTCGCCTCTGAAGAGATTCTTTTAGACATTGAGGGCCTGAATCATGGAACTGTTTTATAGTGGAGCAATCCCATAGGAAAATGTTCCATGAATCAGGCCCTGTGTCTGTGAATGTGATGCAAACTACAGCTTGCGATTACCTTCCACTATCTAAATTGTGGGTGCAGACAACCAGGGTGACCCACCTGTCATATTCTGTGGTCCTGGATGTCAACCAAGGGGGAAATCGAGTATCTTGGAAAAGCTTTAACGTAAGGTCTTTTAATACTGCTTTGGCTAAACTTTATTCTGAGGAATAACTTTGGGCGTTATTATTTAAGGTCCCATACAATGTCATACTGAAAAGAGTTTATGCCGAAATGTCACATTCCAGGAAAAAGCCAAAGGTAGTCTGCAAGCATGCTTACGATCCTGAGGTCCAGTATAAAAAAAAGGGAACTACGCAGAATGTTGCTTAGGGAAAGCAAAATCGCATATAAAAATTGGTCCAGAACGCATAGTTAAACGACTGCTTAGAGATTCGCAGATTTTGAAGGCTTATTAGTGATGACGTAGAGCCCCAAAATCAAGCACAAGTTGATCCGATTCCTAAGGATAAATGGATTGAGCATTTTGGAAATATTTAGGACTATGAGCATGGGGATCAATCGTAGTTCTTCATGCCGCCAGAGGAATCATGGGTCCTCATTACAACCCAGGCATTAAGGGTTTAACGGCGCCGTCGGCGCCACTAACCCTTAACGCCTGATTACCATTTTAACGCCTGCTTTTAGCAGGCGTTAAAATGCAAGGCGCTAACCCGCCTTGGTGCTAATTACGGCACCGTAATTTACGGTGTCGTAATTAGCGCCTTCCCCACTCCCATTATGCCCTATGGGGCAAAAATGGGAATGGGGAAGGGTAAATGGGGAATGGGGATTTACCGCCCCACTCACCTTGGAATGGGGCGGTAAATCGGCCATCCACCATGGTGTAAACAGAGTTTACACCATGGTGGTAAAGTAGGGAATTTACCGCCTGGGTTGTAATGAGGCCCATGGTCTTTAGAACGTGATCACAAAATTATACGTACACTAATTGTTCGCATTAAAAAATTCTAGGGCGCCAGGTTCTGACTGTTTGTCCAACATGGTCCTAGAAGGCAATATAGACCTCTGGGCGTGTTTGTGAAACCAAGAAGATCCCTGCCTTCTAGTCTAACTCTATAATTGTACAATTTACAAAAAAGGGCCATGGGCTATTCCGTCAAACTATAGGCCTATAACCCTCCTGGATGTGCTGTCAAAGGTGTGCTACGCTCACCTGGTATCCACGGGGATGCCACACGATACTGGATGGAGGTCTAACCGCTATCCCGGATCCCTCTCTGCTTGGTTATGTGCCAGACGTTGGGTAGCGCCTATAACAGGAGAATGGAGGGTTAAGATACTGGTTCTGTGATGGGTGAACTCCGACCTCCCTCTGGTCCAAATCCCCTCCCTTGGGGTTATTGCTCACCTTAGGTTTTTGTGTGTTGAACTCTCCGTCCTGCATCTCTGTGCAGGGGAGCGTGGTTGGTGCGGGCGTTCCGTGGATCTAGTTGCTTCACTGGTCCGTGTGCCCTTATGTCGTGTCCAGACCGGCTGTGACTTCGACTCTGCTTGCTGTCTTCCAGGTGAGTTATAATGTCTTTTCCGTCTTTATTCTGAGTCTTTCATTCCCTCCATTTTCTCTGTCTTCTCAGCGTCTTGCTCCACTACGCTGTTCCCTAACAGTGGGCCGCATTACGAGTTTGGAGGTAGCCATGCCCTTAATAAGGGCATGGGGCATGGCTGCCTCCAAACTCGGGTCCGGGTTCCTTGAATGAGGAATTACCGGGTCATTCCAACCTTGGAGGACCCGGTAATTCCTAATTCAAAAAACCCATCCCCATTCCCATTTGAGGCCCCATAGGGCTCAATGGGAATGGTGAGGCAGCTAATAACGGGCCCGTTATTAGCTCCCTGGTCCCCTTGCGGGACCCGCAAAGGACGTCTGGTCAGACCAGAAGTTCAGAGCGGGTCCCGCAAGGGAACCTCGTAATAGGGCGGAATGGGTTTACCGGCACCGGCACCATTACCGGCGCCGTTAAACCCATTCCGCCCACCTCGTAAAGAGGCCCAATGTCTCTTTTTGTTTTCACGGGGATGGTTGCGATCTCGGAGTTGACACGCTGATGGCGAAGACCACAGTGAGTTATTGATGCGCGGAGCGCTGCGCTGTTTATTGGTGTTAATTGCTAACTTGTGTTCTCTTCCCTTCTTTGTACAGGTTGTGGTGATGTTCCGGAGTGATGAGCGATCGAAGCGCTGCTTGCCCAGGTAAGTGCTTTGTTAATGCTGACCGTGTTCCTTCTCCCTTGCAGGTTGCGATGAAACGCGGAGATGGGCGAGGTAAGAGAAGCACAGGGTGCTACCAGGACTCACTGCTTGCCCAGGTAAGAATTGTTATTAATGCTGTCCTTGTTTCTTTACCTTTGCAGGTTGCGGCGAACTCCGGAGATGGGTGAGGTAAGCGAAGCACAGGATGGATTCAAGACCGGTTACTTCACAGGTAAGTGTTCTTGCTCGCTAATGCTGTTCTTGTTCTTCCAGGTTATTAATGGAATCAAGATCTAGGGGCTTCAGGATGGGGCCGCCGGAGAAGCAGATGAGCAGGAGCTGGACACGGTGAGCGTTACGCTGCAGGAGTGCAGAATAGCGCGAAGCGTGTTCTGCTGTTTGGGTGTGGTTTAAATAGCCCAGGTAAAGTAGTTCCAGGCCCAGCCACACCCAAAACACAAGACCGCATGGCTTGGTTCTAAAGAACTGAGCTGTGTAATAAACCTCCATGTTGGATTAAGGTCCAAAACTGGTATTGCTTTATTCCTGATAATGAGCCTAGCGCCAAAGGCGCCAGGACTGACTCCATGTATGTTTCTGATGGAGTTTTAAGGCCCTTGGGGCCAGTGTGAAGGGCTTTAGCCCCACTGCTGCCAGGGGGCTGTTATACCTGAGGGGGTCAGGGGCATGGATCGTGACAGGTGTTCACATCCCTGGCGTTACGGGGTTATTTGCGTGGCCAAAGGGAGCTTATAGAGTTGACTTATATCAAACTGGTTTTTTGAAGGGTACGGGAACCCATACCAGTGGTTTTATCCTACGGTTACTTAAAAGGGAAGCCATGGCAAAGTCCATACCTGTTTATGTTGCTTTTATTGAATTCTCCATGGCTTTCGATAGTATTGATAGGAACCGGTTGTGCCGGAAACTGCAGGTATGGGGTGCCGTGCTGGGCTGTTGCACATGATTATTGCACTCTTGCACCTCTATTAGAGTAAGATTGAATAGAGAAGGTACGCTTTCATCATCGATTGACACAAAGCACTGTCTCAAACAAGGCTGCGTTTTAGGCCCACTCCTTTTTTGCATATTTATTTCAGACATTGGTTTTGCATTCGAGGGAGTCTGATATTTTCCACTGCACCTTGTTGACAAACCTATGAATTACCTTTTATACGCCAATATGATTATGATTTCATTAGATTACAGGCCTATTGGCTTGCACTGCCAACTTGTTGCTTTGGAACCAAACTAAGAAAAACAAGCTAATCATCAACGTAAGCAAGACTAAGGTCTTCCAATTTGTACCTCGTTTAAATCTTGTTACAATAATTTTAAGTGGTCTCTGGGTAATTCTGAACTCGAGCACGTTTCAAATTTTATATATCCGGGGTCTTACTTGAGTATTAACAAAAGCGAACTCTTTTCTTATTACAGGTCAAAAATGACCTTTTTGGCTGCACAGTTGAATAAGAAATATGGCCACTTTTCACTACTCCCGATAACAGAGTTTTACAACACAAAGGTCGTACCAGTAATTACTTTGAAACTGTTTCCATCTGCATTGACCGACTAGTCCAGCCTTGAGGCTGCTTCTGTGTAAAAGTTCTGAAACTCCGTAGCGGGGGTTCCAGCAGCAGTACTCTGGTATGAGCTGGGCCAGTTATCCATTAAAGTGCTGTTTGCTGGAATAACCTGACTATGTGTTCTCTACCGGTAGCATTATTTTGGACAGCAATCTGGTGGGAATTAAAGAGACTAATGGAGACAAAGAAACTCTCCCCAACTTAATAAGTGGGTGGCGGACTGTAATGAAACTATGATAACATACAATGTAACCACTGAGTCGATTGGTCTATTCCCTAGTAAAGCAAAAAAGAAACTTTGGGAATTGGACTGGATCCACACCATTGAAGAAGTTTGGAAATACTGCACATATGTGAGTCCTCCTTGACGCAAGACCAATGGGGGTTATTCCAGCCTACTTGATCAAATTCCCAATCGCTTTTTGCCACTTCCAACTGCTGAGGCTAAGGTTAAACCTCCTCCCAACTAGGGAAATCTTGGGGGCTATGGAAAAGGTGCAGAGAGAACAGGGGATTTGTAGATTTTGTAATAGACAGGGGCAAATTGAGACATTGGGTCACATAATATTGGAATGCCAGGTTTTAAATAGTCAGATATTTTTCTATTTCAGACACCTTTCAGAAGGCTTTGAGTCCCTATCGAGCGGAACCATGTGGCAACACACTATGAATTAAAACAGCCCTAACGGTCGGAGTCTAGCTGCACTGCACTTTTTGAAGGCAGTTCTACCGCAAGTTCCTCACTCGAAAACTACTAAATGCATTTGTTGAGTGATGTTCAAAGCATGCTTAGTATTTTAACTTGTGTGCGTAATTGATCATACTGCGAAATGTAGTTTTGTTTCTTTCCTTTTTTTGGGGGTTTTCATTTTTCTGTATTTTAGTCGCGTTGACATCATTGACTATTGTGCCTTTCAAACTGCGATTAATGAATTTGTATAATTGACTGATAAACAATGTTTTTTATTAAATATTGTCTTTTGTTAAAGGTTAAACATTTAACCATATAACAATATTTTAAAAAGTTGCTTCACTGAACCGTGAAATGTCTCGTGGGTACTCCTTAGGTCCTTGGAGTTTTCTACCAAAGACTGGAATTTAAGCCATTACCCGGATGTACTGTAGCATTAAATTTAGTAAATGTTATGTTGTTGTGATTTAGACCACGCACCACTGCCATTTTCATGGTCTCCCAGCTCTATGACGGATCTGAAAAGGAAGGAGGATTGGTAGGGCTTAGTTAGTGGAATTGAGAGGGAAAAGTGGACAAGAGCTTTGATGTGCTATTAGTAGCTTCAGTGCAGAAAACAAGGTCATTGTGTGCTGGATTCTTTTCAGTTGGTAGACATAATGTGTTTGGTGTGTGTGTGTGTATGGGGTGATTTGTGTGTGATTGGTTTAGTTTCCTTTTGGATGTTGTGAAGTGTGTGTAGTTTGTGGTGGTTTTAGGTTGTTCCTCGGCATCGGAAGTATGAGTGTGATTTGTTCACCATTTGAGGATGAGTAGTAGAGAGCGTTTAGTAGAGTTAGTGGGAGTCTTCTGAGGCCTTTTGTGATAGGTTATGTTGATCCGTCAAGTTAATATTATTCTGTGGTGATTTGAAGTAGAATTCTTAATTTCTTTGGGTGGCCCTGTTTCAGTTCAGGTCACGGCACTCCTGCCATAGAAATGTATTCGGTTGCTGTGTCTATCTGTAGTTAATTTCTATCAAATTGTTTCTAGGAATGTAATGAGACCGGATAAGCCTGGTATTGCAAGTCTAATCCTCTTCTGGCATTTAGTGACCCCTTTCCATTCTTCAGGTACTACATTGATTACTCTGCTTGCCTGTGTGTGTGACATGTTTTACTATGTACTTTGTGGGGAATAGAGTGACTGTTTATATACTGGAATTAGTTGGTCCAGATTACGACTGTTAATGCATTTTACTATTGTCTAAGCTTCCTTTCGTCCCACCACTCCGGATGATAATGTATAGGGCTGGCTACTAAGGATAGAACTAACATTTAGATTATAAGTGGTAAGGGCCAACTCTATGCCCTTTCTAAGGAAGGCATGGTTATCAGAAGCATGACAGATACAAGGAGTACAATCCAAGGGTGTTTATTGAATAGTATATGGGTGAGAAAAACACCTAATCTAAACCTAAATCTAAGATGGGAGTAAGCTACAACCATCAAAGTAAAGAAAACGCTGTCCTAGTGGTTTCGTGCCAAAACAAAATGGCCTATACTAATAAAACTATATAACAAAAGGGTGCAGGACAATGATATGTATAACAAAAGAGTGTAATGCAAACTGAAATGTTCAAAAGGGTTTCAGTAATTCAGGACTGCTGAACTAATACACTCCCTTCCCCACCTTGCATCACAGGACAAGGCGGAACAGTGTCATGACTGTGAGCACTCCTTGAGTCTATAGGCATCAGGAAGCTGTTTCTTCTGAAAAGGCAGGATCCCTCAAATCAATGTCTTTTGCTTGGCAGCACAACACTTTTCCCAAGCTCTCACCATGCGGGATTCCCATCCTCTGCAGCTTTCTCATAATACCCTTTTGTTGGGTTCACCTTTGTCTTTATAGCACTGTTCAGTCACTTTATCAAAATGCAGGATTCACTTTCCCTTGCTTTCACTTGGCAGCCCCCCCGTCGGGTTCACTGAAGTCTTCAAATCACAGTTCACTTAACTTGACCAGTTCTATTTGCTTATAGCGTTCAGGAACTCAATGCATTTTTTAAACAGATATTTGGTTCACTTTCACCGGTTCACTCAGGTCCCGCTCCTCCAGGCTCCGACCTTCCTCTGTAGGCAGTTCCCTGCTTCCCTCGATCGGGTGCTGAAACTGCCAGCATCACTTTTGTTTCTTTACAATCTTTCACACTTTCACTTTCACATATTTGCCAGTTCGATACAGAGACTTCTAATAGGTGATCGCGTCTACCGGGCCACTCTGTGAAAAATAAACACTTGCTACAATACAACAATCAAGCTTCTCTTTCTCACGGCTGCTGTCCTACGCACAACCTACAATACTGGATACAGTTCAAGGTTTATACCAGCCTCCTCTCCAAAGGCCTTCTGGTATCTGAAGGTCCTTTCATTTCTTGTAAAAGACCTTCGACTGCACAAGGGGGTTTGTACCCTCGACTTTCTCCTCGTATGACAACTTTGACTATTCGCCTCCTTTCTTAGTTATTTTATTTTGCGGCTTCTCTCACACGCACAATCCTAGCATTCTTCATTCTTGTTACAATGTGCTTTCGCTCATGGTTGCTCGACTACCCAACAAGCACTTCAAATGTTAATATCCTTTTCATTTATCAATACAAGCCAGTCTCCCTTTTTACTCACCGGCAACGGATGATACAGTTTATCAAGACCTTCCGTTCAGTCAAAACTTTTGACCCAACGTGGCTAGCCTCCTTTCCAAATCCTCACGCTGTACATGAAGGAGGTACCGCTGTGATGTTCTGCAGTGGCAGGGAATTGCCCCTTTGGGATTCTGCAGCGACTTTCACCTCGCAGCTGGTAGGACCACAGCTTTTCGTTCCCCTCCTGGTCCCGACTGCTCTGCTTCCATAGTCGTGTCATCTTCCCAGGATTTCTTGCCCTTCCGTTCTGCTGGTCTTGCTCGCTTCGGTTGCCCTTCTCGCTTTGCTCCCTGGGTGCTCTCATGCTCTGCCTTTTACCCCAGTGGGGAAAGGTAACCGGATTTAGGTGTAAATCAGTAAGGTTAAGTGCCTGACTCTGCCTGACCCTGATGTTGGAACATGTCAAACAAACTGGTCGTGTGCGAGTCCATCTTTCCCTGAAGCGCTTTGTCCATGCAGCAAAGTGTGTGTAGGGAAGGGGGGGGAATAAAGGCCCTAGATGGTACACGGGACGAGGGTTTTCCACAGGAAAATGGGAACAGGGATACTGCGTCTCTCTATTCCGGGTGCCCCACTCCCCAGGGGCCCCTCATGCAGGTGATCCTCCCACACTAGTCCACACCCTGGGGTCTGGATCCAATAGCGATGGCCGTGCCCCGGATACCTGGATAACAGATCCCAAGGGACTAGTCATTGAGATACCCTTTGGTTTCTCACACCTTGTACTGATTTTACTTACAATGTGATTTACTGTGTGTGTCAAACTAATAGTACTTAGTTGAACTTCTATTGACATTTGTGTAACTCTATAATCAAGTGCGTTTGTCTTTCATCCTGCCTCTCCCTCCTTCCCAACTGGTCGGGAACGCCTGCATCTGCAGGGGGGCTGGAAAAGCTGGCTGCAAAAGATAGATGTAACTTTAAGAACTTTTGAAGGGGTAGGGCCTACGACACACATGCGTCCCTCTGCGCGCTGGTCCCACTCCTTACCCCTATGTCACCAACGTTCCACACCCAGTTCCTGTTTTTCCGCCTACTGGGCGGGTCGGAATTTTGCTGCGCTGCGACTCCCTCCTTTTTGGGGCATTACTTTTTGCTGTCCACCCCTTTTTTCTTAGCAATTGGTTCTTCACGTTTATTTTATAAATTCGTGGTGCCTCACTCTACGTATGCCATATGCAACAGGATTCAAGCAGTCCATCCATTGCTGCAAGCATTTCTCTGTGGCCGATCTCCATCATGCCTGCGTCCATTGTTTGGGTATACATCACCCAGTGAGTACCTGTGTATTTTGCCGTGGGATTCACCCGAGGTCTCTGCAGACTCATCTTCTCTCCAGGTCACAGCTGGGACCGGTACCGAAGACGACCGAACACTTCGTTCAGAACAGGATGGAGGCCAACATCGGTAAGAGGGGGACTGTACCTTCAGGTGATGTAAGAGTTTCGGCATAGGCCTTCGGTACCCAAGGGAAGACTGGCTCCTCAGTTCCGGGGTCTTCACGGGACCGTTAAGTGGGAAACCCTGGGCATGTTCACCTGAGAGTACCTCTTGGTGGGAAAGCACTACTACATCCTGGTGGGAAAGTGTTAGTACCTCCAGGCAGTAAAGGGTCTAAGAAGATCCACCCGGTACCAGAAGAGTTATTTACAACAGACAAAATAACAATGGTACCGGGGAAACCCTCTAATGGCTCGGTAAACTGGGCAGGCAAGGGTTCATGCCAAGAGGTCCTTGCCTCGGGGGTTGACTCGGTCCATTCAGATTCCCAAGTACCTGGTAATTTCAAGTTGGCTACCGCATGCAACACTTCTGGTACTTCGGTACCGAAAGACAAAGTCTTATCCTCTATAACTGCGGTTGAGCCCTCAAACTCCTTGGTACAGAGGAAATCACATAAGTCCTCTCACAAAAGGCATAAACACTCTCACTCGAGATCCAGTCCGGTACCAACTTCTCCAAAAAAGCACAAGCAAAAAAAAAATCTTCCGTGGCATGCGTCTCGGACTAGGTACCAGAGAGTCAGAAAGATAATTCTATTCTAAGGTCTGAATCGGAAGACTGATTCTTCCAAATTTTTTACAGTTCCACCGGAACAATTATTCAACACTCCTGTGAAAGTTCATTCACCTCACATCTTGCCACCATTTTCTCCTTAGTCTGAGGACAATTTGGGTCTTCCTACTCAGGTAGCAGCACAATCTGGACCACAGCTGGCTTTAACCAATATCCAAGTGACTAGACAGGTGGTTTTTAACATCTACAATCCAAACCTGCCTCCTAACAGGGCTGACCCTTCAACTTTCCCTTTCAGACTGAAAGAGCCCCAACCAATCCCTTCTCAAATGGCAAATGACATCACCAATACAGTGCTGGAAACCATGCTTTCCGAGCCCTTCTTAGAAGTTCTGGCTCAACACATTAAAGACAAAATGTCACCTATTATACCTCAGGGATCAGTACCCACCGATCCTATTCCGGAGCTAATCACTGTTATCAGTGGACAACGAGGACTCTGCTCCTCCGTCCAAGAAACAAAAATTCCAAAGACTCTGACACAGATTCGGATGACGACACCACTCAGTCACTATCTAAGGCGTTACGTGACGACAGCCATGCATGCACTAGAAATCCTCCCTAAGGATAAGCCTGAAATGGCGGGTGTTTTTGGAAAACTGCCCTCTCAGCAGCCAAAGATCCCACTTTCTGTGGAATTGTCTGTTCTAGAGCAAGCTCTGGCTTGTTGGGGTAAGCCTTATTCCAATCCACACATCTCCAAACCACTAGCTAACAAATACAAGGTGTCTAAAGAGGAACCTTTCATACTTTTTTTATTTTAAATTAATTTTATTACATTTTCAAACAACACAAAAAGTCTTTACACCTCATAATCAGTGTAACATTTTCCAGCCACATTTACATACCTCCCTATAAACATGCCCCCCTCCCTCCCGCCCCCGCCTCATATCTCAACTCCCACCACACCCCGCCTGCTTTCACCAAATATACACTCTACACTCCTCCATTCGTTGCCACCATTGCAGCTTGCAGAGGACTCTTCAGCAGCCGTCCTAGGGAACTGGGACTGCATTAACCATTACCATTCCCCTATTCCCCCCGCACCACCATGATCCTGCTGCACCACCGCTCTCCAAGCCGCAGTTTTTGCGGTCCCCATCTATACATGTCCCTCCACCACTCCTCCATACTAGGGCCCTTAAACCATTTCCATATCATAGCAATCCTACGTTTAGCCATTATGCATGCCGGGTCCTTTAATTAGGTAGCATGCCTCCTGCGTCTGGGACGTGAAAAGCAACCCAGTAGACACGCGCCCGGAGAAAGCACGTACAGGATGACCACTCCTTTTTGAAGTCTATGTGCCACCTCTCGCCAATAACGCCCCACCACTGGACATGCCCAAAACATATGGAGCATTCCCGCATCCATCACATTACACCCAGGGCATCCATGAGGTGCCATGCCCGGGAACTTAGAAATCCGCTGAGGTGTCATATACGCTCTATGCATCACCAGCAGTTTTATGAGGTGCAGCCTCACATCTTGTGACACCGTTTTATGGTATCCCAAAATCCTTTTCCATTGTGCTTCCGTGAAGGTCGTCCCTAAATCCGCTTCCCATTTATTCTTTATCACTAGGGGGGGGTTGGCCCGTTGATCAATAGGTCATATATTCTACATATGGTATGTTCCCCCTCAGCAATGTCATATAGGGTGTCTACTATCAAATGTTTCTCCCATACCTCTCCATATGCCGGCCACCTCCGTACAATCCCCTTTTTGATAGTGCAGTATAGCATATATCGTCCTATGTGCATACCCGTTTGCCTTGTCAATTCCTCAGAAGGAATACAAACCATATCCCATAACAAATCTCCTATGGTGGCCACCCCGCACACTTCCCAATACTTGCGTATTCCCAACCTTGCCCGAGTTGACGATGGCAATATCGAAACTAAAGGGATTTGTGCAGAAACTGGGTCGGTCAGCCCCATCTCTGCCAGGGCCCTATGCCACACTTTCACCCCTAGGGACACCAGGCGGGACCACACACCCTCTCGAGGTTTCTCGAACCTAGTTTAGATAATATCGCTGCCCCATGGGCTGCAACATCAATGTGTTGGTCATCAGCAAGCCAATCTACCACAAATTGCAGTTTCCCTGCAATGTAACATAATTCATAGTGCGGGACCCTGATACCTCCCTCTGTATGTGGCTTGTACAATGAGGACAATGCTATTCTATTCCTCCCATTTTGCCACAAAAAGCTTCTACCCATACCCTCTAATGCCTTGAAAAACGGCCTAGACACATAGAACAGGATATTTACCAAACAAATGTAATAATCTAGGTAATACCACCATCTTCGGTAATGCCGTACTCCCCATTATTGAAAGAGGTAATCTGGCCCAGAACTTCATGGAACTCTTGATACCCTCCAAGGCTAGTAGTGTATTATGTACGTGTTCGTCCACCGGGTCATGATGCACATTAACTCCCAGATACCGAAACATGCTCTCTTTCCACTGCAGGGCAAGCACCGGCAATGCCTTCTGTCCTAGTTTACGCAATCCTGCCAATGAGAACAGAGCCGATTTATCTATACTAATCATGATCCCTGATAGACTCGCAAATAATGCCATGGCTTCCAAAAGCAGCTCCAGGTTATCCTCTGGGTTTTGGATCTATAACAGCGTGTCATCCGCATATAGGGATATGAGATGCCTAACCCCATCAATTCCAATCCCTGCATCCCTATATTACATCCTAAGGTACTGGGCTATTGGCTCCATAGCCAAGACGTAGAGCAGCGGTGATAAGGGGCCTCCCTGCCTCGTGCCCTTCTCCATTTCCCATGCTGCTGAAATGTGTCTGCCTGTCTTAACCCTAGCCAAAGGCTTAGTATACACCAGTTGAACCCATTTGATGTATGTTTCACCAAATCCAAATCTGCACAGGGTAGCATAGAGCCAGTCCCACTGCACTGAATCAAATGTGGCAATAGCACACAGTTTCCCAGGATGCTGTCCTATCTATTACATGATGTAATCTCCCTAAGTTCCAGGCCATGCTCTGTCCCAGGACCATAACCAGCCTGATCTGGCCGCACTAATTTATGTATCGCCCTTTTCATTCTAGCCGCCAAAATGGATGTCAATATCTTGATTGAGCATTGACAAGGGCCTATAGGAACCGCACTCTATCAGAGTTGTATGCGGTTTGAGGAGAGGAATTATAACACTCTCTCAAGCTAAGTGGTAACACTTCAGCTTCCAAGGAATCATTAAAGGTAGAAAGCAGATGGGGCGGGGGCCCAGTACAGGTGCATATTTTTCATAGAATTTGCTGGGAAGTCCATCCGAGCATGGTGTCTTCCCTGTCGGCAAGCCCACGATTGTGCTCATTATATCCTCTAAAGTTATGGGCACGTCTAAGCCCTCTCTTTCCTCCTGGGACAGACGTGGTAGCTCAATCTCATCTAAAACCTTAGCTAAGTGGGTGACACAGGTGGACCCCATCAGTATAGTTGTTGGTAAAAACCTCGAAACACTTCATTAATCCCAGTCTGTGTGTAACATACATTCCCTTGCCCTTTATCGAATATATGGGGGCTTGGTGCTCCTTCTCCTTATAGAGCCAGGCCAGCAACCGGCCTGTCTTATCTCCTTCTCTATGCTGATTCTCAGTATACCCAGCAAAGCTGTGTTTCCCCAGCCTCTCCCAGCAATCCATACATTTAGTCTTTTAAGTCCCTAACTTTCTCGGCCTTAACCGGGTATTACCCACTAGATCGCTCCAGTCTCCTCAGACTGTCCTCAATAGTAGCTAGTTCTCTGTTGATAGTTGCCTGGACACTTCTAGTACCTATCGCGACTCCTCTGACCACTACCTTCAATGCCTCCTAAAAGGTGCCACGCTAGGTACGGTACCCAAGTTGTGCGAAATATATTCAGTGATGCATTTTTCGATACATTCGCAAAATGGGGGGGGGGGATCCTTCAGTGTTTCACTCCGAAGTTTCCATGCGGGTATCACGGCCCTGTGGGGAGACATATTGCCATTGTATACTAAGTGGGGAGTGATCTGACAAAACCTGTCCTTTATATTGGGCTTGCATTATTATGATGTACCAATTCCCTGCCCACAAAAAAGTAATCTATTCTAGTATATACCGCATAGGGTGCCGACAAATGTGAGTAATGCCTGGTGCCCAGGTGCAAACGTCTCGAAGCATCTCCCAAATCAAAAGAATCCAAGAGTGTCTCCAATGTTCTGGCCGTCGGAGCTAGTTTAGTGTATTTGGCATCTGACCTGTCTAAGCGTGGATTTAGCGTGCAATTTAAGTCTCCTCCCCATAACATATTGCTGTCCCGATAGGGACCCAGTCTTGAACATAAGGTCTGAAAAAACCTGGCGGCACCATGATTGGGGGCATACGCGTTAACTAAGCATGTGACTACGTTTTCCAAGAGGCGGCGTCCTAACACCATCCTACCCTCTTCATCCGTTTTGGTGTGGGTAACTTTAAAAAGGTATTGAAAGTGCTATCCATATTAAGACCCCACGGGCATAAGCAGAACATGGAGATCCAAACACTTGCCCTTTCGATTTCCCCGCTAGTAATTTCTGCTTTTCCATCGTGAGGTGTGTTTCTTGTAACAAGGCAACATCCACGTTACTTCTCTTAAGATATGAGAAAACTCTGTTTCTCTTTACATAGGCATTCAGCTCCCTAACATTCCAGGTAATTACATTTAGAGTCACCGCCATTTGCTTTTATTTCTCACTGTTCGTCCATTCATCCCATAACATGCAGAGGGTGTCTTCAGACCCGTGCCATCTATCCCCCTTAACGTACATGAAGGCAACCCACACTCTCCTTGAACTACCCCAACTAACAACAATTGACCAGCTTGATTACCCTTGCTCAGGCATATCCGCTTCCCACAATTGCCCCGGGCAATCCCACCCGGGGCCAGTGCACAGCAGGTGGACACAAAATGTGCCCGCCAAAAATAGAACTGGAGGGACGCAGCAGCCGCCACCAATGGTCTGATCCTCTCCTTGTCGCAAAGCATCAGCTGCCACAAGACCCACCATTCCGAAGCCAATCCAATTGCCGGCCACCAGAAACAACATCAGGGGGGGGGCTAATCCCTTAATACAGAGCCCGTTAGTTTCAAAGTGTCCCTTCCACTGAAGTCGTACAGACATCCTCCATTGCATTGGCTACTTGCCCAAAGTGTCCCAATTATTTCTCACCTATAATTAAGTGGAGCATCCCGTGGGCCACGTCTGATTGCCGTCCTCCTCTTCTTCCCCGCACCCTATCTTTTCTCTGCTCATCCACTCCTGTGCTTCTGTCGGGAGGTCAAAGAACCAGGACCTATTCTTATGCAAGACCTTAAGACGTGCAGGGTAGATCAACATACATCTCAGTCCTGCCTTTCGGAGTTTGGCTTTAGCTGCAGAGAACTGCGCCCTGCTCTTCTGCACTTGAAATGTGTAATCTGGGTATACCGCCAGCTCAGTAGAGGCGCTCTTCAACTCTCGCCCTTGCCTAGAAAAAGGCAATATTTTTTCCCTGTCTTTATAGTTCAGGATAATAATTGGACGCAGGGGTGCTCTCCTAGTTGGTGCCCTATACGCCCTTTCAATTGTAAATCCTTGTGTAAGGTTCCTGGGACCAATTTCTTGGAGCAACATATTTTCAATGTACATCGTCGGGTCCGCCCCTTTGCCTTCCGGAAGGCCCACTATGCGTATATTATTTCTCTGGGCTCGCCCTTCCGCCTTTTCTACTCTGTTTTCCAGCAGGCTGACCTTCTGCTGCAGTACATGAACATCCATGAGTGCTCCGGAATTTTCCTTCACCTGCGTCTCCAGTCTGGAAGTGCGCTCCGCAAGGCTTCGCACATCCTGGCGCAACAATCCCACATCCAGTTTTACTGCTTCAATTTGTATTCCCAGGGAGGCCTTCAAATCTGCTATAGCGAGCAACACTTGCTTATGCAGTTCCATAGCACTTCCTTCTTTTTCCAGCTCCAGTCCGTGGTTCCGCCAACCGCCTGCTTTTTAGGCTTTGCAAAGTGGTTCATTGTTGGCTGACTCCTCTTGACTTTGTGACTTGGGCGGCATTCAGCCACCATGGCTCCTGCCCGAGTGGCCTCACTAACTTCTTGTTAGGGCAATGATATATCTATAGCTCCAGGAGGTATATGTTTTAGGGAGCCTACTCTGCGGGCCCGCTCAGCGATAGAGGGATTCCTGACGCTGTCTCTAGCTGAGAACGTCCTTGTGCGCAAATCTTGACCAGGGGGAATCAACTGTTTTTTGGGGCTGCCTCCACTTCCCTGCGCCCACGTGGGTGCAGTGTATCACCTTCACCTCTGGCCCAGATTCTCACACACCACAGTCCTTGCTCTCTGCTAACCCTCTATATTCTTATGGCGGCACTACAGCCACAAGGGTGGCAGGTGGTCTTATCAATGGCTTCACGGCGCGGCCAGGGTGCTCCAAGTCCCTCGTCTGAGACCGCTTACTTCGATGCCGGCGGTTACCGGCACCAGATCCCAGCGTCTCCACCCTCCGTTTCACCGCTTGGCTCAAGTTCCCATCCGAACCGCTCAGGATCCTTGCAGAGCTTTTATACACTGTTGTTCCCCCGGAGATGAGCAGTATGCACTGGCCCCCAACTTCACCCTTTCTCCCCCTGGGGCTGCCTTCGCTGCTCTGCTTTCTCACCTCAGCTGGCGGTTGAACCGCACTGACCACAAGCCTCCTGGGGAGGCACGCCGCGCTGTACTCCCCTCACTCCTGCTGCTGTGTCACCTTCCGTCAGCATCCCTCCTTTGTCTGCCCTGCACGAGTGCACTGCAAAGCAATCCGGGCTGCAAACACGATCCCGCTGCTGCCCCCCGTCAGCGACTCCCTATGGTACGCTCCGTCCGGACCACTTCCAGTAGGGCATCCGGATCCTCCTATTGTCCTGCCGATCACTTCCTGAAGTGCCCGCCATCTTGTCTTATAACTTCATTGGTCGGCCTCACGGTTCCTGCTCTTATCTTGCTAACAGAGCCTCTGCCTTGCTCCGATCAGCTGGGCACTCTTGGGCAGTTCACTCGCATTCACAATCAATTACAGACTGCTACTCATTCAAAAGATGCAATTAACATGCCACACTCTTCAACCTGGGGTTTTCCATAAATTTGGCAAAATTCAAGCTCATTCCTTCGCAAAGTATCCAATTCCTAGGAGCAGCTATAGATACTACTCTACACAGAGCATTTCCACCTCTGGAAAGGGTGTAAGCTATTCAACAAACCATTGTAAAGTTCAATACCCATCAGTTTCTACCAGCTTGGTGGTTTCAAAGGCTCTTGGGGCTAATGGCCTCTTGAATGAACCTAATTCCCTTTGCAAGGCTCCATATGAGAATGGTCGAGTGGCATCTTGCTGTCAGATCTACGATCAAATCTTCCTAATTCTTCTGGTTCATCACTGAGTACAACTTCCCCCTCCTCCTCCTCACCTGTGTCTTCCGAAGATGAATAGTGAAGATGTCTTTGCTTCTTTCGATCCTTTCACTTTTTTATGAAGAGATACGGCATCCTGCGTGTAGAAGCCACTCTGCTGCCTTTGTAGAATAAGGTTGGCAAAGGACTCCTTCCCGAGAGCGCCAATGAGAGGAAAAAGGGCAAAAAAAATGTGTGTGGATTATGGGATAATCCTTCCTCAAGTCTTTCTGAAGAGTGGATCCAGTTTGGTTCGTTCCGAGGTAAGAGGATCCCAAGAAAGAGTCTGAAGTAAGTTCACATTCAAGGATGTAAAACACAGCCAGTCCAAAGAGGAGGAGCATGCGCCCAGCTGATGGTAAGTATGCACGGGAGCTGTGGAGATCCGCTCACAGAGGTACAGACGCGGTACAGAGGAAAGGTACCACCCGCCTCCAGCTGATAACAGAAGCAGCTACAGAAGAAAACACACGGCAATGGAAAGCCGTGAAGGATAAGGACAGAAAAAACCTAAGAGGGCTGGATAGAGAAAAGATAGAGTCGCAAGGGAGTAACAGGCACAAGCAGAACCGAAAGGAACCAGGGTGAGATGCAGCGAAAGGCGCTGAGGAAATCCACCGGGGCTGGACCCGGAATGGTTGTGGAGACCTGGACTTGGAGATCTCTTGTCTTGGCAATAAACTCGTTTTGTAATCTCTTTAGGAAAACCACAGATCACAATACACTTCTTCATTATCAAAGTGATCATCCACAACATATTAAACAAAACCTTCCATATGGCCAGCTGTTGAGAATTAGAAGGAATTGCACTTCTCTGAATGACTTCTATGAGAATGCCAAAGCACTAGGCAAGCGATTACGTACACGCAGATATCCCAAAAGATTGGTGAACACTGCAACTAAGAGGGCCAGATTTACAAATCGGGACTCACTTTTGATACCAAGGCCTGAATCTAACACACACGTAGAAGAAAGACTAACATGCGTGATGACCCATGGACCAAATACTTTTGATCTTAAAAAAGTAATCTGCAAATATTGGCCCATAGTCAGACTTCAACTCAGTGACTAACCCATACCCCGTTTTGCTTTCAAAAGAGCAAGGAACATCAGGGAATACTTGGTTCACTCCTCCTACATCAGAGTCCCGCCGCGCACAGGTCTTTGGGATCTACGCAAAATCATCGGCCATTACCCTTGCGGGTCATGTTCGGTGTGCAAATTTACCAGAAAGATACAAACATTTAACATTGGCGACAGACAATGGGTTCTAAATAACCAATCCAATTGTAAGAGTTGCCAAGTTATATATTGCATGGAATGCCCATGCGGCCTTCAATATGTGGGACAAACCATGCGAAGTGTTGGGACCCGGATCTCAGAACATCGTTCTAGGATCCGGTGTAAGAAAATCACCTCCCCCTTGGTCCCACATTTCCTGGCCCATTCGCATGCCCCTGATGATATTCTGTGGTAGGTCCATGACAGGATCCAATCAGGCCAAAACGTCCAACACAGACTCGTGGAACTGGAAAAGAGATGGGTCTATAGATTGGACTCCCTGGAAAATGGACTCAATAAATAAAATCCATCTTAATTCTCCCCTTTTTTTTCAGATCCTCACATTTTTGAGCACAGCATCCTGTAACCGACGCGTCCCTTGCGTTCTACAGACTAGGGACCCACACACACACCTCAGCCGGGGGGCTCTGTACCCTCCGCTCTGTATTTCTCTCCACTGTCATGAGTTTTTAAACCACGGGTCACTCGGAAGTGCTCCGAGTGACACCATACAGCCTTACCGATTTCTGGCATCTTTAGGTACACACACACAGTATTTGTGAATCTCCGCAGCAGCTGTGTGCACCATTATACCCCTTCATACAGGCCCATACATACGTGCTACATCGCAGCTGACCAGGCACACCCACTGGCCGTACTCAATTCCCAGCATCCTCATTCCTCATGTCGGCGACCTGGCCTTTGCTCCGTAAGCGGCCTCGGGTCGTGTGCAGCTCTTTGCTCACAATCACATTGGCCCCAGCAGCTGACTGCCGACTCGGGCGATCGATCACTCGCTCCTTGGGTATAAGGTTGTTTTATTCGAGGACGGGCACAACTTCGTACCCTTCGGTCCCTGCCCCTCCACACACATGATTGGCTTGGTGGCATACACTCCCACCTTTCCTTTCTGGACGTGCAGATACCTCATTGGTGGCCGCGCGCACACCAGACACCAGCATACAAGCCCGCCCCACGCGTCACGTCGTTACCTCGGTAACAAACGCTTATTTGCCGCATTCCTGCAGGCACTCGCAGCAGAGGTCCCAGCGCAGCACATGTTCAGCCGAGTGCTGATTCCTCTCCATACTACTTGGGCTACAGGCCACGGAGCACCAATCTCCACAATTCAAGGTAGACATCTTTACCACTCCTCACTTTTAAGTTTTTATGCCTCAGGCACGGCCTCTGGTCCACACGGCTATGCTCTCATAGGGGCATTTTCATCCTTATGCCTCACTTCCCCTTTTCGGTTTTTTGTCTCTCCCCACCTGCAGAGTCACTGGTGAGAACAAATTGGAGGACATGGCTATCAGTTGAACAACTGTTCTCCATTACTGACACCCCACTGTATCCAGTGGCCCCACCGCTATCTACGGCGGTTCCCTTGGTCCACCAGTCCCTTCGAGGACACATCGCAGGTAACCTTTCTTGTTAACCTGCACTGACCCCTATGTCACGGAGCCGGACATGGCACTCTCGTGGGCATCATTTTCCTACACCTGACTTGCCTGACTTTTATATGTATACATTTTTACTTGCAGGTCCAGACACTTCTCATATGGTCTGGAGACACCGGCACCCAGGACGCATGGACAATTGAGCTCTGTTTGGCCTCACCTTCTAGGAATGTATGCATTTCTTAGATGCACCACTCATGGCCCACTTACAAAAGGTTCCCTTTTTTCGACCAATACTTAGGTAAGTGGCATACACCTCATTCGCTTCAGTCATTTTTTAAATCTCAATAGGCCTTTACCTGTTTCGGCTGCATTTCCGTCCGCTCACTCTGCCTCCCTCAGCTAGTGGGTTCTATCAGCCCGTGGACCTGTGCCGGAGCCCATGCAACCTATCATTATAAGGGGAACCTATACCATTATCTTCTCTCTCCCCTGGGGGGACCCATCGGTAGTTCACCAGAGGATCCTCCACCGTTAGGACACTCAGACATGGTTTTGAGTTATTTTGCAGACATGACCCAGTCCATTGTTCTGCTATTAGACTAATACATCCCGTCTACATTATATTCTCTTGTATATATCATTCCCTACACCAAGTATGCCTTCTTTATTTCCATCTCCAATGTACTGTCCTCTTTAACCCGTTTTTAACATTATCATTGGTTTCCTCTTCCCTTCCTTTTCACAATACAGGGTCCGGATACTTACTGCCCTGATGAAGGCGGAGTTTTTTCTTCAGTTATGAAGAGCAACTTTCCATCCAATTGGTACCGCCGAAACGCACTAGGATTGGAGGTCCCTTTTAGTACATTTAATTCAACCTGGACCTCACATTGCTTGCATTAAATGTTCACTAGTTAGTAAGGATACTTCATTGAGGGGCTCCTCCTACTCTTTGCCTCTTTCTTCCCCCTATGCGTTGGCAGACCCAATCCCAATGTATAATAATGCTTACCCTGGGATTTCATTTGTATTAAACATGACCATACATCATTGAAAAAAAGCAATTGTTACCTTTGTTTTAAGTTTTCAATTTGATGTCACAACATTGCTAGAAACATTGAATTGACCTCCCATTTCCTTCCGGTTCCAAATAGAACCAATTGATCACCAAATGACAATTAATCTTTAGTCGCTGTTTAGACTTACCTTGGTTTTTTTCATGGATTCTTTTTTTCTGTATCATTGTTTTCACATATGTTTTGAAGGATTTTTCATCTTTATTGATTGTATATGCCGCCACATGTTGGGTTTTTAACTTATGCACTAATTCTTGATATAAATATTTGTCTCAATTCCTACAAACTCTAATGTCTTCCTTGGTGTATTGCTTTGAGATAACTACAATTATGTGTAGAGGTAATTACCCATGTGGTGACACAGGATTGGATCAGGAGTAGGGCTTGAATTCATTTATACCCCTCATAGGCCAATTGACACACTTACCAGTACCTTTTTGCTAATATTAGAATAAAAATAGTGTCACGAGGGAGTAACAGGCAGAAGCAGAACCAAAAGGAACCAGGGAGAGATGCAGCGAAAGGCTCTGAGGAAATCCACTGGGGCTGGACCAGGAACAGTTGTGGAGACTGCGTAAGCGGGGAACGGAGCGGAATCCGAAAGCCGCAAACGCGGGGAAAGTAAAAGGAAGGGTAGTGAAGTACTAACGGAGGAAAGCAGTAGACAGAAAGCGGGGTGACTCAAAGAGCCGCAGGAGAAACACTAGCGTGTAAACCCGAAAGCACCGAAGCAAAAAGGGTTGCAACGCAACGAAGCCAGGACTGGACGTGACATTAAAGGATACAGTGAAGATAGAAAACGGACAAGAAAACAAAGACTAGACCGTAACCCAAAGAGAGGACAGAACAGTGAACATAGAAAAAGGACAAGAAATAGACAAGCCCGGAAACCAAGGAGAGGACAGGACAGAAGAGAAGACAGAACTTAATGGCGGTGAAACCGCCAAGTATTCCACAATCTCCAAACAGGCAGGTGCGTGACACTTGCTTGCAACTGGAACCAGCTGTTGCATTGACAAGAAATGAAAATTCAAATTTCAAAAAAAATTCAGGACTCATTACTCTGGTGGAACTCCCAAGAGAACCTGTTATCGGGTCTCTCTTTCAGCCTCCTCTTCACCAAATAGTTAGAAGGATGGACTCGTCAGAGTACGGTTGGGGAGCCCATTGTCTAAGTCTAACAGCACACAGTCTTTGGTCCTCTCAGGAAAAGAAGGACCACAAATGTCCTGGAACTAAGCCATATTTCTCGCTCTAAAATAATTTCTTCCCTCACTTCAAGGAAAGTTGGTGAAGATTCTAACGGACAATACCACTGTAATGTTCTATATCAACAAGCAGGGGGGGGGTACTTGTTCCCTTCCCGCGTCTACTAGCAGAGAACATTTGGTATTGGGCCATGCAGAATCACATTTTCTTATTCGCGTCCCATCTGGAGGGAAAGAAGAACGTCCTAGCAGACAAACTAAGCAGGTTACAGTCTGCTCCGCACGAATGGGAGCTGAAACCATCAGTAGCAGAGATATTTCAGAATTGGGGACATCCATCAGTAGACCTCTTTGCCAAACAGCACAACTCTGTGTCCTCAGTTTGCATCAAGGCAACGTCAGGGTCTTCAGTCCCTGGGAGATGCTCTACGTCTGGATTGGTCTAACCTAGCACTTTATGTGTTTCCACCTCTCCCATTGATACACAAAATATTGCTCAAATTCAGAATATCATAGAATCTGACAATGAGTCTAATAGCCCCGTTCTGGCCTTGCAAGATTTGGTTTCCAGACCTCCTGGAATTAGCAGGGACTTCCAAATTAGATCTCCCATCATCGAGGTATCTTGACTCAACAGATAGGGCAGGTCTTTCATCCCTGCCCTCAATTGCTGAACTTGAAAGCCTAGTTCATGAAAAACTAGCCTTCTCCCACTTACATTTGTCAGAGCAAAATATAACCACCATGTCAGCTTCTGGGAAAGCTTCTACTAAGAAGCAATATCGTAGCAAATGGTTAGGTTCTGTCACTGAGTCTTGGACCAAGACCTTAACCCTCTAGAGGCTTCGATCGATAATGTCATGTCCTTCATGTCTTATCTAGTTTCCACTGGTGTCAAAATAGACACGTGCAAACATTACATAAGTTGTCTTTTCAGGTATGCACCAATAGCTGATAAGTCTTTCTTTCCAACAAAGCCATTCGAAAGGCACTTCGAGGGCCTTCTACGCTTACACCCCCCTATCCCTGAACCTTCACCTCAGTGGGATCTCAACGTGGTCTTGTCAGCCCTAATGCAAAAACCATTCGAGACTATGACCTCATGTGAATTAGAATGTATAACTTGGAAAACAGCATTCTAAGTAGCCATTACTTCGGTTAGAAGGACTGGAGAGCTCCAAGCTCTCTCCTCAAAGGAACCTTTCCATAAGGATAAAGTAGTCCTCTGTACAGTCCCCTCCTTTCTACTAAAGGCGTTTTTCGATTTTCATTTAAATCAGGAAATATCTTCCCGTTTTTCTTCCTAGACCGCATGCTTCCGTGGCCGAGGAGACATTACACATCCTAGACGTTGCAAGAACTCTAAAATGTTATCTAGAAAGGACCAAACTGTTCGGAAAAGCAGGCCAGCTCTTCATTACTTACAGGGGTCCTTCTCCTGGCAATAAGGCAGATAAAGATTCCATCGCCAGATGGGTTGTCTCCTGTAGCTCAGGCTTATGGTATTAAAGGGCTTGCGACTCCACAGAGACTTCAGGCTCATTCCACTAGAGCCAAGGCAGCATCTGTAGCCTTCAACAGGCATTTTCCCATTGTAGACATCTGTAAAGCGGCTACCTCGCTCTATGCTATGGATACATCTTCTAGAAATGATGCAAAATTTGGCCAAGAGGTACCCCGCAATTTGTTTGCCTGAACTCCGTACATGCCGTCTCATCCACCCTTACTTATTCTAAGCCTTTTTAGTCTGGTCCCAACCAGTTGGGAAGGAGGGCGAGCCAGAACAAAAGAGAACTGAAAAATTACCTTCATGGTGATTCAGGTTCTCTTAGTCCAGCCTTTCGCTCCTTCACAACACCCACCCAGCCATCCCCTACAGTAAGCATATACTTAAATTCTACTGCCATTGGCGGAACCACAGGAACTGGGTGTAGAACGTTGGCGACGTAGGGGTAAGGTGTGGGCCAGGCGTGCGCAGAGACGCACGTATGACATAGGCCCTTCCCCTTCAAAAGTTCTTAAAGTGACAGCTATCTTTTGCAGCCAGCTTTTCCAGGCTTCCTGCGGATGCAGGCGTTCCCGACCAGTTGTGAAGGAGGGAGATCCTGGACTAAGAGAACCTGAATGATCATGAAGGTAATTTTTCAGTATACCATGTTACTGTATTCTCGTGGGTTGTTTTATGGGGCTAGTGTACCACCCCATTAGACAGCTTTCCTCTGTTGAATAAAGCCTGACCTCTCTCCCATAGCTACCAAATAAGAGGGTGGTCTAACTTGTGCTCAGAACACTGTCTTACCATTAAGATGTATGGTTTTGCATCCCTTAACAGAGGGCTGTGGAACAAAAACCCTAACCACTACATTTGAAAAGGTTATGAATAGAATTCTCCCATCTCTGTACTTATTTAATATTGTCTAGAAGAAATGAGAAGCGGTTTATAGATTCTGACCAAACCAATACCGCTGCCATTTCTTAATTTTTTCCTTCTTTTCCCTTCAGCTGAGGTAGCCTGGTCTGAAGCAGGTGGCTTGCTGTCTTCTCACCTTCTTGCCCTGTCCCATGTCCTCCCAGTTTTCTGTGTACTCTTTGTATGTATACTTTATGTTCTTTTCCTGCTTTTTGTAGAAAAGGAAGTCAGACATTTTAAATGGCTTGTCATTTTCTCCAGTGAATAGATGCACCCCACAGTTAGTGAATGCACTAATAGTTTTAGTCACCTGGCAGTTGGTCCATAACAGTAAGTGCATGAAGCACAACCCGTTAGTTAAATAACCTGCTACCAAGAGAACATGGTTACAAGTTCAGTATTGGTTCTGAACTGCATATAGTGTTTACACATTTAACAGGCATATGCTTATTAGCTATCGTTTCTGCAACACTGCAAGTCACTCCACATAGTCCCATACAACATTACATTGGTAGGATTGATTGCTATTATATAGGAGATGAACATGTGTAGGGGCTCCTCTTCATAACACGTAATTAACAGTAAACAGAGAAAGAAGGAACTGCAACATCTGTTTTTATTGAATTAATTTCATTTAAAAAGGCAGACGCAGAAATGTTCTTGTCCTATTGTAGTAGGCCAATTGCAGTATTTTCCAAGAATTGCTGTTTACAAGAAGGCAGAATAATGAGTTGTTTAGTGTAAAAACGGTTTAGAAGATGAGGAAAAAATACACATGCATTTGGTGATGCTCGGTTAGGGCTGCTTGAACAAGCATACAGGTCATGGCATTAGAGGAACACTTTAAAGGGTGGGGTCTTGGCATGACATAGAAGTCTTCAACACAGAGGGCGTGTCCACAAACTGGATGCTGGCACAGGCGAAGACCAGGCAGAGGATCTCTAGACCTGGTTTAAGCTTCGAGATTTCTCTTCATATTCTGGGGTCTGGGTGTCCAACAGTGGCTTCATATCTTGTACCATCTGGGAAGAGAGGAGGGAAATGAGAGTAACACATTAAACACGCTATGCATACAAAATCAATGCATACCAAATCAATGCCACATCTACAGAAGTATGCAGAGACATGGCCAATATATGTACGTTAAATGCATCTCCCTTTATTTATTTATTTGGATTTGTTAAGCGCCCAACGGCCCGGGGGCATTGTGGCGCTGTTACAGAATATTTGACTTGGTAACAAGCTAACAACAGTGGTGACAGGCATAGATCATGTCTATTTGAGATAAGTGCATGGAGTTCCATGGTTACAGTGGAACAATGTGAGAACAATTGTTATTAATAATAACAGACAGAGATGGTGTTCCATGGTTACAGTGGAACTACTTATTGTAGGAGGCAGTAGTGGAGCATAGTTGAATAGTTTAGTTGTTAGCGCTTTTCTGAATGTGAGTAGGGATTCTTCTTTCCTGAGATTAGGTGGCAGTGAATTCCAGGCTTTGGGAGCTAGGACTTCAAAGCTGGTACCACCGGCCTTGGTTCGGTTGAAGGTTGGGACTGAGAGTTGGTTAGAGTATTTGTTGCGTTTAGGTCTGTGGGATGGTGCTTGATGTATTCTTTCCACTAGATAGGCTGGTGCTGTCTCGGCGAGGCATCTATATGTGATCGTGAGGGCTTTGAACATTATGCAATCTTTGATCGGGAGCCAGTGGGCTTCTTTTCTAGCCTGGGAGATATGTTCTCTCTTGGGTATGTTGAGGGCTGCTCTGAGGGCATTGTTTTGTGCGATTTGCTGTCTGTTAATGTTGTTTGTGGAGGTGCCAAGGAGTAGGATATTGCAATAGTCCAGTTTTGCTCAGATCGTGGCTCTAGCGATGTTTAGACAGTTCTTTGGCGATAGATGAGGTCTTACTGCATTTATGATTCTTGATGTAAGGGCTGCTGAGGAGGAAATGGCACCGACTTGCCTATCCATGGACAGTGTGGAGTCCAAGTGGACGCCTAAGGTTTTTACAGCAGAAGAGGTGGTGATGACTGAGTCTTCGATGATGAAGGAATTGTATGAGTCATCTAATTTTTTTAGGGCTTCTTTGGGACCTACCAACAGTATTTTGGTCTTTTCCCCATTTAGGCATAAGCCATTGGCTGCCATCCAGGCCTGGATGCGGGCATATATGCTTTGTAGGGTGTTGAGGTCTTGCTCATAGTTGCCTGTTATTGGGACTAGGATTTGTGTGTCATCGGCATAGTTTGTAAAGGATATGCCGAATTCCTCTAGGCCATTAAAAAGGGGGAGAGTAAAGAGATTGTAGAGAGTAGGGGAGGTGCATGAACCTCCACAGTCAATTGGTGAAGGGATGGCGGATGCTTGGTCCGAGTAAACCTTCATGGCTCGACCGTTCAGGAAGGAGGTTATCCAGGTGGTGGCTTCTTGGGAGAAGTGGGCTGTGTCAGTCAGATGTCTGCAGATGAGCTTGTGATCAACCAGATCGAAAGCTGCAGAGAGGTCTAAGAGAAGGAGGAGGGAGGTTTTGCCTTTGTCCATAGCCTTAAGAAGAAGTTGGTTCTTGAGGTCAAGTAGCGCCGACTCTGTGCCATGGCGAGGGCAGAACCCTGATTGCCTTTTTCCTAGGATGTTGTGAGTTTCTAGGAAAGACTGGATCTGTAAGTATGCAGCTTTGTCTAGAATTTTCAACAGGAAAGGCACGGTGGTAACCGGACGGTAGTTGTTTGGGGAGTCAGGGTCAAGGGTAGGTTTTTTTAGTAGGGGCCGGACCCAGGCTTCCTTAAGGGTGGGCAGGACAGTACTGTTGGCAAAGGAGGCATTGATGAAGGTAGTGACAAAAGGGGGCAAGTGCTGTGGCGCAATCTTTGATTAGGTTGGCTGGGCAGATGTCTCCTTTACATAATGGAGGCTTGGTGTGTTTCATGATATGGAGGACTACGGAATAGTTACTTCCCTAAAGCTGAAGGGTTTGGGTGGGTTTTTGCTGTGGGACGTATTTTCCTCTGGTGTGTTGGTGGAGGGGTTGGGTGGCGTTGAATTGGATTTGGGCAGATTCTCGAGTTGGGTTTTGATTTTGTTTTTGAGTGTTTTTATTTTGTCTAGCATGGCATGTTGAATGTTGTTACACCAGGTAGCATTTTTCTCGGTAGGCTGTGCCGATGTGGGGGGATAGTAAGCTCATTGTATATGGCGAAGAGCTCTTTGGATTGCGAGTTAGCTTTCTTTATTCTAGTGTTGTATGTGGCTGCTTTAGCTGTGGCGATGGCTTTTTTATATTGTTTGGCCAAGGTGAGGTATGTCTCTCTAGTGAGAGAAGAGGTGAAGCCTAAGGCTAGGAGGGCTTTGGTGAGAGCTTTACTTTTTTTGTCTTTAGGGTCTTTGAACCCAAGGTTAAGGTCCCCTAAGAGAAGGACTCTCGAATTAGCTTTCAGGTTGTCTCCTAGGGTGTGTATGATGTTGGTTTGGAAGTCTGGGCTTGGGCCTGGTGGGCGGTAGACGATATGCATTGTGATGGTGTCATTGGGAGAGGGTGATATTTTAGCTGATAAGATGTCGAAGTTCTCAGCTTCATAGGTCTTCAACTGCCTAGCGTTGAGGGTCTCCTTGAGGATTAGTGCAACCCCTCCTCCTTTACTGGAGGTTCTGTCTTGGCGTATGATGATGTACCCTTGTGGTGAGGTTTGGTAAATGGCTGGTCCGGAGGCTTCATGTAGCCATGTCTCGGTAATAGCAAATGAGGTCCTGAATGAGGTCATGGATCTCAGTTGCATGTGCAGTTAGGGAGCGGGCATTAACGAGTGCACATTGGAGCTGTGTTTTCTGGTTGTCCCTATGCTTAGTGTTTGTGTAGGTATTACTTGGGGTGTTGGTTTGGTTGTATTGACTTGCGAGGTACATGTTTTTGTTGGTGGTGGGGGGTTCTGGGGGTGTGTACTTGGGTAGATCATAGCGTAGTGTGTGGGGCGAATGGAGCGGGCACCTAGGCTTTGGTTCCTCAAGTGGACAGGCATGGGGCTAGTGGTAGTTTGTGTGTTGGGGTGTGGCTTAGGGATGGTGCTGTGGGTAGATGTGCTTTCTGGGCAATTGATGGTATGCGTAGGATTGGTGCTGGCTGTAGCGAGCACGGGTAAGAACCATGTGGGCGGGATGTGGAGTGAGCAGGGAAGAGAGGGTGCCATGGTCAGTGGTGAGCAGTCTTTCTCGGGTTGAGAATGAGGTGGGTGGGCCGTTAATGGGATGTAGGTACGATCAGCTTGAGAGGCTATGTAGTCAGATGGCTGATCAATGGTTAGGATCACAGTATATCAGGTGGACAGCAGAGCATTATATAGTGACATATCAACGACCATAGCAAGAGCATTCATAGACGAGTACAGTGTAACAAATGCAGTGCCTTAAGATGCCATATTTTTGCCGAACGGCTCACTGAGTGGAGAACCTGGTATAAGGAACAAGTTACTTACCTGTAACTGTTGTTCTCCAGCATGGGTCTGGCTTGGATTCACATGCTCATGAATATTCCCCGTCGTCAGGCTGGGAATCCTCGGTAAAGAAAAAAATCAGTATCAGTTTCGTTTCTGATCTGTCTTTCTTAGTAGTAACCAATTACTGATCTCTGGGTCATACTGCGCCCAGCCAATGACTGCCCTCTCCCTAAGCCCCGCCTCTGGCAGCCATCCTCAGATTTGGTAGCACGCCAAGTGGCAGTATGACCAAGTGAAGAGCCGCAGAGGGGTAGGTGGGAGGGTTCGCCTGTGAATCCATGCCAGACCCATGCTGGAGAACAACAGTTACAGGTAAGTAACTTGTTCCTTCTCCAGCATGGGGTCTGGCATGGATTCACATGCTCATGAATAAAAGAATACATAGCAGTATACACATGCATAACCACGGGAGGTGGCAACAGGCTCAACATTAAGCAATACAACAACTCAACATTAAGCATCTCTTACCTCCTCACCAGGCTCACCTTAAGCGAACAGGTTGCGCAGCACTGCTTGGCCGACCCTGGATTCCTCCCTGGTGTCCCGATCGACGCAGTAGAATCTTGTGAAGGTGTGCGTCGACCTCCACGTAGCAGCCCTGCAGATGTCCAGCAGGGGCACACCAGACAGGAATGCCGTGGTAGCAGCGATCGCTCTGGTCGAATGGGCTCAGACGGCCGGGCAGCGGTCGGTTTGCCAACCGGTGACAATGCATGATGCAGCCAGAGAGCCATCTGGAAATGGAAGTCTTCGAGAGAGCCTTCCCTTGATTCACAGACCCAAAGTTCACAAATAGTTGTGACGTCTTCCGAAAACTCTTTGTGCGGTCCACGTAGAACTTCAGCGATCAAGCTACATCCAGCGAGTGCAAAGTCCTCTCGGCCGGCGTCGAAGGCGACGGGAAGAAAACTGGTAACACCAAGGGCTCGTTGAGGTGGAAGTCCGACGGCACCTTGGGCATGAAGGAGGGGTGCATCATCAGCACTACCCTTGTGTCATGAAAAGTCAAGTATGGAGGCTTGCAAGATAGGGCCTGAATCTCTCCCACTCGTCGTGCAGAGGTGATGGCCACGAGGAACGCTGTCTTCCATGACAGGAACTTCAAATGCGCCGAATGCATAGGCTCGAATGGGGCTCCCATGAGCCTGGTCAGCACCACATTAAGCTCCCACGCCGGGGCAGGGGCCTTCACCGGCGGGAATGATCGGAATAGTCCCTTCATAAATTCCTTTACCAGGTGATAAGACCACAAGGACGCCCGTCCCGTAGTCCTGGTAAAGGACGCCCGTCCCGTAGTCCTGGTATATCGGGAGATGACAGCCAGATGTATTTTTATGGAGGCGTGAGCGAGTCCAGCTTTGGCCAGCGACAGTAGGTAAGGTAGTGTCATGATGCCTGCCCCCGGAAGACCAGACCGGGCCCAGCAGCCCCGGAAGCAGGCATCATGCCACTTGGAGCATGCCCAAAAGCCCCAGTTAGGGGCTGTTTGGGTACAGTCCTGGCGCCTATGGCGCCAGGCTCATAAAGATAAAGTCAGTCCTGGCGCCATGGGCGCCAGGCTCATTATTGATAACTTACCTGAAGCAGACCATGCTGCATACTCACCTGAGGCAGACCATGCTGCATGAAGACTCAAGCCAAATGAGGCTTAGGAGGGACTATTTTACTGAAGGGACTATTTTGTTACTTGGGTGGGGCTGTGGAAGAATACTTACCTGCATCTTCTTCCAAGGCGATTTAAACCACGCCCGGACAGCCACACGTGCTTTGCGTTATTCTGCTTGCTGTAGCGTAACGCTCACTGTGTTTTCAGCAGCTCCAGTCTTCAGCCACGCCCGCTTCAGTCCTGGGACTCCTGAAACAAGAAGACAAAAAGGATAAAGGTTAGAACAGGAGTTTTAACTTAAATCCTTACCTGAATCCTGATCCATTTCGCCAAGGAACTGAAAGACAGAAGTCTTTGAAGCATCGCTTCGCATTTCTACGGCGCCGCGCTGAACTCACCTGCTTGGCGGTACTTCAGCATTCCATCACGCTCTCTCCATCTTGAGGCCGCCCTCCGACACCTAAGGAGACAAAGACAGTAAGGTGAGCAAGGGGATTCTCTAAGGCCATACAAGCTACCCCCAAGGACTTAACTGATTTACCACGGGAGGTACTCACCTCATTTCGGGTCGGCGCAGTCAACTCTGCTTCATCGCTGTACCCCGGCCCCTAAGGGGAGAAAGCAAGGACAATACCAGTTACCCCCCACAAAACGTACCTGATTTACCACGGGGGTCTCACCTCATCTCGGGTCGGGACAGTCAACTCTGCTTCATCGCCGTACCCAGGCCCCTAAGGGGAAAAACACAATAGACTTACCTGAATCTTACCGAGTGCCATTTGGAAATCTTTGAGTGGATTAATCGGCAACCTGCAAGGAATCGGACAGAGTGAAGAGCAGACATTTGAACTCTTATGAACAATTGGACTTTGGAGTCAATACTGGAACTCACCAATTCCTCTACTCCAGTGAAGTAACTGGTCATCAACGCGCCCCTGCGGTCGACGCAGGATGGAGAGCTCATCCTTCCAAACCATCAGGTGAGACTAAGGAGGGGACATCAAGAGTGATCAGTGGGAAGACAACGGGAGTGGGGAAGGTGGGTTGTCACTCAATTCCACGGGTGGTTAATTCCTCTTCTCCTTTGCAGAAGAATATTCTTGCGAGCCAGACAAACTAGGCTGAGCGGGCCAGTCCAGTCAGTCATCTCGGCGCTACACGTCACGCTGGTGGAAATAACAGCGGCCCAGTTCCGGTCGACGCCCCCGTGGGAACCAGGTGAGCGTAACAGGTAGCACTTGAGGGGCCCTAATACGCAGAGGGTTAATCTTCTGTGCACGGCACCAGACAGAGAACCTCTTCCATTTATGACCGTAACACTGTTGAGGACGGACTGGCCTTTGCAAGAACCTCTCTGCAATCAGCCAGGATATCGTACCCTCCACACTCTAGTGCTGCAGGAGCCAGGCCTGCAAGTTCAGCGACTGTGGGTCGTGGTGTAGAATGGCGCCTCCTTCTCTGGAGAGAAGATCCGCGTCCACCGGCAGCCTGACTGGCGGGGACGTTGACAAGTCCAGAAGGTCCGGGAACCAGACCTGCCTCGGCCACGCCGGTGCAACGAGGAACATCCTGCACCTGGACTTCTTGAGCTGGCTGATGAGGCGGAACAGCAACGGCAATGGAGGGAACGCGTATAGAAACAGGCCGTCCTAAGGGAACGAGAAAGCATCGCCCATGCTCCTCGGCTGTGGGAACCTGCTGGCGAACCTCTGGCACTTTGAGTTCGTCGCCGCCACAAACAGGTCGATCTGGGGTTTGCCCCATCGTTGGAAAGAGTCGATCCACTTGATCCTGGCGCAGTTCCCACTCGTGGCACGAGCGCAGCTCCCTGCTGAGTGAGTCGGCGATGGTGTTTTTTATTCCTGCCAGGTGGAAGGGAACCAGAAACATCCCCTGGGTGATGGCCCAGTGCCACAGATCCTGGGCCTTCTTGGATAGGGCTGGGGATCTGGTGCCCCCCTGCTTCCGTATGTAGAACATCGTGGTGGTGTTGTCGGTGAAGATCCTCATGACTTTGTCTTTGAGGGACGGGAGGAACGACTTGAGCGCCCAGAACACTGCACGGAGCTCCAAGATGTTGATGTGAAGAGACCTCTACTCCGGGAGCCAAAGGCCTCTTGCGTGGAGATCTCCGGTGTGGGACCCCCAACCATTCAGAGAGGCGTCCGTAGTCACCGTCTCCTGAAACGCCAGGGTTTGAAAGTCCGTGCCCGTCGTGAGGTGAGCCTGGGTGCCCCACCATAGGATCGCCCGATGGAACTCCTCGTCGAGGGTGATCCTGTCCTCGAAGCAGCCCCTCGCCTGAAACCAGCTGGCGTCGAGGAACTCCTGTAGCGGACGCATCCGAAGTCTGCAAAGGGGTACAAGGTAGATGCATGAGGACATCATCCCGAGAAGGGACTTGATGGACCTCACCCTGGCCACGTCCGTGGCTAACAGGCGCCGTACCTTGCCCAGGATGGTCTTGGTCCTCTCCTCTGAAGGGGAGGCCAATTGCTCCACTGTATCGAGCTTCGCCCCCAAAAACAGTGCTACTTGCGATGGAATCAGGTGGGATTTGGGGTAGATGATGGAGAACCCCAGTTCTGTGAGCAACCGGACGGTCCTCGCCGTATGATCGACGGCGAGTTCCCTTGACCTTGCCCGGATTAGCCAGTCGTCCAGGTAGCGGTAGACGTGGATCCCCTGCAGGCGCAGCCGCAGCCGCGCCGCCACTGGTGCCAGGCGCTTGGTGAAAACCCTGGGTGCCGACATTAATCCGAACGGTAGGGCTCTGAATTGGTAGTGGCGTCCTTGAACCACGAACCTGTGGAACTTCCTGTGCCTTTTTAGAATGGGGATGTGGAAGTAAGCGTCCTCCAGGTCCAAGGACGATAGGAAGTTGCCTTCCTTCAGCTGTCCCAGCACGTGCTGGAGGTTGACCATCCTGAATTTCTGCACCTTGATGTATTTGTTTAACTGACGCAGGTCTAGGATGGGGCGCTAACCGCCTGTCTTCTTTCTGACGAGGAAGTACCTTGAGTATACTCCGGAGCCCCGGAGCCCCGGACCAGCTCGATGGCACCTTTCTTGAGCATCGCCTTTACTTCCAACAGCAGTTGAGGGACGTGATTCTCCTTCCTGGCCACGGGAGGAATGCAAGGGCACTTCTTTAGGAATTCCAGCGAGTGCCCGTTGGTCAGGGTGTCCAACACCCAACGATCGGTTGAGATGGACTCCCACACCCTGACGAACTTTGTCAGCTGGCCTCCCACTGGGGTGCTTCGGTGGGGGCCCGACAACTGCGCCGGGTCAGTCTTGCTTGGAAGCGGTCTTGCCGCCTTGGCCTCCTTGGTGACGACGGCGGGAACCCCCTTGCTTGCTGCGACCTCTGTAGGCCTCCTGGGAAGAGGAGCGGGCCGCCTGGCGGTAGGTGGAGGAGCCACCGCTGGATCCTTTGGAGGCACCCTGTCTGCCACCAGGGCTCCGAAACGGCCGTCGCTGCTGAAGCACCCCAAGGTCCCGGGCCGTCTCCGAGTCGGTCCTGATGGCCGAAGACTCATCCTCCGCCTTACCTAAGAGGTTGTTGCTGTCGAACAGCATGTCCAACACTCTGGTCTGGACGTCCTGGCGAAAGTCTGTCGCCTTGAGCCATCCTCGTTGTCAGAGGCAAACTCAGTTGCCCAGTTGGCGAAATCCGGTATCGGCAATGTCTGTTGCCACCGTAATGGCGTGATCTGACGCCACCTCGCCCTCCTGCAGTATTTCTAGGGCCTCCGCCCTTTTGTCATCAGGCAGGAAATCTAGCAGGGGAGCTATCTTGAACCAGAGCTCCCTGTCATAGCGGGCCACGATCGTTAAGGCATTGGCCGCCTTAATCGTCATCGCCGCCGACGAGATGACTTGTCGTCCCATAGACTCCAACTTCTTACCCTCGCTGTCCGGCGGGGAAGTGGAAGTTGAAGCCGCCGCGCCCGCTGCCTTCTTCTTAGCCGCTGCCGAGACGACCGAGTCCGGTGTGGGCTGGGCCCTGAGGCACAAGGGGGCGGCATCGGGACTCGGTACTTCTTCTCGTACCTGTCCCTCTTGGCGGGTGTCGTGGCAGGGTTCTTGAGGACAGCAAGCCCCTCGTCCCAGATGTCGTCGAGTAAAGGCACCCCTCCTTTTTCTGTACTTCAGGGCAGAGCTGGAAGAGCTCGGATGCCCTGGTTATCATGGCGTGGAAAGAGCAAATCTCGTCGGCTGGGGATGCCCGCACGGGGGGGGGGGGGTGGGGTGACGGTGGGATGTCTGCTGTGTCATTGCCGCCGTCATCGTCCGTCCCCGTCGCCGTATCCGTCGCCGTATCCTCTCCTGGCGAGGGGGATGAGGGGTCCACCGGTCTCGCAGATACAAAGGGCGGAGCGGGGTGGACTCTCCTCCGCTTGTTCGGAGGGCTTCCCGACGGGCCTGGTTCTGGCTCCTCCGTCGGGGTGCGTGGTAATCTCGTCCTTATCTCGGTACATAAGGATTGGATTGCCAACAAAATGGCCACCGAGCTATCCTGGGGCTCGGGCAATGGCTGCGACGGACGGGATGGCCGCTCCACTGGGCCCTGTTCGTCGTCACTATCTTCGATCACGTCAGCAGGGACCGTTCCCTGGGATCGAACCTTCTCGAACCTCTCATTGAGGTTTATGAACCTCACGTTGAGGCCCTTCTCGGTCTCCACTAGTTCCTCCTCAGAGGCGGATTCCGAGTCTGTAACGGCCACCGCCCCCCCTCTTTTTCAGCCAGGGGCATCATGGGCTGGAAAGAGGATTCCCTCCGCGGCGGCAGGGATACTCTGGGCCCAGAGGCCGTTTCCATTGGCGTAGTCTCAGCCGGCTCCGCCAGGGTCGCAGCAACCACTTCGGTAGAGGCCTTAGCCGGGTGGATCAAGGCCCTCACCACCTTAGGTGCTTCCTGGGCCTTCGCCTTTGGGGGAGGGTCAACGCCTCGCTCCCCCTTCGAGATCGACCGGGTCCGCTCCAGCGGCCTACCCGGGTTCTCGGACTTCCTCTTCCCCGAACCAGAGCGCTGGCTTGTGGTCGAGCATGCTGGGGAAGTAGCGCCCTGCTTGTCAACCGAAGAACCTGACCTTTCAGCGCTCTCGGAGCCCACGGACTCGCGGTGCTTGGCCTTCTGTTGGGCCCCCTGTCGCGGGGGCGCCCTCAAAGGACTTAGAAGCCCGCTCAGACTTCTTCTTCGCCTTCTCACTTGCTGTGCCCCTCTCCAGCCAGGTGGCGAGCCGGGAACGATCTTGTTTGGTCCGTTCCGAAAGGTTCTTGCAGAACGCACAGTCCTTCTCCACGTGCGTCTTGTCCCCATGGAGGCAGTAGAGACATCGCGAATGCTCGTCCTCCTTGAAAACGTTATATAATCCGCATCCAGGGCAGTTCCTGAACAGCTTCGATCCGGGCGTCGAGCTCCCTTTGTCCTGGGTCAGGTCCGTTGAGGTAGGCCGTAGATCTTCCGGAATCCTCCAAGAAGTGTAAAGTCGACGAAAACTTCACCCTTGAGGGGCGTAGAAGAATTCTGAAACGGGTCCCGTTATTGGAAGTAGAAACGGTGGAGCTTGAGGCTCGATTAAACTGAAAAAATGAGAAATTCTCCTGAAAAAACGTGAAAACGCAGTAAAAAAAAACCCGAGAGCTAAACACGAGGACTCCCAACACTTGAGCGTGCGGTAAAAATCTGAGGATGGCTGTCAGAGGCGGGGCTTAGGGAGAGGGCAGTCATTGGCTGGGGGCAGTATGACCCAGAGATCAGTGATTGGTTACTACTAAGAAAGACAGATCAGAAACGAAACTGATACTGATTTTTTTCTTTACCGAGGATTCCCAGCCTGACGACGGGGAATATCCATGAGCATGTGAATCCATGCCAGACCCCATGCTGGAGAAGGCTTTTCAGCGGTATATAGTCATATTTAAGACAAAGGGTTTTACGAGTACCTTGCAATAGTGTCCGGGATACTAGTGTACTTTTGGCTGATGTTCCTTGGATGAAGAGGGTGTGAAGCTTTCTGGGCACTGTCCACGCACGGACAGGCACAGACAGGCTCAGCCTTGTAGGCAGTGCCTTAGAGGCGGGGTGCCGGGAGAAGGAAGTAGCAACGTAGCTGCTGGTTGCCAGGCAATGTTAGTAAACAAACGCATTCCGTATCGTCGCGGCGGCCATTTTCTTGTGTGGATCTGGTCCAGGCGGCGAATGGCGACAGCAGTAGGGGTCTTGGGCTTGCGCTTGGCTCAAAGGTGGCAGTATGAGGCAGAGGAGCAGTGGCCTACCGTGGGATGAGCACATGGGATGAGGCTCGCAGCGAGGTAAACGTGGCTTCTGAACGGCTGCTTCAGAACTCTTGCTGCGTCTCCAGATGCCGGCTGGGTGCGGGCTGTGGGGATCTGGTGGCAGGATAGCTGCTCCTGCAGCTATCTAGGGGGCTCCTGCCCTGTTGCAGTGCAGGTGGATATGGGGCACAGACAGGCTGAGCCTCGTAGGCGAAACAAACAATAACTCACAAACAGCAGTTGCTGTTGATTATTCCCCACTCTGTTGTGGTGAAAGCAAATATACATTTTAGTGTGCAAGTTTGTATTAAAAAATATTTGACACATTACTTAGGGGGTAATTATGACCTGGGCGGTAAGGGATACCGGGCACCGGTAAGGTGCCGGTAATCCCTTACTGCCCTATTACAAGGTCCCTTGGTGGGGACCGTAAGGAACGTGTGATCTGACCACATGTCCCTTACGGGTCCCGCTAAGGGACCAGGGCGCTAATAACGGGCTTTCAAGTCGCAAGCCCGTTATTAGCGCCCTCCCCATTGAGCCCTATGGGGGCTCAAATGGGAATGGAGAATGGTGTGTTCAATGGGGACTTACCGGTCCCGCCAGGGTCAGACTACAGCGGTAAGTCCCCATTGAACTACACCAGACACGGGCACGGTATGGGAGGCAGCCATGGAGATAATAGCTCCATGGCTACCACCCAGGTCGCAATGACCCCCTCAGTCTTTCTGTGGCATGCATCTGCTTAGAATCACTTGCATAGACTGCACCAACTTGTGGTTGGCTCGGTTTGTTTTTCGAACTCCAAAAATAGGCATAGACCGGGGCGTTCCAGTCATACTATACCTATCATATTTGTACAGGGATCCAAGGTCCTACATGCATCGACATCCTCAGATTGTTTGGTTTTGTGACATGAGGTGCGCATGCACTGTACAAGTGTAGCTGTGTGTTGTACTGCGCCTTCACTCTCAAGCTGGGAGGCCGGGCAGATACATGTGATTCTAAGCAGATACAAAAACAGAAGAGCTAGGAAAAAATCCCTAGTTCATAGTACGCTCTCGTTCTGCCAATGAAATAATTTGCAGCTCAAGTCGATTGTTCATTTAACGTCTCTAATGTTTCAGAAATTATAGTACACAGTTTCTTCATTTAAAGTTTTCCAATTATTTTAATTGCATAAAAGGCAGTGTGCATCAAAGAAATGTGTGTCCCAATATTTTTTGCCAATGCATTTCGGAGCTTAGTCCGTCTTCAGGGCTCGATGCTGTACACATATTACATCAACATATGAAACATGAAAGTAAATATGCATTTAAGAAAATCAATACATACTTCACACGTATCGTTCACACAAAGTTGAAAAGAAAGAACACCCAGGATCAACACATATGAGGATATGCCGCCCGTATGACCTTCAATCAGCATTGCTAAAAAAAAAACTCTCTATATTTAATGGAGGAAAATAAATCATTTACCTGGCTATGGAAATGCCTTTAAGAATCTAAAACAGAACACAAGGGTAACAAACTACTTTTAGCAGTGTGTATCTATGATAAAGAGTTAATGTATGTTAAAACGTATGAGAAAATACATATGTGCCATGTAAATAACGTATAAATTACATGGGAAAGTGTAGTCATCCCGGTGACTATCTTGGTAGATTCATCTCTACCTGCGATAGAAAGTAAAAACAGATTCCTAATGGAGTAAGCTGCTTCGTCAGAGAAACAGTGTTGTGAGAGCTAACCATAGGTATGGCATAGCTCTCAACCATTTGTGTCCACAAGGCGGGTGAATTCACCCGATTTTGTTTCTGGCGGGTGAGACGCCCATTGGAATGAATGGGCGTGCAGGAGGCTTGGCGGGTGACTCAGCCTTTTACAAGGCGGGTGACACCCGCCAAAAGCGTGTGAGTTGAGAGCTATGGGTATGGGCGAGTGATCTTAACTGTTGCTACGTAGATCGAGGTATCGTGGCAAAATGTACACAAAAGCTCAGCTCACTAGTTTGAATGCAGTGCTTGTTGGTTTCTATGGCCGCTGTTGCTAGGCGATGCGACATCACGTGTACGCATACACGATGACATCACGTACGCCTCATGTACCGTCCACCCTAAGCAGATAAAAGTCACAGAAAGACAATCAAGATACAAGCAATGTTTGCCTTCTCAGGCTTGTGAATCTGCTTGGATTCAATTGCTTTGAATAGACTAGCTAGCAGTACACGAGGAAGGCGACGGGTTAGCTGAAGGAACCGTTGAGAGCAAATGCTTTAGAACTGCTCGGTCCACTTGGCAATCAGCCATTATTTGTGTATGCACACAATGTTGTGTGAATGTGTGTTAATGCTACATTAGGAATGAAAGCAACGTCGCCCCAATACATGTGGACTATGCTATTGAGGTGAGCCCAAGTGTTTTATGTGGTAAAGTGTAGCATAGTTGTATACACTTAAAAACAACCATCACAAGATGGTTTATTGTCACTGGATTACCTTTTCCTTCCAAAAGCAATAGAATTGACTAGTTTTCTGTAACTCTTTGGTTCCGCTAAGCAGGGGTATGCAACCTTTGGATCTCCAGATGTTTTGGACTAAACTCCTATCAGCCCTAGCCAGCAGGGCCAACATTAAGGGACCATGGGAGTCATAGCCAGAACATCTAGTGAGAACCAAAGCACAGCCCTTCTAACATTGTGTCTGAACTGCTTTCTCCCCCTGGCTTTGGGGAGAAAGCTGGTAATCGATGGACTGGTTTATGTGGAATTTGGAAATGTACTTGTATGAAAACCATCATGTTTATGAATAGTGACAAAGGGCTCAGGGACAGAGAGGGCTTGAAGCTTGCTTACCCTCCTGATTCGCGATTGGTGGGTAAATGCATTTTACACCTCCCATAAATAGTTTGATGAGAGGCACTTTCCACTAAGTCACAGTATGTTGTGACATGATATGTGCTGTTAGTGCTGCCAAGAGTACCTTGAGAGAATTGAAAATCAAGCCAAGAGGAAAAAGCAGGCATGTGACATTATCATCTGATTAGTAGTCAATTAGGTTGATCTGTTTGCTTAAACACCAAATGACAACCATTTCCCATGTGTTAAAAGTAGCCATGTCTAGGGTTTGGTCTTCTTGACTTGTACAAAATGCCATGCATTGTGGCAGCAATTGTAAAATGGCCAAACTCTTATGACTTCAGGAGCCAAGCTGCCAAGTTCATAGTGTGTGTGAGCTTTGGTATTTTATCAGATGCTGTTGTTGCGTTAGTAGGTCGCAGATTGTGTGGAGCCTGCAGATTGAGTGGAGTCTGAACAGTGGACACACCAGCCTGCTCAGTAGATGAGGGTACCCAGTTTGTCTCGCCCACATCCATGCAATGAGAATTTGGGATAGATGTTTGTGAAGAAAGTAGCGTGTACTTTGCAAAGTAATGGTTTTGAGGGAGGAAGGAGCGTAGGCAAATATCCCTGACCGGTTCAACCATAGTGCATTCCCATACTGACCCCTGTTGTGGGATCCAATTGCAAAGGCTTGGCATCTTGTTTTCCCCAGCACTGGATCTTTCATAGATTTGCATGCTTTAAGGATTGCCAGCACTATGGCTGGGAATATTCAGTTACCTCTTACATTGAAAGAAAAAACAATGCTTACTGTGGCCCATCCACCTTGTTTTGGGTCATTTTGATCCTGACTAATGAGACGTCGGGTACTCGGCTCCAACTCTTGAGGCCATGTTCAGGTCTAACCGCACACTGTGCTGGAAGATATCCTTAATCTTCTAAGTTAATGTTTTTTTCCACAGAAAATGAAAAATGTCTACTCTAATGTGCAGATATCTGCTCTTGAAAAAAACGTTCTGTTTTAGGGCCTGTGGTACATGTGGGCTCAACAATGTTTGAGGGGGAACAGGCATGAGGACTGTATATATTGAATACATCCTCATTACATCGTGGAAGATTGTGATATCTGTCAAAGCTTCAGCACAAAGACCCTCCCAGAAAGGCACAGGCACCTAGTGTGTTGACTATATTAAAGCAAAAAAGAACCTTCAGAAGTTGAATCCTCTAAGAGTGTGATGCCATAATTTCACCATCAAAGCAGATGCATCATGGACTTGTGACTCGACAACGACTCTGGGCTTGTAGCTCAGCAGGGGTTTTTGCCAGGGATGTCATTTCACCAAAATGCCAGGGGTAGCGGAAGTGAAATCACATGACCCTTGACCTCTGATGACATCACAGGAAGTGATGTAATTTGACCCCACCTTGAAGTGACATCACGGGAAGCCATGGAAAACAACCTTTTACCCCTTGACAAAACAGGAAGTGGCATCACATAGCATTGTTCCCAAGTATATTATGAAAAATATGTTTACACTATCACTGTAATGTGATAAACATTTCATACAAGAATGGATGACTATATGTATCGGCAGAAAAAACATGTTATAACTGCACCTTGCGAAAAGCAAAAGCAAAATACAGAGTCCGAAATGGATGCTTATTCTACTCTAAATACTTTTTGGAGTATTTTGTCCAATGAATTTGAGGTGTTTAAGAACAGACTAAATCAGTGACTCACCCCCTGAAGTGTACCTGAAATAAACCTTTAAATGAGTCTAGCAATTATTCTATAGAATAGAATTCCAGAAAGACAAATTATTTGTTATTCCTATTCTTTCTTATTTATTTTAGGGATATCAAGGGAGACCGTAGGGGTAGCAAGGGAGACCTCAGGGGTCGCAAGGGCGACCCCTAAATGACATCCCTGGTTTTTGCCCCCATTCTTTTGGTCTCAGGCGATTCTCTAATTGGCACAGAACTTAACCGTCCATAGGCCTCAAAGTCAGAAAAGGATCCAGGGACTGAGAAAGGGATACATCGCCTACAACCCCAACGCCTGCCATCAGAACTAGAAAGGAGGAGACCAGAACCCCTACAACCACAAGACTCAATCTTTCGACCTCAAATGCTGCTCATCACGCAAGTGCTTAGTTACTTGCAGATAGTGTCTGACTTAAACAGATGAAACCTGTTACCACAGGATGTACCATCCGCTATTTAAAAAAAAAAACACATGGGACCAGCAACACGGGAGACCGCGACTAATCACTAAGGTTCGAAATCCCCAAAATCAAAAGTATAAATGTCTAAATCACAATGGCGTCCATATGGGAGTAGTATCCCACTACAAACACTGCATAACTGTACACAAGATCCACCTGATCAGGAAAAGGGGGATTTACAACAAACTGATTCGCGCCAGGACACACAGATTCCTCATCAGTCTTGCCTCATAATATGGAATGGGAGGAGGACACAGACACCAAGGAGAATCCCCCGGATTACCATCCTAACCTTCACCACCAGAAGAATTGGCAGCGTTTCACACATGTGACACTTATGGGTTTAACCTTACAGAAGACAAAAAAAGACAGTTTTCTCTTTGATCAAATGAACAAACGAAGGAACTCCGTAGATTCCAATACTGGATCATGAATGGGAAGAAGGACTTCTATTAATGAAAATATGCTTTTTTCGGAAACCAGCACTCAAGGGCCATCAGAGCCTCAGATAATTCAACTTTAGAATCTGTTGCAGCAGCCAGATCATCAACTAACCCTCTAGCAAAATATTCAGTTCCTCCAGACAATGAAGGAAAAAAGGCACTCATTATTAATGAAAATCAGTTAAGGCAGGTAATGCCCTGGCCATTATGGCACGTTATGGAAGGGAGATATGGGACCAGATAGAACATATACTGGAGCATATGCCAGAAGAGAAAAGGAAAAAGATATTCGACATTCTCAAAGGAGAGCAAACAAAATCTCAGGTGACATCACAGAACACATTTTTTAACAGATGTCAAATGGGGTGGCTGTGCTGTATATACTTTCGCCCAGACGTGCAGGCTAAAGTGTTAGACATGCCGTTTTATGGAGCGACAAACTATTAGGGAAAAAGGACGGTCTGATGAAGATTTAAAGACAAGATAAACAGAGTGCAAGATCCCTGCCAGAAAAAGTTATCAATCTTTTTGTGGTGCTACAGGAAGATCAGCATCCAGAACAAAAGGGGTCCAGTCATGGCACCAACAAACCCTTTCTTCCCGTGATTATCAGAAGGAATACCAAGGATACCGGAAAAGCAAAGATGCCCCGCCATTGGATTTTTCATCAATTCACATACTGCTTGAATATTTCCTGTCATCAGGTTGGGAATCCTTGGCAACATTTAAAGCAATTTCATTTGGAAATGAAGAAACTGCAATCACTTCAGTGTTCTTTCAATGTTGTTTTGCGTCATTTGCCCACTAACCAATAAATACGCACTGCCTCCTATAGCTCCACCCCTGGAGCCCATCTTCAGATTCTTAACGCACACATTCCAAGTGTTGGGGGTCCTCTCCTAGTTCTAAACCTTTACTCAACGAATTGAAGAGCCATATATCTACTACCTTGCTTTTCATACTGTTAAAAAGTCCACAGATAAGTACCTTCTTATTTTTTTTATTTTTTTATAAAGCACTGAACACATTAACATCCCACCCTGTGTTCCCAGGGTTGAGCCCAGTGGAGTGTCTTATTACCTTACGGTGACGGAACCCAAGAAAAATAGTCGGTTCAAGGCATGTTCTACTTGCTACCTCAAACATGTCTACATTGAAGACCCACACCATGAGTGTCTGTATTGCTTATACCCAGACCATGACCTCAACATCTGCTCTATATACAACCCTTTTTCAAATAAGCCTTTGAAAGACAGGCACAGGAGATTGGTGGACTGGCTGAACAAAGGGGCTGTGACCTCTGACTCTGCATCAGTGATCAGTTATGCCTCACTGCTCCCTAGTAGGCCCTCAGAGCGTACCCCCTCTTCAAAGAGGTTGAGATAGCATGAAGGCTTCCTGTGGGATAGGGTGAGGAAAGGTGATGCCGCTCATTCTCCAACAGCCCAGGATAAGACTGCCCTGTTGAAGACTTAATCTTCACAGAATATAGGTAGCTTTGTCCACAAAGTCTCCGGCAAAGACACCGTCCACAAAACTGTCTGGTGCACCAATGAACCACGCAACGACATCAACTATGAAATCTTAAACATGAAGCATAAACAGACTGCAGCCTCATCAATGCCTTATCAGTCGACTAGTACGACCAAACGGATCTATGTCATCACTGCGACGGCCGAAAATGTCGACTTTCTTTTTTTTAACCCTTCACACCACATATATATGCGGGGGGAGACCCCCCGCAACCCAGCCAATATTAATATCATACCCTAACCCCCCCACATATATATATGGTGTAAGGGAGGGGTTAAAAAGAAAAAAATAAGTCGCCATTTTCGGCCGTCGCAGTTCCCACGTCAACATTTTTATACGATTCCTGACCAAACCTGCCAAGCCCGCTTCATTGACTACTGCAACAGCCATCGCGCCGACAACCTCATCCCTAGACCATCAAACATGTCTTTGGAGGACATAATTGACATGAATTTCAAAGGACCAGAAGGTGTTCTGAGAAAAGGAATACAAACAATCATCATTGCCTCCTGCACAGCCATTTTGTGTGACACCAGCAGAGCTTGGTCCCTCGCACACACTTCCAAAGGGTCACTATCGGTCCATGGTCATCCTGTCCACACTGCAAGCACTAGTGTTGGAGCAGCAAACATGAGTTACCTCTTTCCCTCCTCCACTGGATCACCTTCCAATGGCACTGTGTCACTTATCTCCCCCCATTGGCACCTCCTCCAAACCCCCACATCTGGGGTTCATTTGGACTCAATTGCTTGCAGATCTGGACACTGCATCCACTCATTCTTCGTCCCTGGATGTGTTTGACAATTTGGTGCCCGCACATGGCCAAACAGAGGAGCTCCCAACCAGAGACTCTTCTCCCGATGAAATTGGGCCATTCCATGAAGTCATGTTCACGGCGGCAAGGAGGTTGGACCTCCTTGCCACAGAGCAGAGGAAAGTTTTTACTCCATCAACAGAAGGAGCAAGCTCGGAAAACCGTAGCGTCTATTCCGGTTCTGGATGACATCTGGTAGGACTGTATGCTTACTATGAGTAATTAGTTTACTGTACCTGCTAAGAAGGACCGTTTTGATATGAACTATAGAGAGACATGCACTGTCCGCAAGTGCCTCTGCACCCAACCCAACCCTGATTTGGTTGTATCTGCTGCAACACAGAAAAGAGATCCGCCAACCACTCTTCTCCATACACTGTACCCACAGACAAGGAAGGGAGACAGCTGGATGTCTTTGGCAGACATATTGGGCCTCATTCCGAGGCTGGTGGTAAGGGGTTAACAGCGCCCCTAAGGGTGCCAGTGCCGTTAACCCCTCACCGCCGCATTACGAGGTCCTTTAGCGGGTCCCGCTAAGGGCGGCTGGTTTTACTAGGCGCCCTTAGTGGGCACTGCTAAAGGACCAGGGAGCTAACAACGGGCTTGTTATTAACAGGCCCGTTGTTAGCTCCCTCCCCATTCCCATTGAGCTATATGGGGGCTTGAATGGGGATGGGTTCCCTGAATGGGGAAATACCGGGTCCTCCAAGGTTGGAATGGCCTGGTATTTCCCCATTCAGGGACCCCAGACCCGTTATACGGTATGGGGGTAGCCATGGCGCTAATAGCCATTGGGTCTACTGTGGCCGCTACCATCAAAGCTGCGAATTCCCTCGCCATTTTGTCCCAGCATGAACAGGAACTATGGTATGAATGGTTACCATCATCAACTTCCTGCACAACAAGGAGGAAGCCTTTGTGTTACTTCATGAAGGTGAATCTGTGTCAGTTCACACCATTTATATGGCTGTTTACATCACTGATGCTGGTTTCTGTCAAATGGGCAATGGCATTGTGCTATTTCGCCATGGGTGGTTCAAGGCAATGAACTTCTGCCTCGACGTCCAAGCCAATGTGGTAGATATGCCCTTCAATGGGGAAGATCTTTTAGGCAATAAGGACAGACACGGAAACTGCCCGATCCTTGGGCACTTTGCAACAATGTCGCCTGTACCAGTCCTTTCAGTCCAAGCACAGCCGATTTCAAGACTGAGCTATGATTATCGACCAGCCTATCACTCCAAATCCTACAGGTGAGCTACCTTTGTATCAGGTGATCACTTCAGAGCCAACTCACAGTCATACAGGGGCAACCAATGATGTTGTGGCACCTCCCAGGCCAAGGGCAAGTTTAGCAAGCACACCGGACACTGAGATAGCAGTACTGCTTCCCCACCACCCAGTTCCACACCCCAGTGGGAGGATGATTCTCCTTGTTCCAACATTAATGGAGATTAATTACCACAGACAAGCGTTTGCTTTCACTGCTATCCCATGGCCATACCCTGGAATTCCTCCACTGACCTCCCACCACCCTACTCCTAGAACAAAGCAGAAAAAGGGCTTTCCACACTCCAGCAAAATGTTTGCTGCGTCTTTCAAAAGAAGCAGTTGAGTGTCCCTCATGCCCAGTGGAACCAGATTACATGTCTTTATAACAACACATTTTATGTAGAATGCACATATACCGAAAATTTTATGACAAAACAGAACATTTATTTTGGGGTTTTTTTGCGGGGAGGCTCTACCCCCTCAAACCCACGTTTCCCCACCCCTACAAATCCACCCCAAGTCTCCCCACTAGATTTAACCCCTTACCCCACCCCATATACATTTTTGTTATGTTTTTTGTTATAGAAGTTTTATTATATGTGCATGTCTTCATAATATTTTCTTTATAAAGACTGTATACCGTGGAACCAAAAGAGTTTAGTCCCACTATTTACTTGTAAGGAAGAAATCGGGTGGTTGGAGACCCCATACCAGACCTCCGCTATCTAAACAAGTTCATTAGCTCCCAATCTTTTTGGATAGCTACACTGCAACAAGTCTTTTGTCAACTGGTAAAAGGAGATTTCTCGTCTTCCCTAGATTTGGAGGATGCACATTTCCACATCTCCATCCACCACTGCCATCAAACGTTCCTACGCTTCAATGTGCCCGGTCTTCATTACCAATTCATGGTACTACCACTTGTGAATCCCCATGGGGCAGACTTGAGTCCAAAGTGCCTGACCCCAGTGGTGGCACACCTACAGAAGTCGGGTATATAGTTCTATCTGAATTTATAATACAGATTGGTCAGGGCTCCGTCCCTTCACCTGCCTTTCCTGACCTGCCTTTCCTCATTTGGGTTCACAAACAACTACCGTAAATCCTACTGGTCTCCCTCCAAGCAGATGCTACTCTTGGGAGCACTACTGAACAAGTCTCCTGCACTGCTACCCTGTCAGCCGACACGGTCATGTCCATTCTATCCAAGGTTCGCATGCTATTGTAGCGACAGGTCCCCTCCGTTCATACGCTGGAATTATGTCCTCTTGTATTACACTCATACAGCATTGTCATCTTTGTATACAACCTATCCATGAGTTCTTGGATGTCCACTGGAAATAAATCACCAGCCTTTGGGACAGGTTGTAATGGCTGCATGAGGAACAAGAACCTCTACATTGGTGGTCGGAAGACACCAATCTCACAGAAGGTGCTCCATTCATTATCCCCAACCACCAAGTTACGGTAACAGAATAACAGAAGCATTCATAGAGGGTTGGGAAGCCCACACCAGCAGTATTCACGCCAAGGGTCTCTGGTCCATGAAAGAAAAGTCTTTACACATCAACGCCTTAGAACGGAGGGCAGTATTCTGGGCTCTATCCATTTACCCCATCTGCAGGGAAAAGCAGTTTGTGTGTTCACCGACAATGCAATCACTATGTTCTATATTCAGATGTAGGGCAGCACCAGTTCACCTACCCTATCCCCAAAGAACAATCTCTCTGGAAATAGGCTTTTTGGCACAGGGTTAGGGTTTCCATTCCACCTGCTAGGCATCCACAATTCCATGGCCGATTCCCTTAGCAGGGAACCCAGTTCGTGCCAAGTGTGGGAGTTCCTCCACAGTTGAATACTGAACATATTTTAAACATGGTGAACTCCAGACTTTGACCTCTCTGCACTAAGGGCAATTCAAAGTGCCTTGCATTTGCAAGCAGATTTCCACAATTGAATAGCCTGGAGGACGCCTTCACCCTTCCGTGGGTAGATGAGTTTCCCCCCCCAGCCTCCCCATTTCCACTCTTAACAAGTGTCCTATTCACTGCCAAACAGTGCCAAACAGTAGTGCAGACTGATCCTCATGGCCCCCGCTTGGCCTAGAGAGTTTTGGTTTTCGGGCCTCCTAGCCCAGTCATCGGCCTCACACATCAAACATCTGCTAGTGCACAACCTCCTTTTCAGCAATAAGGGAGCAGTCCTTCATCACGACCTGGCTTCATTCAACCTGATGGCCTGTCTCCTGCTTCCTTAGAGTTCAACCATATTGATATGCCCCAGTACTGCAAAGACATCTTGGCGAAAGCCTGTGCAACTACTACCACCTCCTGCTTCAACAGCAAATGGAAATGCTTCACTGTGTGGTGCGCTGCCCATGGAGCGGATGGCTTCAGTTCTAACTGCAACACATTCTGCCATACTTTCCTTGGCAAGTAGCAGTCTAGCCCCTGCCTCAATTAGAGCTCACTTGGCCGTTATATCCCGCATTATACGCACTACAGTTATGCCTTTGTTGTGGTGTCGACTCATCAAGGAGTTCCTAAAGGGTCTGTTCCGGGCTTTTCTGCCGATGCATGCACCGTCTCCTGCTTTGGATCTGAACGTTGTGCTCTCGAAATGAATGGACCATCCCTTTGATCCTTTACATAGGGTGACATCAAGTTCCTTTCACGGAAGAGCGCTTTATTGGTCGCCATCACCTTGGCCAGGAGGGTTGGTGTCCTTTTGAGGACAAATCCTACATTCATGCATAAGGTGTCCTCATTGTTTTACCTCAATGAACCTTTGACACTGCAGGTTCTTTGGCTCTCCTTCCACGCCTTCCACTCTCTGGATATAATGTGAGGGCTGGTATTATGGAAGTCCTGCATTTGGTCCCACTGCTGTTGGAAAAGAGTGGTCTGTCCTCCATCTACCGATGGCTCTATTTCCTTTTGTCACCATCTTGCTAATGGGCTGCTTACCGGTTGGTCTAAGGTGCATTCCACAAGGGCTGTCTCATTTACTAAAGCCTTCCTCTCTGGTGTTCCTCTGGTGGGCATCTGCAGGGCTGCTTCGTGAAGGTATGTTCACACCTTCCCCAAATGTTACTGCATCAACAGAAACTTGACTGAGGAGTCCAAAATTGGACAGGCTGTCCTTCGGCATCTGTATCGCCGGATAGGTGAGTTTTATCCTCCTCCCAATTTTGCATTGCATGCATAGATCGTATTTCTGATGCTTGTATCTGCTTAGATTCACATGCAATGCATAGGCCAACATCTAGTGGAAGCTGCAGAGTATTACAGTTGTTTTCGAAATTCATGGGCGTGCCAGTAATACTATCCCTAGTGTGACATCCACTGTACCCATGGTCCTTCACTCGTCGAGGTACCTCCAATTGTTTTGTTTCTAGCATGAGGTAGCATGAAGTGTAGCGTGAGTACAGGTGTATCAAAGCAGTTATGTACCAGATAAAGCTCATATAAAACATCCATGCACCTTCTCTCCAAGGAGAGGAAGGGTGGGCGCATGTGAATCTAAGCAGATACAAGCATCAGAAATATGATTACAGTGAGTAATCTATCCCTTGTGAGGCTTGTGGAATCTGCTTAGATCACATGCTACGCACAGATTAGCGACCAGTGTTAGGAGAAGGTGGTGGTTCGTGAGAAGGTCTAGCGGCAAATAGGTGTTTTAGAACTGCTTGTCCCAGCTGTGTATCTTCTTTGGAATGAGTGTCAATGCAGTAATGTTGAGTGAAAGTATGTATTGAGCTCCATGTAGCTGCTTTGCAAATGGTGTCTACCGGGACATTTGGGATTAAGGCCAAAGTAGCTCCTGTACCCGTGGTGGGGTGAGCTCTTGGTGTGAAAGGTAGCGTTGTGCTTGATAATGAATAACAGAGCTGAATGCATCTGACCATCCATCTGGAGATGGCATTCTTGGAACTGCAATCCCCCTCTCTGCCTGTTGCAATCCCCCTCTCTGCCTGTTGCTACGGAAACAAACAGTTGGTCTGTTTTTCTTAGCGGTCTGGTCTTGTTTACATAGTAAAGGACCACCCTCCTTACATCTAGTGTATGGAGTTTTTCCTCAGCTGAGCTGGTTGGGTTCTGAAAGAAGGCCGGTAGCTCAAAGGATTGCTTTACATGAAATTTAAAAATGAATTTAGGAGAAAACCCAGGGTGTGTGCGTAAAACCAATTTGTCTTTGTTGATGACAAAGTAAGGGTCCTGAACTGACAATGCTTGAAGTCCACTAACTCTTCTTATGGAAGTACTAGCCACTAAGAAGGCAGTTTTATATGTAAGGTGTTTAAGACTCGCCTTGTGCATAGGCTCAAAGGGAGGTCCCATGAGCTTTGCAAGAACTACATTGAAATCCCAGCATGTCGGAGGGTTTGAGATTGGAGGGTGAAGTTTCTTTACCCCCTCCATGAATGCTTTGATGACGGCAGCCTTCCACCACAATACCTTACTCTGAGAGGTGGTATAAGCTGACAAAGACGCCGGATGAACCTTTATAGTTATAGGAGTTAAATACTAACCAGAGTCTAACAATTGGAGCATATAATGGAGAATGTGGGATGGAGTACATTCTACAGGGTTAATCTGTTTGGACTGGCACCAAATTACAAATCTCCTCCACTTGTCGAATTAACAGTGTGTGCTGGCAGTGTGTTAGGTGGAAGCTGGAAGGAGGTTCTGCTCGACATTGCACATGACACTCATCTGCTGATTGGAATCATTGCAGCTTGCAATACCAGTCCACTTTCTACTACCTACGTTGTCTAAGGATTTCTTAACAGATACACTGCGCATGCGGTGTGCTGGCAGTGTTTTAGGTTTTTGGAGTGCGGCGAGCTGGGATGCTGCATATAGCGGCTTGGAGGGTAAGATTCTAACCTTGCCTTATTCTTCTGCTGCTATTCTCCTTCATCCTCATCTTCAAGCTGTGCACGTTACGTTAGCAGCATACACTTGGATACATTTGGTTTTTCCTTGCCGGTGATTGCAGAACTAGGATTCTTTGAGCCTGTAAGGATACTATTGGCTGTATTCCATATCAAGTGTTTTGCTGCAGATTGGTTACCTTTTCTTCTTGCTGCCGCTACTTCGGGTGTCCCTGAGCCTGTGGCGATAGTTGTCTTACTAGTGGTGACTGCAGAGCTTGCTCTTTGAGCCAATAGTGAGGGATGTGGGGAACTAAGGCGGCTTACCATAATTTTGGTCTATCCTTCCCAATAAAAGCTATGGTAAACATGAAACTGCGTAGCAAACTAAACATGAAACTGTGTAGCAAACTAAACATGAAACTGCGTAGCAAACTAAGGGCAAGTAAGAAGAATGGAAGCACCAATGGCAATAATGCTACTGGAGAAGCAAGCGCTCAGACTGCAAATTGCAAAGAAAATAAGATAACAGACTTTTTTCCAGGTCAGCCGGTGGTTGTTGAGATACATGAGGAGCCTTCAGTTTTAGCGGGTGCTCTTAGTGAAGCTGTATCTGTATTAGCAGATTTTGATAATAACTCAATTTGTGCTATAGTCTTGAAGGTCAGATAGCCAATATGGAGCGCAATAGATTAACGGATGGCTTATCAGAAGGGGAGGAGGTGCCAAGTGTCTCCACTGCTCATACTGATTCTCCAGAGAATGCCCCAATGTCTAATGCGGACAAGCTATCGTGCTCTCCTCGGCTAACTGGCTTGGCGGACAGTATCAGTGGGTCTTGCTTGGAAAGCAAAGAACAATCTTCACTGATTGATAACCAAGCACATGTAAATTGTCTCTAATAATGCTAAACTCAAAGATATGGAAGCGCATATTATTTCTACTAGCTTTGCTTTGAAAATCCTATTGAAATTAGGTCATAACATTTTGTGTTTGGTGGTGATGAACTCCTCATTGTTAAATCCTAAGGCCATGGGAAATGCAGTTCCTATTGTAGACCATATACAGCTACCTAAAGCTATTGTGCCTACTCCTAATGAGCAAACAGAGGTAGCCTTTACTAACCTGGAATCCACATCGGTGGAGATTCTGGCTGGTGACGAAAATGATTGCAATGAGCAGTGTCATATGTCTAAGAGAGAAAGACGCAGGAGGAAACAAATAATCTCGGATTTAAAGGCCAAATTGTATGTGGAAGCGGTGATAGACTCAGTAACTGCTCCACCTGTAGCTCCTTTTAATCAGAGATCTTCAAAGAGGGTGAGAAAGAGTCGCTAGAAAAGCTAAAACACATGGCCTTAAAAAGGGTAACCCAACATCATGGCTCCTTGGGTCATCGATGCAAAAGGGCACATCTAATGAGACTGCTAAGGTTACTCTGGAATCTAGTACTAGTGGCATTGATACTGAACAGATGGATACTACAGTGGAAAGTAGTATAATATCTGTCGATACACCTGTCCAGAAAGCCTCTAAACCTGATGCACCTGTCCAAAAAGCCTCTAAACCCTTGAACAGAACGCCTGCCTGCCCTAGTATTAATGTTAAGGCAATCAGGGATGGTGGACAAATGACCAGGGATAATAACTGGTCTTTGCCTAAGAAACTATTTACTATTTCCAATGGGTGGAAGAAGCAAAAGAAGCCACTTAACAGAAGTAGGCTGCTTGAGATACTACACTCACAATTACCTTTGAGGATTGTGTAGAGTAGTGATTTCAAGTTTTTGGAAAGGAGTGCCTCAGCTCCCCTAGACTGTGCTCAATTGACATTGGCCGTCCTGGCTCCCTGAAGACTCTTCTAACCTCTGACTTTGTATTTTGATCTGTCCCTCGAAAAAGTCAGATTCTTTACTTGTATAGCTTGGGAAAGGTTAATCTACATTGCATTGGGGGGGGGGGGGGTTCAAAAGTGCTTACCTGTTTGAGAAATTTGTTAACCATTGTTTCCTTCCCTAACCTTTTCCTTTTTGACAAAAAACCCAGTATTCCTCGAAATGTACCAGTGATATATCAATGTCCACAGTGTCCTAGTTTTTGAAGTCACCTGAGGGTGTAATAAGTGTCTGTGTGCCATCCCAAAGGGGTATCTACTGATTTATTGAAACTGAGAGTGTGTATTTTGAAGAATATTTAAGTATTACATATGTTCTCCCTTCTAAAGAAGGCTTATTTTAAAAATGACTGTTAAATCAATAAATTGTTTAATCAAGAAACCTTGAGTGTACGTATTATTTGGATACTTGTCACTGTGAAACTCTATGTTGCAACCCTAAAGCTCACATTGACCCCTCTTGAGATATGCCTGGCTGCTCAGTCACTCTACCAACTTGTGTAGTACAGACTTATACCAAAGTTTGGGTTACCTATTGCCAAGAGGACAAGGCTGGTGCAGTCTCCCACAGGGTACTGCATACAATCTTGGCTAACAAAGGGTTTTTATTGAACTACAATAGTGTGATAAACGCCTATCTAACCCTAAATCTACAGATGGGGCAAGATATGGCCATCAAATAATAATGCAGTCCTAGTGGAGTCTCGTCAAAGTAAAAGGACCTATACTAAAAAAAATAACGATTGCCAATCCTTACTTCTAAATACAAATTGTGTGGGGTAGTGTTCATGAAAAAGTATGAAGAGGGTTGGCTTACTTCCAGGAATTGCGCACACAACCAGAATTGGTGTGGCCATGGGGGCTAGCTATGCCCCAGCACTTGCCAACATTTTCATGCACCACTTCGAGGAGCAATCTGCATTTGTTGATAATCCGTTTGCTCAATTTATTCATGTTTGGAAACGCTATATAGACGATCTGTTTTTGGTATGGACGGGTACAGTGGACAGTCTTAATGGATTTGTCAACTACTTAAACAATAATGATTATGGTATCTCCTTCACTCATGAATACAGCAGTACCAGTATTAATTTTTTAGATCTTTCAATTAGTCTGGTTGACAATACGACTGTTACTAAAACTTTTAGAAAGGCAACTTCAGTCAATGCAATCCTACATGCTTCCAGTTGCCATAAAAAGTCGGTCATTACTAATATACCCAAAGGGAATTTATTAGAGCCCGCAGGAATTGCTCAAATGACAGGGATTTCGCAGATGAATGCAAATTCCTACGTGACAAATTTAAAGTTAGAGGGTATGATCAAAGTACGGTGACTAAAGCAGAAATTGCTGTACAAAACATTAAGAGGGTGGATTTACTCACTCCCAAAATTAGATCCAACTCTACACATGAATAAACTGAAATGTACCACACGGTACAACACCGATAGCTCTAACCTGTACAAAATTGTTCGACGCCATTGGCACTTACTTCAATTAGATCAAGAGATTTCACCATGGTTGGACAATTCTCCTAATTTTATCTATAGCAAAGCAAGTAATCTGAAAAATATCTTATCTCCTTCCTTTATGGACAATCAGCAATTTACTACAACTTGGCTTAGTCAGAGATGCAACCAAGGCTTCCATAAATGTGGAAGATGTTCAATGTGTTGTCATGTACTTGAGACCTCTCAAATTGACTTTGGGAAACTGGGCATTTTCAAAGTGAACTCTTTCATCAACTGCAACACAAAATTCTGTGTTTACTGCATCTTGTGCATATGTCGTAAGCACTACATTGGTAGCACCATTAGGCCTCTCAAGACACGAATAAGGGAGCACTTATCTACCATTTCCAACCATGATTCCAAATACCCGCTTGCCATGCACTGGCAGAAATCTCACCAGCTAGACAACAAGTCACAGATTAAATTTGTAGGTATGGCAAAAGTAACCTTACCACAACGTGGTGGTAATCTCACTCTTGAATTGAGACAATTGTAAGCACGGTTACTATGCCAATATCGACCTGTATCCAATGGTCTCAACAGCGATCATGAACTATCTGTGTTTCTTTAAAGTCATTGCTTAATTATTGCATTAGACTAGTATGGGGCTCCATACATGTCAGCATATATTCTGGATGGGAACTTTCTTGTGTAACCAACACTGGTAGCCACTAATGTCTCATGTGCATAATTAACGACCACATAAGAATATTCTAATTGGACCATATGCATGCGACACTGAGAATCGGGGGACATAGGTGCCTTCCATTATGGTTGTTAATTATTTTGCAATGCTATCTGCTGGTTTTTCAATAGCTGTTTTTCCAATAGCTGTGCTCTTCAGTCCCTCATGCCCCCTATTGCAACAGGTAAATTGGTAAGGCACCTTTAATTGCGCTGCACCACTACTGCTGCTTAGTTGGTAATATTGGTGGCCATGGCCAAGACAAAACTTTTTTTTTTTTAAACTTTTCTTTCTAAACTTAATTGTGCATCAATCTATAATTGGATTACTCGATTTATTGGCCAATTTAGTTAATAGCACACAGCTGACTTCCAATCAAATATAATAGTGCGTGGACGTCAACTACCTTTCCAAGTATACAACATGTGAATTTCACATTCAATATGGCCGCCGTGAGACAACGCATACTTCAGCGTTTTCTAGCTGCTCACACGGCGCCGTATCTATGTAAACAGGAGCTCAGCCTGCATGCGCGAGGCTCCAGAGCTTCCAGACGTGCGGAAACGCCGGTAAGAACAGGTCTTTCACGTAGACCCCTACAGACAGAGAGAGCTAGGGGCATACGCACGTGACCGTCTCGCACTCGCGAGTGACATTTACTTTTATTAATTAGTTCCTTCCTTTTTTCTGTTTCCCCTTTACCCGGCGTCGGGTGCGTGCCGTCAAACTTGCCTATTTTTCCATGCTTGCCTTGAAAACTCCCGTTCAACACGCAATTGCGTTTATATAGGTATGTGTATTTACCTTATTTTTTGATGCCTGGGTCAATTCATTATTTTCACTAAATTTGTGTGGTTAATATAGTAATTTTCCGCTTGCAGCGGAGCCGTAAATCTAATTGATATACAACCTACAACCACATAGGTAATACTTGGCACTTGCCAGACTTTTTAAAGTTGTAAATTAGTAATTCTCTGTTCGCAAGCCGCAATGGAGGCTTTTGGCTAATTTTGCTTTTGTGCCTTTACAAGACCATACATTATGTTCCCTTTTGTAGCACCAGAGCTAATTTAAAGCTTCTTCAGGTAAAATTACATTCTTAAATTTGTGTGCACTTGGACATGGGTGTGATCAGCTTTGGATTCACGGGACAGTTCCGATCACTTATTTATTGTATTTTATTCTCCTTTTTTGTTCCATACATGGCACTTGACTCGATTCTCTCATGAACCTTAATGAACAATTGGCTGTATATCCTTTTCATGTCTATTATTCCACTGCCATGATATGTTAAATGTTCTCCTGATTTTATTCATTATTTTGGCAACCTTTGTTGGGCTACTTTGTGATGTTTATACAAAATGCCACTCCTATGTTCGGCCTATACTTTTGGTCTGGATGCCTATAACTATTTTTTTGGGAAATCTATATGTATGACTGACAAAAACGTACATATATTTTTATAACCCTGCAGCCTTGGAAGAAGAGCATTGTTGCTCGAAACACGCGTCGGCTGTTCGTTTATGTGCATTAAATTATGCTTAAGAGCACTTTAATTTCTGGTTGTGTGCGCAATTCCTGGAAGTAAACCAACCCTCTTCATATTTACCTTACGTGCACACTGTAGGCAGGGTGTCCACACATTACTTCCAATTGCTGCCTGTCAACTATCCCAATTCTTGGTCAGTGTGCCTAACCTCTAACTGACCCTCTCTGCCAAACTTTTTCATGAAAAACAAAGAAGTGTTCACAAAATGATATGTCAGGATGTTCAGGTCGTTGACCTCCCTTCCCCAGGTTTTCAGCACAGGACAAGGCGGTACACTCGATTAAAGCACACACTCTGGTTTCTTCGGAGTGAGGATTCAGTTCCATTGCTAGCATCAGGGCCAGCTCTGCCCAATTCGGTTTACCTATCAAAGTCTCTTGATTCAGAGGGCCTGATGTTCCAAAACAAAAAGTTCCTTTCCTCTAGTACTCAATTCTTGTGATTCATCCTGTATCCCCCTCAGCCGGGCTGAGATCGCTTTTATACCACAATCGTTACTGTGGACCCCCCTCTTCCAGGTTCAGATCCCCCTTTTTACAATGTTCAGAGAATATTCTTTCTTGGGTGACTCACAGTTCACAATGGATCCCCCTCAGTCGGGCTCAGAGCCTTTGAGTACAAGCCAGGGTCAACCTGACGAACGGAGGCTGATATTTGAGAGGGGTCTGAGCTCGGAAGAGGAGGGGACCCAGGGGAAAAAAAAATATCACCTCGAGTACAATCAGTAAAGAACTGTTGTTTATTATTTTTGTACACCATCAGACCCTTGGAAGCAAGAAAGTGAACCACCAAAGGTACTGCTATTGCAAGGAACTTTTTGGTGGATCTGAGCCCTAAAGAGGGGGATCCAAAAGGTGAGCAGGCATCACAGAAAGTACAAGCAGAAAGCAACTTTTGTTTATCATTTTTGTACAACATTGGGTCCTCTGAGGCAAGAAACTTTTTATAGAAAAGAGACTTATCCACTGAAGGCTCTGATAGCTGAGAGCGGAACTGTTGGCTCGTGCTGGGAAAGCTCGAGCATATGCTGTGCTCAGGAGTCCTACCTTGTCACGTACTCAAAACGTGGGCAAGTGAGACCCTGACTACCATATCCTGATTTATCATTTGTGAACACTTCTTTCTTATGAACCTCATCCCACACTTTGTATTTAGCGTAAGGATTGGCAATAGGTTTTTCTTAGTATAGGCCCTTTTATATTTTGATTCAAGCTTAGTGGCAAACCCACTGGGAAGGTGCAGAGTAAGAGTCGAGATGGAGAAAGTGGGGGAGCAAGAGTCCACAAGGAGGGGGATGGAAAGATTCTAGCAGAAGCAGGATTAATAGCAAAATATCAGAGAGCAAGATTAACCACAAGTGTCAAGCAGAGAAAAGGGGGAAACAAGGAAGAGCAAAAACCTAGAGTAAAGTGGTCTGATGGGCAAATGTGGGAGAAAAGAGCTCAAGTTTCATGGAGGGAAGGCTGTAGACATGATCTTGGTGATGCTAGAAGAGGGACACAAATAAGACAACATCAGGATCCAGGCGTGGATTTTGTGGAGAAGCGATGTAGATCAAAGAATGAGGACGACTGTAAACAAGACCACAGACTTCTATTGTTGCAGATTAACAGGCTAGGTTTCACAGTGAAGAAACAAAGCAGAAATGTATAACTGACAGACAGGAAACTCTAATGCAAATGTCCAGTTACAGGGTATGCAGTCGAATCAAAAGGAGGGTGGAATTCAATTTGTATTCAGGAGAGTGCTTTTCATTCAACCAGTTTACCTGTGTAGAAGTGGATCCATGCCGCAGTGGAATGAGGGTTTGCAGACAGCCGAACATACCAACAAGATCAGCAACTAGAACAATATGCTGCAAAGAACAAACATTGAAACTTGTTAGGAGCCAGAGAAATAGCTACATAATTGCAACCAAATGCATTAAAAAAATGACACAACAGAGCACTGTCAAAACTGACAAATACTACCCCACCTAGAAGGTGTGTACGATGCAGAAAACCATTCATGGTCAAACTCCCTTCAACTACTTGCCTACACACCAGACCAACCAAACCAACAAAATAAAAGGAAATCGATATGAACCCAATCATTCTCTTTTTGTAAATATTCAACAACTCTTAGCAGTCTTCCAAGATATATAGTCCACGTGATTGATGCTAGGGGAGCAGCGCTCTTCAGCTACTCACCCTTTCGAAAGACACATGGGGGCTCATTACGGGTTTGCTGGTAACCCGCTTGTGATTCCTATGGGTTACTGGCAAACCCGCCTTACCGTTACCGGCGCCCAATATCCCAGTATTATGGGTGCCTGCAACGGCGGTAGGTTCCCATTCCATGGAGTCACACCGGTATCACCGGCACCGGTAGTACCAGTGTCAGTGATTGCTGCAATTATTTGCAGGTAGGGGCCTGAACTATCGGCAGGTCAGGCCTGCCGGTGAATCAGAACCCCTACCGGCAAACTTGGAGTGTGCAGGTCTGGTAAAAATGTGAGAGCCGGTATCAAAAGCATTTTTACAGGACCGGCACACTAGTAATAAGCCCCATAGACTGGCCTAAATATTTCTCCACTTGCTCAGAGACACTCTAGTCTCTTCATTTCCCCTCTCGGTCATCTCTTCCAAACAAATGCCAAGAGACAACTCAGTTCAGGAGTACCGAGTGTAGTGACTAAGCTCTACCTCAAATTACTCATCGAGCACTATACCTCCCCACAGAAACGGTCAATCAGAACAAGAAAGGTCTATAGGATTCCTTCCATTTACAGTGGCACAGTACAATCCACTCATGCCTCAGCCAACTACTACCATGGCCACTCATTCCATACAGTTGCCCACCGTGTTTGAAATAGGTGTCAAAATATCGAGGTCTTTGTGATTCAAGAAAAAGCAAATCACAATCAACAAAACTGAAAGGTGTGCGTCATCTTCAATGTACACATTATTGTGCACACTAAGGGCCAGTCCCGGGCTTTACTGCTCACCCCATACCCTGTTCCTGCCCTAGGTGGCAGAGAGAAGAGGAGACTACTCAGAGCTCCACTCAAGGATTAGCAATTCCTGAATTTCATACAGGTTTCAAATGTGGCAGGCAGAAACTAACTTCTGGGCTAGAAGGTGCTGGATAACGAATGGGAGCTTGGAGGCAGGCGAGAGGTTCACTGTATGGGAGGCTCAAAATCTTCCACCGAGGAGAGACTGCCATTAAAATGCTATGCTAAAATGAACTTTCCATTGAAAGGCTTTAAACAGAATGAGCGGTTTGATGAGTCATAGAATGAAATGAATGAATGTATGTCCAAAAATACATGTATAATGCTGGTCAGAAGATCAAAATGAGGGTCACTTATGAGCTATGGAGAAAAGTATGCTAACGGATGTGCTGTGCTGCCCTAACCCAAGGAGCAAGCTTATAGGCCAAAGAGTCCTTGAGGGGGGTGCAGTAGCCACAGACCAGGTTGGCATTGGTCCTTTCTGGCTTTGGGCAGAGGTCACGTTCACATGACAGTCTCATGTGCCTAACAAAGCAGAGGCCGTGCTAAGAGTGGTGTAGAAGCCAGTAGGTTCCTTTTCTCTGCAGCATGAGCATCAATTGTACCTTTTGTTTTCTTCTTTCAGGCTGTGGTGCACTTTTCTAAAGAGAGCAGAGGTCAGCTACCTCGAGGACGATGGTGTGAGGCCAGTGACAGTAAAACCATGCACATTGGAAAAAGAATGAAGATGGGCCCAGTAGAGCCAAACAGCAAGAGGACTCCTCAAGCTAGACAAGTAATTGTGAGAAAACTAGGGCACTGGAAGGGGACAGCAAAGGAATGCACCATGAGGTAGAAGACAATGGTGGAGAGAAGGGGTAGTCAGCTTCACCATTTTGGAGAGGGGGAACTTTGGAGCAGAGTTTTAAGTGTGTCGCGAGTATTGCTATGAGTAAACACCCAATAATCAATGCCCCATCAAGTGTCTGCAAGGTGTGGGAAACCAAAGGGTGTCTCACCGACTAGACCCTTGGGATCTGTCATCCAGGTGGCCGGGGCACGGCCATCGCTATTGGATCCAGACCCCGGGGATGGACCAGCGCGGGAGGATCACCTGGATGAGGGGTCCCTGGGGTGTGGGGCACCCGGAGTAGAGAAGCGGTATCCCTGTTCCCATTTCCCTGTAGAACACCCTCATTCCATGTACTATCTAGGAACTTTATCTCTCCCGCCTCCTTTCCTACACACAGTCTGCTGCACGGACAAAGCGCTTCAGGGAAAGACAGACTCGCACACAACCAGTCTGTTTGACATGTCCCAACATCAGGGTCAGGGAGAGTCAGGCACTTAACCTTAATGACTCGCACCTGAATCCTGTTACCTTTCCCCACTGGGATATAAGGCGGAGCATGAGAGCACCCGGAGAGCAAGGCGATAAGGGCAAGCAAAGTGAGCAGGACCAGCAGAATGGAAGGACAGGAAATTCTGGGAAGGTGACATGACTATGGAAGCAGAGCAGACGACACCAGGATAAACTGTATCAGCCACTGCCGTTGATTAAAAAAAAAGGGAGACCGGTTTGTATTGATAAAATGAAAAGGACATTAACGTTTGAAGTGCTTGTTGGGTTGTTGAGAAACCGTGAGTGAAAGCACATTGTAGCAAGAATGAAGAATGCTGAGACTGTGCATGTGAGAGAAGCCACGAAAGAAAATAAATACGTTTTCTAGCTAATCCATCTAGTGCCACAGAGAGATGCGGTGTGAAGCAGCTAAATGTGGAGCAGAGCAGTTAAGTCTTTGGCTTCATCATGGGGAGCATAGGGCCAGGACAGGCTTCTGTCCATTGCCACTGTATGTTTGTTGATGCTATCTGTTAATTATTCTTTAAACTTCAACGCTATGCTCTCAAATGTGAGATATTTGATAGGCTCTTGCCTTTTCTTGCCCTTTTCCATCACAGCGCCTGAGCTGAGAATCACAGCAGAGTGCTACCTTCAATTTTCTCAATTTGGGAGGGCTCAAGCCTTCCCACGCCTGGCTCCGGGACTGGATGAGAGGTTCACTAGACTGTCCCAGATATTGTGTTCCCGGCAGGGCTGGCTAAAGTTAGGAAGTGAGGCTTTAGCTTTGGCATACTGGTGGGGAACTGAAAGGGAGCAAAAATGGCATAGAGTATGCAACTTTCCAGAACTAAATAATCTCCCATATGAATAACATGGGTACCCACTGGACCTGGCCCTTTTGTAACCACTGATCTCCAGACTGAGGTGTGTACATGTTTTACTTAAGTTTGCACTACCCCATTTGAGGCTTCATGTTGACACTAGAGCACCATGGCTGCACAGAGAACTTGGCCCAATAAACTACAATTACTCCTACATGCTTTACCCACTCCCTAATTATTGGTTATTTCGATTGTACCCTATCAGGATGTGGCACATCATTCCAATTACATTTAATCAACTGTGCTGGGGTACACGTGCAACACGACCTGCCGAGATTACTCCCTTGCACAAGCTCCTGGCCCCAAACACCAAACCGTTTCTCCATGGGGTTGGGACAGAATCAATGGGCTACAGCTACCAAGTTTTTTCCCCTACACTGTGGATTTGTTCTCTTTTTCAGATTCTTACACGCTTATTCCGGGTGATGGGGTAGAAGCCTTTCTCTTCTTCATATCCCCATATCCTGTGTGTTGGTGCTGACCATTTCTGCTAAACAGGGGGGTTCCGGGAGTCTCTCTACCGGCTTAAGTCGTGGAGAAGTCTCAACCAGATTTTTAGCTCACTATCCCTTTCACAGAAGATAAATATCCACAACATATCAGTCTTTGTCCTGCCCAAGGGCAGTCAAGCAACGGGATGCTAGGCAATTTTCTTCTGAACAAGAGTACCAAAGGCAACCCAAGACCCCCTTGTTTGTGCATATTAAGTAGCTTTGGGTTTTCACCCTAGGTTACTAGCGCAATCCAGACGTGGAACCCTTGCTGACCGTTCTTAGAATGTCACAGCTCCACCTCACTGACTAGGCCCATCCAGACCAAAACGCGTGTCTGGGGTTGCTGTAGAAGAGAATTGCCTGGCATTTCGGTGCTGGACTGCCCTTGGGCAGGAAAAAGACTGATATGTAGTGGAAATGTGTCATCTGTGAAAGGATGGTGAGCTAAAGACTCTAACCCTGGATATAGGCCGGTAGAGAAACTCCCAGGATCCCTTTTGTGCGGACCATTTTTGCCCAGACTATACAGCTTTCCAGGTTTCTTATTTCCACCAACTTATCCCCAGGTTTCATATTGAAGCTTCAAAACATGCCTGCTTATTCCTTTATTGGCGAGGCAACTACATTCCACTGACACACCAAACCAGGATGGGTTGCTTGGGCCATCTTGCATGTCTCAAGACACCAATTCTATGAGCCCGTGCTGAGGGTTTGTTACTACGTGGCCTTCGCCTGGCTGACGTAGATCTAGCAGTTATATCAGTCATTTCTGGGAGTTCCTCCAGAGGGTCTACCAACATTTATGTACAAGACTGTCTAGTGGTACTGAACTTTATTCATCCTATGCCCTCTTGAGGCTTTGGCTCAACCTAAAGGGCACAGTGTACGCAGCCATTCTTTGGAGACAGTTTGTGCTGCATCATCTACTCCCAGTACACACACACTGGCGAGAATCTCTAGTTCTCCAGCTCTCAGTGTTTTGGGTAATTTACCCCGTAGCCAGAAGGCAGTGCCTCCTATAGCTCCACCCCTGGAGGCCATCTTCAGTTTCTTCACTGCACGTTTAGTGCGGATAGTCGCCCCAAACCGCCTCACTTTATGTTTTCTTCAAGAACATTTCAACCTACAATTTCAACTTTACATCTTCTGAAAGGTACAGATAAGTAATTCACAATTGTGGGGTTTGGGAGCTTCTACACTCTTAGTACTGCCCTTGGATGGGGCGAGATTTTACTCTGTTCGTTAGGGCAGAGTCCATTTAAGCGTGCCTTCCTCTCCTCACCAGGACTGATCTTAGAGAGCCTTTCCAAACATGCTCCAGTTACAGTTTAACAAATACATCTGTGTATAATATAGGCAAAAGAGAAGTCTTTACTGCCTTTGCTCGGCCTACAACTTTGATTCTGGCTTGTCTACAAAAAGCCTAGTCTACGAGAGAGCCTCATCCATAAAGAAGAAAGGCTCGTCAACAACAACCTCGTCTATGAGAGAGGCTCATCCACGAGAGAAGCTGGTCCATGATAGAGTCTAATCTACAACATGCTTGTCCAAGAGAAAGCCTTTTCCATGTGAAAGGCTAGTCTATGAGAAGGGCTAGTCTATGGGAGAGCTTTGTCTACGACAAATTCTCAATGAAAGGCTTGTCTACGAGACAGTCTTGTCAATGACAGGCTAGTTTATGAGAGAGCCTTGCCAATGAAAAGGCTAGACAATGACAAGCCTGTCTACGAGAGACAAGACTAGTCTAGGAGAGCCTAGTCTACAAGACAACCTCATCTACGGGAGCACCTCAACAGTGGTAGAGTCTCATCTACGAGAATGGCTCCTTAAATGAGGAAGACTCATCACTGCAGTGTCTACAAGAGCACCCAGTCTACGAGAGCGCCTTGGCAGCGAAAGAGTCGAGTCTACCAATGAGCCTCGCCTACGAAAGAGCTTGTGCACATGATTTTACCGAATCAGAAATGTCATGGGAGAAAAAAACGGAAGTCATTTGAACGAAAATGACTCCGTTTTCTCTCCCCCGGACATTTCTGGTAACACACACACCTCCCCCCACCCCCTCACTTACCTTTTGGTGGCACACTCCGCTGTATGCTGCCGTCTCCTCCATCCCTCTGTGACGCCGGTTCCCTTCACGTATGTGCATGGGAACCGGCGAGTCAGGTTTTTTTTTTTTTAAATGTTAACTTCATTTTTGTCTGAGCGGGGATACCCATGCAAACCCGGATGCCTATGCAATGAACAAGGGTGCGGGGGACAACCCTGCTCTCCTTGTACACTACAATGGTTCAGAGTGGTAGAGTTGTTCAGCATTTTCTGCTGTATGCAATTTTCGTACAGCCAAAATTCGAACAAGTAAAGGGACATCTATGAGACAGCATAGTCTATGAGGGTGGCTCGTCAAAAAACAAGGCTAGTCAATGCAACAGTTTATCTACTAGAAAGCCTCATCAACAAATACGTATAGTGAAAAAAAGCCTCATCTACGGGTGTACTTCATGTACAGAAAGGGCTATTCAACGACAGGCTCGTCAACTAAGAGTTGTGTCTACGAGGGTGCTTGGTCCATATGACAACCTAAGCTGTAACAGGACAGTCAATAAAAATGCTACTCTAGGAGTGGAATTGATCTGGAGTGCTTATTGCATGAGAAAGCCATTTGAGAGTCGAAGGCTCTAAAAAAACATGTTCACAGTGATTTGGGAGGAGACAGCACTGGTCTACGAAAGACTTCTTCCATAAGACACCTCAGCATCACAATCCTTTCGGGAAACCTAGTTGCGTGCAGCTTGACAAATTCCCATGTAGAAGGTCTATACAAGGTCCATTGGCACCCGGCGATAATGCAGCCTTGTAATTTCTTTCGCCCTGGGCGTACCACTTCTCAGATATTGGCAGGGGCTACCACTCAACATACCGCTTCCCCTCATACAGGGTGTGTTGTATGTCTAAGGTGAGAAGTATAAAGTGGGATTTCAGCCCTACGGATGTTCCCATATATTGCACCTCTTGTCAACCTACAAGAAAATCCAACAAGCTTTATTGTTGCCCATTGCCACCCTTCCTTTTTGGCACCACAGCGGGAGGATGCCCATCTTTGTTCTGACATCCAATAGAGACGAATAACATCAGTCAACTACGTGTTTTTCATATTAGCCCACGGCCGCACTTCCCATTTAGTACCAAGACTTCCAACAATCCTCCCTCTCAAAAAGCCAGCAAATATGTTTTTGGGCGCTTCAACCAGTGGTGCTAGTACTCCTGCCCAAAGGAGATGTGCAGCAAACCCCTAATACCCAGAAACATCAGCGTGCCTACTTGTGTTATTTCCTAGTCCAGGTAAAGTTGGGTGGGTGGATACCCATCCTCATACCTACGCTACCACAACATATTACTCTGATCACTATCATTCCAAACGATTTTTCCACCATTCCTGGACAAGTAGGACATTTAATCTAGGTTCTTTCACCACTGTTGTCATAAGTTCCTGCATTGGTGGTGACAGGCTGCCATTTTCAATTCTAGATCCTTATTGCATGTCGTTGGTTATGCCCTACCAGCAAATGCCATCTTCCTGGAAATGCAATTGGACAAGTTCTCTTACACTGATACCCCGTTGCCTGACAGGATCAACACCATTCTCGTCAAAACACTATCTCAGCAACACAAGATGGCCTTAGTTGGACATGAAAATTCCACTCTGGGAGATGTCTGCTTCACATGCAACCTGTCTAGGAGTTCCCAGATGCCGACTTGCAGCGGATTACCGTCCATTGGGACACGTTGGAAAGCTCCAGACTCATGCAGCAAGCTCTTTTCGTCACACACAAACCACTAGGTCACTTACGTCAGATGCGTCCAGGGAGGACTGGGGAGCCCACACCAGCGATCTTCAGACCATGGGTTTTCAGTCAGAAGAATAAAAATCCTTGCGCATAAACGTCCTGGAGTTGTGGAAGGTGTTCAGGCCACTGAAGCCCTTCGCCTCAGAAAGACTTTCATATGTTTACAGACAACCCAACCATTATGTTCTATATCCAGAAATGGAGCGGTATCAGATCAATGATCCGGTGAGCCAAAGCGCAACCACTCTGGAAATGGCATCTTTCTCAGGTGATGTTCCAGTCTTCTTTTCACCTACCAGGCATCCACAATCCTACAGCCAATTCCCTCAGCAGGAACTCTGACAACAGTCGTAGACATATCAAGTTGAGACTTGTCCTTCGCTTCAAGCCCTGCGATCGTATCGCTCCAGCTCTGAAATCTCTCAATTGGCTCCCAGTGGATGCAAGGATTAAATTGAAAACCCTCTGCATTGTCCACAATGCTTTCGGGGGCCTGGTTCCAAAATACCTTCAGCTATCCCTCCGAAAATACCTCCCCTCTCGAGCTCTTGGCTTCTCCACCAACTCCCTCAAGGTCAGTCGTTTTTCTCTGTCTTCGGCTGGGGCCTCCCTCTGGAACAGCCTCCCTGCCACTCTAAAACTTGAGGAGAACCACTTCCGTTTCCGGAAGCACTGCAATTCCTTCCGGTTTTCTTCTGCCTTCGCTCCCCCTCCCCCCTGCTGATCTGTTCGCTCTTGGGACCGTGCACCTGGCCACCCTCTGTCCTCCGGGCACAGGTACCTGCTCACCCTGCCACCCTCCCACACTGCCTCTGGGCCACCCCTTGCACTATGGTCTGTATCTGTATCTGTACCCATACAGACCCCCCCTTTTTCTTCCTGCACTTATCAGACCTACCCTGTCTGCTGCCTTAAACCTAGCACTTGCAAATTGCTGGCTGCACTACCACTGTTTGTTGCCTTTATTATTTATTTATTATTATTTATCTGTTTCTCCTTTGCTTCGCACTTTCCACTTCTCCCCCTTCCATGCACTTTTCCCCTGCCCCTCTCCCATGCACTTGCACGTTCTCAATATCACTGGGCCTAGTAAGATTGTTGTTTTGTTCTCCCCTGTTCCCCTCCCTTGCCTCGTCGCGCTCTGAAACACTTGTGTACGAGCGCAATAGAAATAAAATATCAATATTGAACCCGGTGGACATAGACCTAGTTGCCACCTGGGCAAATTCAAATTGTCGCGACTTTGCGAGTGCATTCCCGCAATCAGGTAGCCTGGGTGGCGCCTTCATGATTACATGGACAAACAAGTTCCTCTCCTACCTATAGTCTTGTACAACCACATGCAATGTCATTGCAGGCTGACTCTGGTGGCCCCTGCGTGGCGAGTCAGTTTTAATTATCGCTGGTCCTGGCTCTTTCATCAGCACCGCCAGTCCAGCTCCCGCTGCTCGTTCCCTCTTTACTCAATAAAACACCCAAGGGCCAGCTTTTAATTTCTCACAGTAGTAGCACTGGCTCCTGCTTAAGAAAAAAAGGCACGGTCATCCTTTTTCAGTCTCTGTATAAAACAGACATCAAATTCCTGCATGGAAAACTGCTTTCTTGGTCACCATCTCCTTGGCTAGGATGGTGGTTGACATCAAGGCACTATACGTCTAGCCGCCTTGTCTTGTTTTCCGCAAGTCTATTGTCCTGTTGATGTCAAACTATGTTTGGAACTACTGTACCCTCATCATTTTCCCACGATTAACATTTGGTTAGCACTATATTGCCGTTCCAAGGGACTTTGCTGATGTTCATGGTCTTTGGACCCGCATCCATCTACAACGGGGTGTCCATGCCCTCAATCTCCAAATGGTATTCTGCCTGCATTTCCTTTTTCTTCACCTGACTAACTGTCCTCTTCCCAGTCGGCCTAAGGCACTTTCTACTTTAGCGGTCTTGTTTACCATGTCCCTCCTTTCAGGTGGCCTGCTCATGGACATCTGCAGGGCAGCAAGATGGTGGTCCTTTCACACCCTCAGCTGGTTCTTCTGTATCAACATGATGGAGTAGTCCTGGGTTCAGTAGGCTGTCCTGCGATATCTGATCACTTGAGGTGTGCTTTGACCTGAAGGTGAGCGTTATCCTCCTCCCAGCATGGTATTCTGTGCTTAGAGATCAGGGTGTACTGCTATATAATCTATTCAAACAAGCATGTGAATCTATGTAAGAACCAATGCTGGAGAAGGAATAAGTTACTTACCTGTAACTCCTGTTCTCTAGCATTGGTATCCTCCCTCCTACCCCGCATATGGCTCATCTCGACTTGTTTTGGCACTATAATGTGCGTTATGAGAATCTGAAGATGGCCTCCAGGAGTGGAGCCATAGGAGGCACTGCCTATTGGCGGAGGGGTAAATGACCCAGAAACACAGAACACTAAAGTGACTGCAGTTTTGTTCTTCATTTTAAAATTAAACTGTTTTAATGTTACTGAGGATTCCTACTCTGACGATGGAGAATATTCAAGGAAGCATGTGAATCTATGGAAGACACCAATGCTGGAGAACAGGAGCTACAGGTAAATAAACCTATTATTTTCCAAGCGGCACTTGTGCACCCTTCCTATTGGACCGATCAGACCAGTACTCTGAGCAGAGCAAAAAGGCCACTGGCTCTTTCCATTCTGGCACAAATTACATTGAATTAGAAGTCTTCAAGACGACCAAAGAGAGGAAGGATCCCGGCAGACACACTCTCTCCTTCTCAGGGGGTTTGATAATAAAGGATGTGTTTTTTGTGACGCCTCAATGAGAACTAAGTGTCTCATTTGCGTGGTTAGAAAGTATTTTCAAAGTAGAACAGACTTCTTCCTCAGGGTGGAAAGCACAGTTCCACATAAACCAGGCATGGAGTTTCCTTCCTACCCCCCTATCCGGGGCTATACACAGTTTCCTCAGCCCATTTCTTCTAGGTATAAAGCACGCATGCAGGTTCGTAAGCTACAATAACTTAAAAAAGGTCTTGAAGGCTTCCGCTATGAGGTCCTTTTTCAAGGAAACATTTCAAGAGGGTATGACTTCTGTTCCATTGCCTAACACTCCTCGACCCTCAACAGTTATGCTCACTCTGTCTCCTCTGCATTCAGCACTGCTACTTGTGTTATTGCCTCCTCTTTCAGAGCCCTTCGCACCACTGTAAGCTCTGGCACCTCCAAATTGTTGCATGCCAAATGATGTGCACCGAGACCGCTGCTCTTCAGAGGGGGGTTCGGCAGATGACCACTTTAATTAGGACATTGAGACTTCAGTGAAGGCCTTCCATGATAGGACCCTCCCCGTTCCAGATCCAGATCCAGGCTAAATGGTTTTCAGCATCATCTTTTTTTAAAAAACTTTATTTAATAGGTGCTTGACAAGGTAACAAGGCACACATATATAATACAGGGCATAATAAATGACAATCATTTCCGGGTTACAAAACAGAGTAGCCTCCAGGTGGAATATCAAGGCAGACCACGGCAGTAGTTTGACAATAACATGCTGTAGACAAGTTCAGGGTGGGTCGGGAGGATCAGGGGACACTGTCTTTCTGACCATCTATGAGTGTTTGCAATTAAGTCCGGAAGGGAGAACAGATATCTGGTGGCGCGCAGCCAATTGGCTGCAGGTAGATACATCGCTCCTCGACCTCAGACACCCAAGTCATATCACGCAGCCAATGTTCAACAATAGGGATGGCTGGCCTGAGCCACAATATCAAAATACGGTGCACAGCTAGGATCATGCAGAAACTGGCTAGTTTATGACTAGAACCCCTAGGGATATAGAAGCTGCGGAATAAGCAGGTCATGGGCTCAGGGACAATTGTACATTCTAACACATCAGAAACAACAGAACAAAACCCCACCCAATACCCAGAGATTCTGGGACAATCCCAGAGTATATGAGGTAGCCTGCTCAATCCCTGTGACATCTAGGGCAGTGGAGCAAATGGTCGTGAAACATGGAATGCAGCCTGACTGGGCTGTAGAGAAACCTGTGCAGCACCATGAATTGGATTAGTCAGAACCCGGCATTGAGGGAGACCTCACGGGTACAGCTGCACATAGCTTCTCAGACCTCATCAGTGATATTGACTCCCAATTCCCTGCCCCATGTCTCGCGCAGTTTAGTGAGCGGTATAACATCTTTGTCATGCAGCAACTCATACAGCTTAGATACAACCCCAGTCAGACCCGTGCCACCTATCACCAGCTCCAGGAGTGGCTTGTCTAGGCAAAGTGAGGTGAACTCCCTCCGCATTCGTTTGACTGCATGATGGAGTCCAGCATATTGCAGCCACCGGGATATCTGCGCACTTGAGGGCTTGGATAAGTCAGGCCACGGCAAGAAGGAGCCCATGTCATACATGTCGCTTAGAGTCGAGTAGCTGTCAGCTGCCGAGGCTGCAACCACCGCCACACCCACTCTAGGGATTCCAGGAATAAAGTTCCAAAGCAGGATTTACAGAACCAGGCCAGAATCAAGCTCTCCGAAACAGGTAAGGTTTGCCAATCAGTTTCCTTATTTTATCCCACGCCAGTGCTTTAACAGCTGCTGGACTCACCAGGGTCCTTCCACAAAGGGGGCAGGGGGAAAGAGAGCGTAGGTCTCGGGCCCGGTCGCAAACCGCTCAATTTTGACGCGTGGGATTGGGGAGCAGTCAGCGAACCAATAGGCTGCATATTGCACCTGAGCCCCCAACCAATATTTTTGAAAGTCAGGAGCCGACAGACCTCCCTGATTGTGTGGCCTTGTGAGCGTGGACCATTTCAGTCTCACTGCTCCGGCATGCCAGAGGAAACCATTAATCTCCGCTCCCAGTTCATCAAACCATGCTGTACCGGGCCATATCGGCATGTTCGAAACCCTGTAAAGTAATTGTGGGAGTAATATAATTTTAAGAAGGGACACCCTACCCATAAGAGTAATAGGATGCTTTGCCCAAGTATGTAGCTTAGTTTTAAGATGCTGTAAATAGGATCCATAGTTTTGAGCAAATAGTGTACCTTGTTGCGTCAAGATCACGATCCCTAGGTATTTGGCCCCGGATCAGGACCAAATGAATCCCATAAGATCAGAAGGAGCTGTAGTGGATTCAGCAAGAGGGAAAAGCTCAGACTTAACGTAGATGACACGTAGTCCGGAACACAGTCCAAACCGGTGCACGTCGCACATAATGGGTTCCAGATTCTGTTCAGGGCTGCCAACATATAGTAACGAGTCATCTGCATAAAGGGAAATTATCTCGGGAGAGCCAGTGAGTCGTATACCTCTGTGTGCATCCTTCGATCCCAAAAGAAATCAGCCATTGGCTTGATCACGAGTGCAAATATAAGTGGGGAAAGCGGGCAGCCCTGTCTGGTCCCCTGAATATGTCGAATGGAGCAGAAAGCCAACCGTTCGTACTAACCCTAGCCACTGGCAGGGTGTAGAGCAAACGTATTCATGAGATGAAGCCAGTGCCGAAAGTACACTTTTCAAGGACTGTCCAGAGGAACTGCCACGATACAGAGTCAAAGGCCTACTGGACGTCTAATAATGCGGCGACTGCTCCAACCTCTGGATCAATTCGGGCGAGGATATTAAAAAGATGACGCCGGTTGAGAGCAGTGGAGAAGCCCGGGACGAACCCGGACTGATCCGGGTGCACAAGATGAGGCATATAAGGGGAGAGCCTAAGGGCTAGCACTTTGGCGGATATCTTAACATGGCTATTAATAAGTGAAAGGGGCCGATAGAAACCATATTGCGTTGGAGGCTTACCGGGCTTCAGGAGTACTGCAATGACAGCTTCTCTCAGAGTGGGGGGTAGCTCACCCTTCACACACACCTTGGTCCATAGGACAGATAGCTGGGGTATGAGGAGGGACTTCTGGCATTTGTACAAGTCCATGGAAAGGCTCTCTGGGCCAGGGGCCTTGCCAGAGGGCAAGGCGTCAATGGCGTGTTCTATTTCCGCCGCGTCAATCGGCAGGTCAAGGGACTCTCTAATCTCATCGGAGAGAACTGAAAACAGCAGACGGTCCAAGAACTCAGCTATGTCTGGACCAGGCGCATCAACTCCTCTGGCATAAAGTGTAGCATAAAAAAGAGCAGAACACTTCTTTAAACCCCTTTCTCAGTATGTACTAAGACCACCCAATGGGTCCTCAATGACCGAGATTTGTCGTCCCCCCTCCTCATGCCGCACCAGCCTGGACAACAGCCTAACCGGGCATTCCCCCTCACCATACTGCCTCGCTGAGCCGGGGGCATCAAGGAACCTTCACTCCTTGTCAGCGTGCGCTCTAAAGTCATCCAGCGCATTTTTTATTTCGGACAGTGTGGCTGGGTCGGGACAAGTAGCGTGCTGCTCCTCAAGCTGCTTAAGAGAGGCCTCACCTTCCCACATGTTTCGGCAGATCACACTGGAGAATACCGGATTCATTAGCCAGGGCCATGCCTCAGATATATAGTTTGAAGGCCTCCCATAGGGAGGTAAGGGAGTCAACTGTGTCAGTATTTATCTCAAAATAATCGCTAACATTAGCTCCCAGCTCGTTCCTGAATATATTGTCCGTAAGTGCCTGTGGCTTAAGCCTCCACAAGTGCCTGGGGAATTGCATATCCCCCCCAGGTAATCTCGAGGGTGATTGGGAAATTATCAGAGTACGTTCTAGCGAGTATATCTGCTTTCACAACAAGGCCTATTATAGTGCCAGAAACCAGCTACCGGTCAATTCTGGAGTGAGAGTCATGAAGCAGGGAGTAAAACGTATATCCACAAGTCTGAGGGTGGAGGAGCCTACAGATGTCCTCGTCCCAAAGGTCAGCCTGCCTATCGAGTATAGTTTGGGCAGATCTAGTCAACTGCCTTGCCCTCCTCCCAGACCCATCAAGATCGAGATCCAAAATGGTGTTAAAATCTCCACCACAAAGAACAGGGATCAGGGTGTACAGTGCCAGCAGGTCCGCTATCTGGTTGTAAAATTCGGGGTCATCAAGATTTGGTCCGTAGATGTTAAGTAAAACCATCTCTAATCCAGTGGGCATGCCAATGCGTCAACACATTCCTACAAAGAGGGTCAACATGCGTGGCCTTAGGAACGTACAATAATGATTTGTGCATTAGGATCATGACGCCCCGGCTTTATGTGGAGTATTGTGTGTAATAGCTCTGTGTACCCCAGAGTTTGACAAACCTGACACAACCTCTCGCAAGTGCGTGTGTTTCCTTCAAAAAGAGGATGCAAGCCTTATGGTGCTCCGCATACAACTGCAGTTTTCACATTTTAACATGATTGCCCTGCCCCCTGACATTCCAGGTCATGCATTGCAGCGCGTCATCCGCCATCGGATCACTGCAGAGAAGTAGTGCATCTTGTATGGGTGGCTAGTGAGATCCCTGAAAGGTATATTAAGTTGGGTGCATGCCCAAGAGTAGCCATGTCAGCCCTGTCGAGCATTTTTGTTTCAACCCCATACTCCCCACACCTCTCCGAAACAGGGCGGTGTATCCCAGAGAACTACAAAACCTAGAACATAAGCAACTTCGCATGGGCGGGCCGGTGGCACATGACAGCTCAGGTCGCACCCGGTTTCCAGCATACGTTTGACAATCTTGCATGGAAGGCATGAAAAGCCCCTCTCTAACTGGATGGCTTAAATGAAGCTAAGGAAATCTTGGAAGCTCTCCAAAACGCGGCACGTGCAAAAAAAAAAACTGGATGCCTTGTTCATTGTGGTTCTAGATAAAAATTATGCTTAAGCTTCCACCCTCTATCCCAATTGTCTGCAGCGTCAGGCACCATTGCTCATGGAAGAGGCTCCATTGCTTATTGTCAACACTCATCCTATTAGGAAAAGACGAAAAGGCGCTACACAGGTCTTTGCGAAAGGTGTGTACAGGAGCAGCTCTCTCCACCAGTGCCAGTCTCAACACTGAGCGTTGGAGCTGCATACTATCTTTGGAGGGATATCACAGAATTCTCTTCAGAACTCCCGGACCGCAGAAGGGATGTGCAAGCACAGATTTTTTTTGTTGCTGCTTTCCCTCCATTGACATCAATGGAACCCATCCTACATTTTACTATGATTTGAACGTTGTTCTGACTTTTAGAGGAAGGCAAATCACTTTTGCTTTACGTTCCTTGCTCAGCTCATCTCTTTCGGAGGCACTGGTGAGCCCATTTGGTTACCATTAGAGGGACTGCCCTCTTTGCAAGGTTTCTTTGTTGTTTTACTGTAGTACACAACACCTTACAATGAAGTCCTGCAGGGGTACTTTGTATCCTTTTTTTGTTTTACATTTGTACAATTTCGGTTACTTTTCTGATGTGTCCAAAACTGGATAATGGAATGGGATATTGGCCTACTGTGTTTTCTGTTTTTACTGCGTGCACTTTTGCCTTTTACCAAATTAAGCCATTTTCAGTATTTAGCAATAAAACAATAGTCTGTAGGCAGTTAAGTGAGTGACCATGGAAACGGCTCTCTACCACTTTAAAAGGCCTTCAGTGCCACAGTAAGCCTAATGCCTGTAATTGTCGTCCCAGGTGTCCACCTGTTGCACAGAGCTGGATGTCTTTAAAAGAAAATAACACGTATTAGCAAAGCCAACAGGTAAGTAAATGTTCCAGTGATGAAGACAATACCAGTAGGTCAAGTAGATTAGGGGGTATTCTCCCAGTCCCACCACAGTAGTTGAAGCCCAGGGGGTAGCCATGGCCATAACTCCACTAATGACGATCAGACAAGGGAGAGTTGGGGAGTGGATTTTACACCCATACAATCCGGATGCGGGAGGGTGGAAGCAGGTATGCAAGCTCCCACTCCTTAATCATTCTCTGTAGTACCACCCATGGGGAACTCCTATTTGCTGGGGCCACTTACTACAGTCATTGGTCAATTGGAAGGGCATACAGTGGGAGTTGTTGGCATCTAGACTTCTCAGAACCTTCCCACAGGCCTGGTTCTGCAAATCGATCAGAACAGGGTGCCTTCGTCTCAGGCATCCAAGGCCTCATCCGTGGCCCATTTAGACATGGGGACAGTAATCCAAGCTCTGCCCTTTGACTAACTTAATCTTTTTCACTTGTCAACATAAGTTATCTGAACTAGAAGAAGGAACAAGTTACTTACCTGTAACTGTTGTTCTCCAGCATGGGTCTGGCATGGATTCACATGCTCATGAATATTCCCCGTCGCCAGGCTGGGAATCCTCGGTAAAGAAAAAAATCGGTTTCAGTTTCGCTTCTGAACTCTCTTTCTCCTAATAACCAATCACTGGTCTCTGGCTCATACTGGCAGCCACCTTCAGATTTGCTAGCACTTAAAGTGGCAGTAGGACCAAGTAAAGAGCCGCAGAGGGGTAGGAGGGAGGGTTCGCATGTGAATCCATGCCAGACCCATGCTGGAGAACAACAGTTACAGGTAAGTAACTTGTTCCTTCTCCAGCATGGGGTCTGGCATGGATTCACATGCTCATGAATACAAGAATACATAGCAGTACACACATGCACAACCACGGGAGGTGGCAAGGCTCAACATTAAGCATTTCATCAACTCAACATTAAGCATCTCTTACCTCCACACCAGGCCCACCCTCAGGCCAACAGGTTGAGCAGCACTGCCTGGCCGACCCTGGACTCCTCCCTGGAATCCGGGTTGACGCAGTAGAATCTCGTGAAGGTGTGCGTCGACCTCCACATAGCAGCCCTGCAGATGTCCAGCAGGGGCACACCAGAAAGGAACGCCGTGGTAGCAGCGATCGCTCTGGTTGAATGGGCTCTCGGACGGCCGGGCAACGGTCGGTTTGCCAACCGCCGACAATGCATGATGCAGCCGGAAAGCCATCTGGAAATTGAAGCCTTCAAGAGGGCCTTCCCTTGGTTCACCGGTCCTAAGTTCACAAACAGCTGTGATGTCTTCCGAAAACTCTTTGTGTGGTACATGTAGAACTTCAGCGCTCTAGCTACATCCAGCGAGTGCAAAGTCCTCTCAGCCGGCGACAAAGGCGACGGGAAGAAAACAGGTAACACCAAGGGCTCGTTGAGATGGAAGTCTGACAGAACCTTGGACATGAAGGAGGGGTGTGTCCTCAGCACCACCCTCGTCTCGTGGAAAGTCAGGTATGGAGGCTTGCAAGAGAGGGCCTGGATCTCTCCCACTCATCGTGTGGAGGTGACGGCCACAAGAAATGCTGTTTTCCATGACAGGAACTTCAAAGGCGCCGATTGCAGAGGCTCGAATGGCGGCCCCATGAACCTGGTCAGCACCACGTTAAGCTCCCATGCCGGGGCTGGAGCCTTCACCGGCGGGAACCATCAGAACAGTCCCTTCATGAACTCCTTCACCAGGTGATGGGACCACAGGGATGAGCGCGTTCTGGTATAGCGGGAGATAGCCGCCAGATGGATATTGATGGAGGCATGGGCCAGCCCCGCCTTGGCCAGCGACAATAAGTAAGGCAGCACTTGAGGGGCCGTAATCCGCAGAGGGTTAATCTTCTGTGTCCGGCACCAGACAGAAAACCTCTTCCATTTGCGTCCATAGCACTTGAGAGTTGAGAACGCCCTGGCCTTTGCAAGCACCTCCTTGCAGTCCGCCGGAATATTGTACCCTCCAAACTCTAGTGCTGCAGGAGCCAGGCCTGCAAGTTCAGTGACCCCGGGTCGTGATGGCGCCTCCTTCTCTGGCGAGGCAATCCGCGTCCGTCGGCAGTTTGACTGGGGGGATGCCGACATGTCCAGAAGGTCCGGGAACCAGATCTCTCTTGGCCACGCCGGTGCGACGAGGATCATCCTGCACCGGGACCGCTTCAGTTGGTTGATGAGTCGCAGCAACAACGGCGGGAACGCATACAGGAACAGGCCGTCCCAGGGAAATGAGAAGGCATTGCCCGTGCTCCCCGGATGGGGAAACCTGCTGGCGAACCTCCGGCAATTGCCATTCCTCGCCGTTGCGAATAGGTCCATCTGGGGATTGCCCCATAGCTGGAATAGCAGATCCACTTGATCCTGCCGCAGTTCCCACTCGTGGCACGTGCACAGCTCCCTGCTGAGTGAGTCGGCGATGGTGTTCTTTATTCCTGCCAGGTGGAAGGGTACCAGGAACATCCCCTGGGCGCCGGCCCAGTGCCACAGATCCTGGGCCTCGTTGGATAGGGCTGGGGATCTGGTGCCTCCCTGCTTCCAGATGTAGAACATCCTGGTGGTGCTGTCGTGAAGATCCTCACCACCTTGCCCTTGAGGGACGGAAGGAACGACCCAGGATGGCCTTAGTCCTTTCCTCTGACAGAGGCGCCAATCGCGCCACTGTGTCGAGCTTGGCTCCCAGAAACAGTGCGACCTGCAACGGAAACAGGTGAGATTTCGAGAAGTTGATGGAAAATCCCAGATCCGTGAGCAGTTGGACAGTCTTCGCTGTGTGCCCAACGGCGAGTTCTCTTGTCTTTGATCGGATGAGCCAATCGTCCAGGTAGGGGTAGACGTGGATCCCCTGCAGGCGCAGCCGCGCCCCCACTGGTGCTAGGCACTTGGTGAATGCCCTGGGCGCCGACTTCAATCCAAAAGGAAGGGCATTGAACTGGTAGTGCCGCCCTTGGACTACGAATCTGAGAAACATTCGATGTCCTTTTAGAACGGGGATGTGGAAGTAGGCATCCTCCAAGTCCAGCGACGATAGGAAGTCGCCTTCCACCAGCTGCCCCAGCACGTGCTGGAGGGTGACCATCCGGAACTTCTGGGCCTTGATGTACTTGTTTAAGCGATGAAGGTCCAGGATGGCTCGCCAACCGCCGGTCTTCTTTCTTACGAGAAAGTATCGTGAGTACACTCCGGAGCCCCAGAGCCTCTTTGGGACGAGCTCGATGGCTCCTTTCTTCAGGCATCCCCCTTACTTCCAGCAGTAGTTGAGGGACGTGATTTTCCTTCCTGGCCACGGGTGGAATGTGGGGGCACTTTTTTAGAAACTCGAGAGTGTGTCCGTGGGCCAGGGCATCCAGCACCCATCGGTCTGTGGAGATGAACTCCCACACGCTGACAAACTTCGCCATCCGGCCTCCCACTGGGGTGCTCAGGTGGGGGCCCGACGCTACGGCCGGTTCAGTCCTGCTTGGCAGCGGCCTTGGCGACGACGAGATCCTCCTGACTTGCTGCGTCCTCCGTATGCCTCCTGCGACGAAGAGCGGGCCGCCTGGCAGTACGTCGAGGAGCCGCCGCCGAATCCTTTGGCGGCACCTTGCTTGCCTCTGGAGCTCCGAAAGGGCGGCCGTCGTTGCTGCAAAACTCCCAAGGCCCGAGCCGTCTCTGTGTCGGCCTTGATGGCCTGCAGTGACTCGTCCACTGTCTTGCCAAACCGGTTGTTCCCGTCGAAGAGCATGTCCAAAACTCTGGTTTGCACGTCCTGGCGGAAATCGGTCGCCTTCAGCCAACCACACTGTTGAAAGCAAACACTGTTGCCCAACTGGTGGAAACCGGTGTCAGCAATGTCCGTGGCCAGGTTATGGCATGGTCCTATGCCACCTCGCCTTCCTGCAGGATCTCCAGGGGCTCAGCCCTCTTATCGTCCAGGAGGAAGTCCAGCAGAGGAGCGATCTTAAACCACAGCTCCCTGTCATAGCGGGCCACAATCGCTAGGGCGTTGGCCGCTTTAATCGTCGTCGCCGCCGCCGAGATGATACGTCGTCCCATGGCGTCCAGTTTCTTGTCCTCGCCATCTGGCGGGGAGGTCGAAGTTGAAGCCGTCGCCCCCGCCGCTTTCCTCTTAGCCGCCGCCGAGATGACCGAATCTGGGGTGGCTGCGCCCTAAGTCACAAGGGGGCGGAATCCAGGACCCGGTATTTCTTCTCGTACTGGTCTCTCTTGGCAGGAGTCGTGGACGGGTTCTTCAGGAGCGACAGCCCCTCATCCCAGATGTCATCAAGAAACGGGACCGAGAGGACCGTCTTCCTTTTGGCCTCAAGCCATTGACAGAGGAAGCCTTCCTTCCTTCTGTTCTTCGGGGCAGAGCTGGAAGAGCTCGGATGCCCTGGCGATCATGGCGTGGAAGGAGCCAATTTCGTCGGGGGGGGGGGCCCGAGGAGATGGTGATGAAAGGCCCATCCCGTCGTCACCACTGTCGTCACCCGTCCCTGTCATGGCCGTCTCTGTTCCCGTGTCATCCCTAGGATCAGGGGAAGGAGATGAAGGCTGTGAGGGCCGCAAAGGCTGCAAGGGCGGGGGGGCTGAACTATCCTCCGCTTTCTTGGAGGGCTTCCCGACGGGCCAGGCTCCGCTGGATCGTCCGTTGGTGGTAAGGGCAACCTCATCCTTATCTCCATACATAAGGCCTGGATCGCCATCAAGATCGCTCCCGAGTTGTCCTGTGGCCCAGGTACCGGCTGCGACGGGCGTGACGGTTGGGGAGTGGAATCCTCTGCCTCCACAGCAACCTTGTCGGCACCACCGTCGCTCTCTTCGTCCGCCTCATCGGGATCCCTCCCGTGGGACCGGACCTCCACAAACTTCTTGTTCAGGATCTTCACGACGCCAGCCAGCTCCTCTTCAGAGGCTGTATCCGTGATGGCCACTGCCCCCCCTCTTTTTCCACTGGGGCTCTCATGGGGGTCTTATCGATGGGTTGAAAAGAGGATTGCCTCCGCGGTGGCAGGGAAACTCTGGGCCCTGAGGTCGCTTCTACTGGGGTAGCCTCCACAGGCTTTGCCAGGGACGCCATGACTCCCTCGATAGAGGCCTTAGCCGGGTGAATCAAGGCATGCATGACTTTGGGCACGCTTGAGGCCTTCACCTTGGGGGGAGGGTCACCGCCTCGCTCCCCCTCGGCTGTCTCCATCGGGATCGACCGGGATTTCTCCCGAAGCTTACTCGGATTCTCCGATTTCCTCTTCCCCGAGCCAGAGCGTTGGCTCGTGGTTGATGAAGTCGGTGAAAGTGCGTCCTGCCTGGCAGCCGAGGAGCCCGACCGTTCAGCGCTCCTGGTGCACGCAGACTCGCAGTGCTTTGCCTTTTGTTGGGCCCCCATCGCCGGAGCGCCCTCAAAGGTCTTAGAAGACCGCTCTGACCTCTTCTTCTCATCTACTGCTGGGCTCTTCCCTTCCAGCCAGTTGGTGAGGCGGATACGCCGATCCTTCATGGTCCGCTCCGACATGTTCTTGCAAAACGCACAGTCCTTCTCCAAGTGCGTTTTGTCTTTGTGAAGGCAGTAGAGGAATCTAGAATGCTTGTCCTCAAAAACATTCTGCAATTCGCATCCAGGGCAGTTCCTGAACAGCTTGGATCCGGGCGTCGAGCTTCCTTTGTCCTGGGCCATGTCCACGCGGGTTAGGCCTCAAAGATCTTCTGGAATCCTCCAAGAAGCAGAACTCGACGAAAACTTCGCCCTTGAGGGGCGTAGAAAATTCCGAAACGGGTCCCCGTTAATCGGAAGTAGAAAAGGTGGAGCTTGAGGCTCGACTGACCAAAAAAATTAGATTAAACTCTTTGAAAAATCGCAAAGCGCAGTAAAAGCTCGAGAGCTATAGCACGACGACTCCCACCACTTGAACGTGCGGTAAAAATCTGAAGATGGCTGCCAGAGGAGGGGCTTGGGTAGAGGGCAGTCATTGGCTGGGGGCAGTATGACCCAGAGACCAGTGATTGGTTATTAGGAGAAAGACAGTTCAGAAGCGAAACTGAAACTGATTTTTTCTTTACCGAGGATTCCCAGCCTGACGACAGGGAATATTCATGAGCATGTGAATCCATGCCAGACCCCATGCTGGAGAAAAACACAGTCAGCCACGTCCCTTTCGGCCATCTTTTCCAAGTTTCCCTATACAGTATTTTTCCACTTCGGAGTGGACAGACAAGACCTAGTCAGTCTCCTGAAGCTTCCACTATTGTTTGCAAGACAGAACAGACAACTCACTTTTATCCATCTTGATTCAAACCTCTTAAGAAGCAAAGGACCGACAAGAGATTTTTACCGTCACAAATGGGGTATCAACGGAAAAAACAAGGAATGTAGTTTTATCAGCAGAAACAAAAACATTCTTGCTCCGTACCGTTCATTCCTTCCATCCCCAAGCACTCCGCCCTGATGGCAGGAAAAGTAATTCACAGTCTTTGGGGTATTAAGTGACCCCTCACTTTTTTCCGGGCTTTTCTGAGCAGTCTTCCTGGTCTTAGTCACATTTGTCAGGATGTCGTGAATCTCTTTCTTGCTTCGTAAAACACCCAACACTACCACTGGTGCCCCAGATCATCTGTATGTTGGTTAAGTGTCAAACCTAAGGCTGCATTGGGCCTTGTGGTTGTCAGGTTTAACCCCCTGTGTGAGGCTGTCGGAGCCAGCCCTGGCCAGGCTCCTCCACCACTCAGAGTTTGAGATCAGGTGGCCGTCCCTTGTCTAGGTCCTCTATTTTTGCCCCCTGCCTTAGGCTCCTGTTTCTTCCCCAGGCTTCCTCCTTTTTTCACCTCCTCATCTCCTTCCTGGCTCCCTCTCTCCCTCCTTTTTTCCATTCCTCATCACTCCACCATGTTTTTTTTCTCCTCCACCTCCCCTCTGCTCATTCATCTCCCTTGCCCATCCTCCGATTTTGGCTGTTCCTTTGCTCATCTGGTCTCCTTAGTTCTCTCTCCGCCCTCCCTTCTCAATCCTAAAAATCCTCCCCTCACTTCTCTGCGTGCCCTAACACTGTTCCTCGCTTATCCCTCTGCTCCTCACTTCTCCCTCCTCTACCTCAGCTCTCACTTATCTCCCCTCTACCTTCTCTCGCCGCGCTCACTTCAGATTACCCTTCTCGCCACACTGCCATACACTGCTCTCCACCTCCCGTAGTGCATTTTGGACCACAAAGTCTCCTGTTTTCAGCACTCTTTTACCTCTGCTGCTCAGCTGCAGGGTGCACTATTAAGGGATAACTCCTCGTCATTATGGCCATATTATCACCAATTGCTCATTCCCTCCATCAGACCATACGTCACACCACTAGGACAATAAGCTGTTTATCCTATCTAGGATTCTTGATCAATTACAAAAGCCCTGCTTTGCTCCTTCACAATGGATGTTCTCTCTCACCCATCACACCTGAGACTATTCCAGTCTATGAAGGCTTCATCCAAACAGGTGGACCCTTGCCCCTCTAAAACCATCAAGGACAATATTGACTCCCTCGCCCCAGCCTTGGCCGACCACTGCAATCTCTGCCTTTCCACTGGAGTTTTCCCAACTGCCCTTAAACACACCCTTGTGCACCCTCTGCTCAAGAAACCCTCTGCCGACCCCTCCATTCCAGCAAACTACCACCCTATCTCCATCATTCCTTTTTTGGGCAAACTCCTGGAGAAGTTGGCTATTCCTCAGCTGACCCACCACACTGAATCTATTGGCTGCTTCCATGACCATGAACCTGGCTTTAGAGAATCCTGAGGCACGAAAACTGCTCTTCTGAACACCCGTGAAGACCTGCTCACAAATCTTGACACTAACACTCACTCTGTCCTCATTTTCCTTGACCTCTCCTCTGCCTTCAACACGTTTAACCACAACACCCGGATTGCACGTCTCCATGACACCCTGGGAATCACAGGTCATGCTCTGGCGTGGTTAATCTCCTTTCTCTCCTTTCCATCCCAGGTGGAACTCGGATCCTTTCTCTCAATTATTTCTCTCTGAACGTGTGGTGTTCCCCAGGGATCTAACCTCTCCCCCTGGTTTTTCAACATCTATACGGCTGCCTTGGCACGTGTGATTGCCACATTCACCTCCAACTTCCAGTGTTCGGCAGATGACACGCAACTATCTTTCAAGCTACCCTTAGCCGCCTCCTCCTCCTCGCTCATATCTGACTGTCTGTCCTCTATTCAGTCATGGTGTGCTGCAAATGACCTCTGCCTCAACGCCAGTAAGACGGAGATCGTTCGAATTGGGACCCCTGCTCCCGCTTTCCCACTTTCACTCTGGTCGGCCTCCCTTGGCCCTGAGCCCGCACCCACCTGCGAGGCAAAAAACCTTGGAGTCATCTTCAACTCCACTCTCTCCTTCTCCTCCGACATCTCTAAAAAGTCCAACTATCAACTACACCTCCTCAGAGGTACTCTACCTTTTCTCACTTTCCCCCAGCAGCTCACTCTCTCCAAAGCCTTGGTTCCCTCTAGGCTAGACTATTGCAACAGCCACTTCCTCAACCTCCCTTCTTCTGCCCTGCGCCCTCTGCAACACATCCAGAACAAAACCACGAGACGTATCCTTGGTCTCAAGCCCAAGGACCGCATCTCTCTGGCGCCGAAATCTGTTCACTGGCTGCCTGTGGCTGCAAGGATCAAGCTCAAGACCCTCTGCATTGTCCACAAGACTTTCTGGGGACTGGGACCTACCTACCTGCAACACTGCCTCCCTCACGAACCCTCTGCGCATTACCTCCAACCTTCTGCGAGTGATCCGGCTCTCCAAGCAGAGATTTGGAGGGAGATCTTTATCCTCAGCAAGTGCCTCCCTCTGGAATAGCCTCCCTGCCGCCCTCTGTCTTGAGCCTAACCTTCTTAAGTTTCGGAAACTCCTCAAGACCTCCCTCTTCTCCGCTTCCTTCTCTCTCCCTCTACCCTGCTCACCTAGCACTATGCTCTCTCCATCCTCTTCCCTACAGCTTGCTGACTGGCTGCCTGGTGTACCTCAGAGTATCACCGGTCCCGGGCACCCCCGCCAATCCTCTCTCGCACTTGCTTCAGGGGCCTACACCCACCCACCTTCACTGCACTTAGAAATAACCCAAGAGAGTGGCTCTCTCTGCACTTAACCCAGTCTCCGCCGTCTGGGTGCACTTTGACCTCCCACTCCCTGTCACCGTCTATGCACTTGCACGATCCAAATGCAGCATGCCTGAAGATTGTATGTCTGTTCTCCCTTGTCTTCTCCCCTTAATTGCACTGGTAAAACTGCAGAATCGCCATCAGGCCTATTTGCTGTGTCTCAACTGTTAAATATATTTTACGCACTTACTTTGTAGACTTTTATCATCTCAGATATCCAAGGGGTCTGAGCGACTTTTTTCCCTATTTTCCTACCCTCCTTGAGCACTTTGAAACACTTTCCTGTGTATAGGCGCCATATAAATAAATAGTACATACTACATACATGTTGTTCCTGGGCACAAAAATGGACACCGTCTTTTGCCTTGCTACCCCATCAGTATGAGAAAGAGTAGAATATGTGCTTTTTGCTAACTCAATGAATTTTCCAATAAAAGGTTACATTTTTTGTAAAGTTTGTGTTTGTTTACTAGATGGACATTGATTCAACTTGCGTTTTGAAAATTCTCAACACGTGTTTCCCCACTTGACACTTAGTGGTTCATCAGGAGAGTTGATCAAGTAGATCATACTATAACATTGATTCAGATAATGATGTGGTTCATGGGAGTTTCTTTCCCTCTTAAATGGATTTGTACCGAAAATAACAATTGATGTCAGGAAAGGGTGTTCAGTTGTCTTGTCACCCTTGTGGTACTTCATGTCCACCTTATGCAATGGCTCGAATGGAGGACCTATGAGTTTGGAAAGTACACAGCTCAGTTCCTATGGGAGGGCCCAGAAAAGATCTTTCAGAAAATACTTAACCAAGCGGTGGGACCACAAAGATGGCACAGCAGGCATGTCGATGAACTTGAAATAGCCGCCAGATGAGTGTGAAAGGCCACTGCGGGCCAAGGACGAGTGGTATGGTAAAATGTCCTGAAGCAGGAAGTGAAAAGGATCTACTTGATTGGTAGCACACCAAGTCATAAAGCGCTTCCACTTGTGGCGATAGCAGGAGACCATCTAGGGTATACGAGACAAGGATGGAACATTACGGCAATCCTGCAGCATAGGGATGTGTCCAAATTCTAAGAAAGCAGGATCCAGGCAGTCGGATTGAGGGAGGCCGGATCATGGTGCAGGACCGCCCCCTTGTCTCTAGGTTGAACACAGGAAGCTGACTTATTGGAGGTGCTGAGCAGTTTCGAGAACCAGAACTGCCTCGGCCAAGCCGGGGCTGCCAGGATCAGTTTGCACCACTCTCTCCTGAAGGCGTGCAGAATGCTGGGGATCTGAGGCAGCGTGTAGAGAAACTTGTCAGTCCACAGGAACGTGAAGACGTCCCCAATCCTTCCGGTTTGGGGAAACCTGCTGGTGACCACTCTGCTCTTTGCATTCTCCTTTGGCAAAGAGATATATCTTCGAAACACTCCACGTTTGGAAAATGAGACAAAGTTGATCATGGAGGAGCGCAGTTCCCTGCTCAGGGAATGGGCAGTGGAGCTGTGGGTGCCTGTTGGATGGAAGGGGAACGGGAATATCCCGTAGGCCAGGACCCACTTCAGAGTGACTGGGTCCCCGCTGAGCGGATCAGTGCTTTGGTGCCACCTTGTTACTGTATGTGAAACATGGTGGTGTTGTCCCTGAATACCCAAACCACCTTCCCCTGGAGATGAAGGTGAATGGACTTAAGGGACAAGAACACTGCCCTGAATGTTGATGTGCAGCAATTTGTCGGAAGGCGACCACAGGCCTTTGGCATGACCGTTGCCGTAATGTGCACTCCAGCCTTCCAGTGAAGCGTTGGTGGTGACTGTGACCTGATGCGTTGGAGGGTGGATTGGAGCCCCCTTGATGAGGCTGGTGGAGACAGACCACTAGACCAGGGTGAGCTGAAAGTGGCAAAAGAGTGATAACTTTTCATGTTTTCCCGAGATTTGTTTCCATCGGGCATCCAAGAACTCTTGAGAGTTCTCATCCGGAGTTGACAGTGCTGTAATTAAGGGGATGCAGGAGGACATCCTCCCGAGAAGATATTTCAGACAGCGGACCAACGTGGTCAGCCTCTGAGAGAGGACGTTTGTCTTCACCAGGATAACTGCTACCGATGGAATAGCTTATATGTAATATGCAGCATTACAATAACCGATGGTGAGTCCAGATTTTGTTTGAATAAAAGGATTGTTTAGTTAGCTGCAAAACGTTGAAAACCTGATATTGAGACTGCCCAATATTTAGAGAAGATTTGAGAAAGGGAGCGGACTGCTTTTTTGGTTGCCATCACCTCTGCCAAGGGAGTTTGAGAGATACAGGCTTCGTCATGCAAGCCACCATACCAGGTGTTTGGCAAGTTGAAGGTCTTGTTACAGACAAATCCTACTTTTATACCCAAGGTGCCTTCGTCTCTCCATCTTAATGAACCCTTGTTCCCGACAGTTTTCTTTGTCTCGCCCTCAATGCTGGACACAAGCTGCATTTGCTGAAAGTTATGTGGGCTTCAAAGTATTATGTGGCCGGCACCAAACAACTAAGCAAGTCCTCTTAGTTTGGCTGCAAGTAAAAGGGCTATCCATTTACTTCTTCTGCCGCTAGCTGTGGAACTAAATTCCTCTCCAATGTCTCACTGCTTGGTATGTGCAGAGTGGCCACATGGGGGTTTGTCATCACCGTCTCATGGCTCTACTGTGTGGACATGGATTCAACTGAGTAGTTCACGGCTGGACAAGTGAGGCCACGTCATCTCTTCAAATAGGGTGAGCATTTTCTGAAGGCGAGCCTGTTGCCTCCTCCCATGTTTTGCATTGTATGCATCTGCGTATGCAGCTTTGAAATCTATTCAAACAGCATGCGACTCTGAAAGAGCCAATTGTGGAGAAGGAATAAGTTACTTACCTGTAACACCTGTTCTCCAGCATTGGTATCTTTCATAGATACACCATACCTTGGACTTCGCCCCTCCCCCCCACCTCCCGAGGGCGTTCACCTACAGCGCTTTGAGACTATACCAATGGGAAAAGGTGCAATACAAATGGCAATTACATCACATTACATTCAACGTTTTGAAGTTCTTTGTATTGTCATGGATGCGTACTAAGGGATTTTAAAAAGGTGATAATCTGACATGAGATTACTTTTATGCAATTTTTCACTTTTAAAAATGTGTATACGTTTGTTTTTCTTTTTCTGTGATCAATCGTTGAATTATAAAGGGTTTTTTCATAAAACCCATAAACAAAATAAACACGCAACCCTCCCGCCTACCGCTCTTATGACTCCTCTTGGCTCATCGTGCTACCTTCAAGTGGGATATGCTAAATCTGAAGATGGCCTCTAGGGGAGGCGCTAAGGAACTCTATGCCTATTGGCAAAGGGGCAATTTGACCCAAAACGACACTAAAGTGATTGTAACATTGAGGCAGTTTACATTTAAATTTGAAACTGCAGAGGCTTCGCAGACTGACAACAGGGAATATTCAAAACGCAAGTGAACCTATGAAAGATAGGAATGCTGAAGAACAGGAGTTACAGGGAAGTCATGTATTCCTTACAGTTATAATAGGTGGCTTTCAGATAGGAGTTGAAATTCAAATGAGAATAGGCCATTTCAGTTAAGAAGACAACACAGCACCACAGAATAGCCCTCATTGGAAGTTCATCTCTAGATCAGAGCTACACAGCAAGACGTCATGGGAATGCAAATTAGAAGATAACGTTTAACTTACTTCTTTGTGCAGAAAATCCTCATTGTTTTATAGAGCAGAGCTATTTTATACATGGCTTCCTCTGCCCAAGACTGACTGGGCCAGGGTACAGCAGCTACCCACATACGCATTTCCCCCTAATTGGGACTCATCAGTGTGGCGCAGATGGTTATTCTTAAGACTGCCGCATTAAGCATACCATCAAGCTTTTCGCTATTTTTGATTTGCAAAAAACACAAACACACAACATGTTTATTTATTTTTAAAATCAGAAAACCAGACTTAACTAAATTTCCCACAGAATTCAGCCAGGCCTTTGTCTGTCCGACTGCAAGCAACACCCTTTCATTCTTTGTCCAGGCGTGAAGAAGTGTTAAAACACAGTGCAGGAAACGGGCCGGAACAAGACGGAGCAGCGCTCTGGCAAAAAATGTCTTGCTGGAGCCCCTCTCTGTCCTCCAGACCTAGGGGGTCCCAGACACAACTCTCAGATCCTCTGCATCATCGAGCAGACAGCTTTCAGAAGACTCCGGTTCGAGTCTTCTGAGAGCGTGCTGCTCGTTGTTGGGCAGGTAGCTCCCTCTGCACAACCCATGCTTCAACGACGTTCAGAACCGCAGTACCGACGCTTCACGCATCATTTTACAGCCGTTTAAACTGGTATATATGACCTGCTTTTTAGAGAGCATATTGTGGCCAATCAAAATAGAAGAGTCCATTATTCGCTTAAAGGTTTTATTAATGAATCACCACAAGACATGTTTAACATTTAAAATTGTTCCCATAATACTCTTTGCTTTTATGCAAAACCAGGATTGGGTTCTATATAGGAGCTACTGTGTTGTGCAACCAGGTCAGGGCCACATCCCTTGGCCCGCCCCCTCCTTCCCAAAGCCCTGCCCCCTAAGAAGTGACAGTTCCCTAAATAAATGTTTTCAATTTCCAGCACTGTTAAGACAAACACTTCTTCATACTGCATATGGCATCAGCCTGTCAAGGCAAAGCAAATAATATGCCACTTGATATGCTCAGAAATAACTTTCTCTCCCATGGAAGACATTAATGTTAGAAAGCTGAAGGAGATCCAGAATGCAGGCAGCAGAGGCAGCAGCATAATCCTGTTGCTCCTGACACTCTCCCTTTTATGATTGATGGTGATTATGAACTCTAAAAAGAGAATTGATTCAGCTGAAACCCTAGTGCCTACGAAACCAAAATCTGCTTCAGGGATGGAGGAGACACCTAGCACACAGGATATATATTCCTTGTTGCTGAAGATGGCCCAGGATCTTGGGAAAGTTGTACAGGATGTGAGTGATGTCAAATCCACTATGGAGGATGTCTCCTTGAAGGTGACAGTTGGATTGCCGGGTATCAGCCTTGGAAAGTGGGTCTGCATCCATTTCCTCTGAAATGGCTGGTAGTTTCAGAGCCTATAACAGCCTGAAGGTTGAAGTTCAGAAAGCGAGGGACAAAAATCTTGAACTGGATTTGAAAGTCAGAGCCCGGAACCTGAGGCTGGTGGGTGTTGAGGAGGATGCCTCAGATTATTTGATGAAGCTGGTCTTGGAAATTTTAAAAACTTCCTTTCACTATGATCAGGCTGTACTGGGTGACCTGGATAATGCTTATAGGGTTGGCGGGAAGGATGGACCTAAATCCAGACAGATCCTCATTTCCTTCACTTACACTAGGATCAAAGAAGAAGTGCTCCGGTTGGCAAGGATGAAGGGTAAAGCCTACTATAAGGGGAAACAGATTTTCCTCTATCCTGATGATCCCAAAGAGACTTTGGCCATACGGAAATCATTTAAGGAGGTTAAAGAGAAGGCCAGGATTGCTGGGGTGAAGGCTTTTCTGAACAGGAATAATGTGTTGACACTTGCCCTGCCTGGTGGTGATAAATCCACTTCAGACCACAAGGAGGCGGTAGGTTGGTTGGAGCCATTGCTGAACAGGGACATTTAGTTTGCTTATTGAGTTTTTTTTGGTGTTTTTAAGTTGTTTGGATTTGTCAATATGGCGCCTCATGTTGAATACAGTTGAACGTTTTCATTTTTGAAAATAATTGACCTCACTCTGCTCACGCATCTCGTCAGCTCGGCCATGTATATTTGCCGGAGGCTACTCAAGTAAAGGACCCTGCTGATCTTCAGATTCACATGACGTGAAGCATGCCGCGTGTGACGTCTGTTGGAGCTTGTGTATTGCTACGTGGCCGTTCGTGTGGCGATGGCGGATGGCTGTGTGGCTATCGCGGACGTGCCTTGGTTATACGCAGAGCGGAGAAATGCGCGTTGGCGCCGTGGCAGGAGACAAGGGATCTTCAGCAAGTAAGTGCCATGGAGGAGTTCTTTGGATGTCGCGCGCTGAGGTAATCGCCCATTCCTTCCTCTGTAATACAACTGAATATTCTCCACGATCCATCGGCTTCTCCTCCTCCAGCCCACCCCCAGCCGTGCAAGATTCTAAAACAACCACCGCTGTACAAGTTTCTAAATCGATACGATATGATAAATGCAAGTAGCAGTTCTTGCTGTGCCATTTTCTAGTTTAGGTAGTGCAAACAGCCAGTGACTGTCCAATTACGGGGTTCTGTACGAGACGCTCTGCTATGCCCGTGTGACTGCCTAACTCATGTAGACTGTTTCCTGTTGCTTGCATCCTAATTTGAATTGGGGCAGTCTAGAGGTCCAGCGAGTTTATGTGCGAGTCGGCGCATGTCATTGTGGATGCAACACGGGGCCTTGCGATTGATGGAGGATCCACCTTTTGTTCGCCATGTTTCAATGGTCCATTGTAATGATGAAAACCTGGTCATCAATGAGTCTCCAGTTCGGCTCTATATGGACTGATTACTGCGATGCTGCAGGAACGACTGTTTTGAGGGCATGCTGAGGGTGGGCAGACTACTGGAATTATGGCATGGCATGGTCTATTTGTGGAGGTGGTGTTGGACCTGGTTTCATTTGTCCAGCCCTTCGGTGTTATGTGGAAGGTCTCCAATTGAGTTTTTGATTTGCCTGGTTCCGAGCTTAAGAACTGTTCACGATTGGGAAACGGCTGTCCTGATGCATGCTTTGCTTCCTTGTCGCTGAAGTTACTGCTTTGGTTCCGGGACATCTGGGCACCTCCTGGATGGCCTATTTGTTTTTATTGATTGGACATGCTTCCACAAACTTGGCAACAGGCCTGTAACATGTGGCTAAAATGCTGATTTTTATGTGACAATGGAGGGTTTTCATTGTTTCTGTTGTATGGGTTTGGGCACGTGATTTTCCTGTGTATTTGATTCTTACATGCAAATACTATCTGCCCATGTATTTTGGTTTTTGCAGCTCATGAACTTGCCATTTGCATTGCCTTTGATGTTTCAAATTTGCAGGTTCTGTTTGTTTAGGTGTGGCTGGGGGGTGCTTGCGTGCATCCAGGAAGGTTTGATAGTGTTGATGGGTCCTTGATGTTCTGTCATTGATCATTAGGGCCAGCTGTTCGACTCTCTGGTGAGTGGGTGGAGGAAGGATGTTTGTTGAACTATTATGTGTGTTGGTTTAATGTCCATTCATTGCCAGTGTTGATCTTTAAATGGTCCGGATTCGGGTTCCCCGGGGTAATATAGGTGTCCTTTATCCTCCAATGTACGGTCTTTGGGGGAGGGAGGGCAGAGTGGTGTTGAGGTGGAATTGTACTTATATTGTGCTGGATAGGAGTATTTATGTTTGGATATTTCTTATTGGGATTGATGGTCAGCCATATGGAGGTGTTTGGGCGGAGTAAGATGAGGTTTCAACTGTGTAATTTGTGGTGTTCTAAAGTAATGGGGGTATAGTTGGGTGAGAAGTGATGAGGTTTGTGTTGAAAGGGTGAAACTTGGGTTCATGTTTGATGGGGAGGGGGGTCGGGACTTGGGGCCTTAATATGTGTTTTGTGTATTATTACTTGGGTTTGTGGTTGCTGCTAGCAGACTGCATCTGTTTCAGCGGGGGTAGGTTAGGTGCTCTGGGTGTGGGCGTGTGTATTTTGCCGTGTTCTTTTCAATTGTTTATGGTAGCCTTGGATGTGAGGTGGGAGAATCATACAGTGAAAATGGTGGGTGAGGAGTTGAGGTTTGTGACTTGGAATGTTAACGGATTGCATAATGTTAAGAAAAGAATGAAAATCTTGCGATTCTTGGATGAACTCAAGGGCGATGTGCGTCTCCTGCAGGAGACTCATTTGGCAAAAGATGAAATTGGAAAATTGGAGAAAGGTTGGGTGGGGCAGGTCTATGGTGCCTCATTTAATACCAAATCGAGGGGTGTGGTGGTTTTGTTCAGGAGAAACGTCCCGGTCAGGGTTCTGAGGGAAGTGTCTGACAAAGAGGGGAGGATAATTGCCCTGCTGCTTGATGTGCAGGGCCTTGGGGTGTCCTTGTGTAATATTTATGCGCCCTCAGTGGATGACGGATCCTTCTTCAGAAAGGTGGCGCAAATATTGCAGGATTTGGGGTCCAGGAACGTTGTGTTGGGTGGAGATTTTAATATTGTTCTGGATGAGTCAGTGGATAGGAGTGGGAATCGCTCTAGGGGTGGAGCGGACCGACAACATTTGGCCTTGGCGGATTCACTGTTGGAACATAATTTGCAAGACTGTTGGAGGCTAGAACATCCCATGAATAGAGAGTACAGTTTTTACTTGGGTGCACATTCAGTATATTCTAGAATAGATATGTTTTTGACTGCTGGTCGGATGACGGAGTGTTGTGAAACATGTGAGATTGGTAACATACTTTTAACTGATCATGCGCATGTGGTTTTGCAATTACGGCTGCAATATGCCCTGAATGTACATACATTTTGGAGGATGAATGTTTCATTGCTGCAGAAGGATGATGTGTTGGAGGCATTGAGGAAGGAAGTGGACTGTTTTGTGGAGTGTAATCATGATGGCGAGATGCATCCAGTGTTGTCTGGGAGGCTTTGAAATGTACGATATGGGGCCACTTAATTGGAGTATCAAGTGGGCTGAGGAAAAAGAGCGTTGATAGGGAGGCATTGTTGGAGACTAAACTTACCGAATTGTCGAGGAGAGTGATGGTGGATCCCGTTTGTGGGGAGGCAGTGAGCGAATTTAAAAGGGTGAGGAGAGAGTTGAATACACTCATTGATGAACGTAATGATCGGAGTAACTTTTATTTAAAATGCGCCCGTTATGAGAAAGGTGAAAAATGTGACAGGTGGTTGGCTTGTAGGCTGAAGATGCGGGAGGCTGAGCAGTCTATTCCTTCGATTCGGACTAAGGAAGGCAATATAAGTTATCATCCGGGTGAAATAAACAAAGTTTTCAGAGACTTTTATGCAGACTTTACAAAAATGAATTAGAGGTGGCAGGTGAGGGTGCAGAATTTCTGGGAAAAGTAGGCCTGTCTAGGATTAATGTGAATGATTCGGAATTGTTGGAGGAGGATTTTTCGTTAGATGAGGTTAAGATGGCGATTGGTAAGTTGAATGCTGGGAAGGCCCCAGGGCCGGATGGGTTCCCGGCAGAGTTTTATAAGGTGCTGCCGGATTCGGCGCTCCGATTGTTGCTGGATATGTATGTGGAGTCGTTGACCACCGGATTGCTTCCTGAGTCTACTAGACATGCTCTAATATCGTTGTTCTTGAAAGGAGGGAGAGATGGAACTCTGCCTTCCAGTTATAGGCCTATTAGTCTTGTTAATGTTGATAATAAGATTCTGGTGAAAATGTTGGCTTGCAGGTTGGAGCGTCTGCTTCCGTCCGTGATACATGTGGCTCAATCTGGTTTTGTGAAGGGTAGGAAGACCTCCAGTAACATTAGAAAGATTTTGAATATTGTATTGAAAGCAAGTGGTCAGGAAGGGGATAGTGCTGTTTTATCTTTATATGCAGAGAAAGCATTTGATAGGGTGAATTGGGGCTTCCTCTACACGGTGTTGGACAAGATGGGTTTTGGTATGAGGTTTATTTCCTGGATCAAGCTGCTATATGGTCACCAATGGTATAAGGTCGGGGAAAATTAGAATGGAGAGAGAGACGAGGCAGGGGTGCCCTTTGTCACCTCTTTTGTTTGTGTTGGCTTCGGAACTATTGGCCGAGTTTATCAGGAATGCTGTTGATGTGGTTGGTCACTCGTGCTGGGGGATAGCGCAGAAGATTTGTCTGTTTGCGGATGACATGCTCTTAGTCCATGGTGACCTTAAGAAATCTATACCGGCACTGATGGACGTTATTGCTTAATTCCATCTTTGTTCTGGAGACAAAAGTAATTGGATGAAATCAGAGATTATGCCTTTGACACATTCTGTTGATAGGAAGTTTGTGGTGGACTTGGGCTTCAGGTGGTGTCAGTTGCTGTACTTGGGAGTTTGGGTAACTCCAGAGATTGGTGACATGGTTAAGGAAAATGTGCGGGTCATGTGTGGTGGTCTGCGGACGGATCTTGAAAGATGGAGTCTTTTAAATCTTTCTTTGTGGGGAAAGGTGAATGCCTTAAAGATGATATCTGCCCGAGGATTAATTATGTTTTGAGTATGGTCACTTTGATGTTCCCTGAGACATTTTGGAGAGATTTAGACAGGATGTTGCAAGAGTTCTTGTGGGATAGAAAGCCCCCGAGGTTGAAATTGTGGAAGTTACAATTGCCGTTGCATAGGGGTGTTCTTGGAGTGCCGAATTTCAGGGCATATCATCTGGCTTTCTTTTCAGAATTTTTGGTTCCTTTTGTGGAGGAATTGGAGGATGTTTGGGTGGAGGCAGAAACTAGCTTCAATGGGCCGCTTACTTCGAGAGCTGTGTTGACTTCTGTCTCAAGGCAGAGTTGTGGAAATGATTTGTTGATGGATAGTATGAGGAGCGCCTGGAAGGGTTTGTGTCATTTGAATGTGGATGCTTTTAGAGAGCCCAGTGCTTCGGTGTGGCTGAATCCTGCTATCAAAATAGGTGGCAAGGTGATCTTTTGGGCAGTTTGGTTTCTGGGTGGGGTACGGTGGGTTGCTGATCTGTTTACAAATGGTCGTTGGATGAAGGCAAGGGAATTGCAGCATCATTATGGTATTGAAAACTTTACAGCTTCCGATTTTGTGAAGCTTAAACCTGCGATTGGTGTTGTAGATTTGGAGAAGAGAATTGCATTGAATCGGTTTGCAGTGATCTCGATGGGATCAGGTGGGGGACTGGCTAGTCACCTGTATAAAGTGTTTGTGTCTTGTTTTCAAGGAAATTATTCTTTAAGAGAGGAGTGGGGCAGGAGAATCGGTTTGGATGTCACAGAGGACTTGTGGCAAAACATGTGTATGAATGTGAAGTTGTGCTCACTGGGACTCGCGGAGAGATCGAGACAGATACAAATTCTTAATCTTGTTTATTGGCCACCTGAGAGAATGTGTAAAAGAGGGATGTTGGAGAGTGCAGAATGTTGGAGGTGTTCATGTGAGATTGGTACGTTGTAACATCTGCTATGGGATTGTAGGCTGGTGAGATTGGACGGGTGTGTGATGAAGGGATTGTTGGTCTCCCTGTCTTGGACTTTAGTGTGGTCATATAGGGGAGTGAGGTGTCTTTGTATGATCTCAATCAGAGTGAGAAGAAGTGGTTGTTCCGAGGGGAAATGACTGGTAAAAAAATTGTCTTGAGGAACTGGAGGAATGCTTTGACATTGAATATTGAGATGTGGTTGTCTGAGATGCATGACTTGTCAAATATGGAGAGAGTGGTGTATAGGAGACTTGGTAAATTGGGTTTGAGAGAATATGGGGAAGGTTTTTGCAGCTATTTTGACTTGGCATTGTGGTTGTTGGGTGGGGTGGGGATTGAGAGATGTTATTGATTTGTTGGGGGTTTAGTGTGTTGTATGTCTCATTCTGTACATAGTACTGTGTAAAAAGTTGTGCTTTTATTTTGATGTTTGCAATGTTTTATTTGTTATGCATTGATTGTCTTGAGATTTGTAATAGATGTTGTGTAAATAAATATTCAAAAAACTAAAATGTTAGAACGCTGTAGTCAGGCAAGCAACGCCATTGAGCTGCCCTGGCTCACTCCAGTCCCCCCACCCCCTGAAATTTGAGCTGAGGGGCAGGGCTTACGGACATAGCTTTGCGTTAGTCGGGGAGAGAAGCCTTTCCTAAAACTGGCGGCTTTAAAGTGTTACTGTGTACTGTGTTCATGCGGAAACATGTATTTACACAAACACAGCACAACTTTAAAGCTGCTAGTTTCAGGAAAGGCTTCCATCCCTGCTGTGCCTTACAAACATCAAATGCATACACCTGCCCCCTCCCCACAGATTCCACTGAACGTATAACAACGTTATGTATTCTTTCACATCCGAGGATAGGGGGCGGATGTGTGCATCTGCTTTTTGTTAGGTGAGGGAAGCCTTTCCTGAAACTAGCAATGTTAAAGGGCGTTGCATGTTAGCTCATTATGCACGTGTGCATGCAATGTATATGTGAATGAGTATGACGTATGGGGGGCTGGGTGCACATGTAAATAAGCGAGTGTATGGTCAATGGGATGTTGAAATGCCAGTTGAACAAGAGTGGTTGACCACTTTACATAGCCACGGGGCAATGGGCAATGTCATCTATAAACACCTGCAGGGTAGCACGAGGTATTGGATCGGATGGAGAAGCCGATTTGAGGCCCTTCTTAGCCTTAATTAGGATAGAAGGTGTAAATACTGGAAAGTCAGACAAGTTATCTATGTTATTTGTAACTGGGCACTGTGGATCCGCCTCGGTCTGTAACAACCCAGTGGTAGCAATAGTTTGTTTGTTTGTTTATTCATTTGTATGGCGCGCCAAACCCAAGGGTAACTGGGCGCAACAAATCAGAAAAACATGAATACTTAAAAGCTTAGTTACAGAGTGAGGCACAAGATACATATGAAACATTACAGGTAGTTGTCTCAACACAACAGTTAAAGAATATACATATATACAGTCAGATTGGGTAAGATCTATAGGTGTTGGTTGAGTCAAGGTTAATCTTGGGAGTCATTAGAGTGTAGCTAAGTGAGAATATTCTGTCTGAAACTATGGTAGGATTGGTCTGTTCTAATGTCAAGTGGAAGAGCATTCCAGTACTGGGCTGCCTTAACCGGGAAGCTACTACTGCCTGTTTTTTTCAGTCTGAATTTAGGTATCTGTAGGCAGTAGGAATTAGTAGTTCTGGTAGGGCGGGTCTATGTTTTTCTCACTATTCTTGCTACCAAGTAATGGGGGGCTACATTGTTGAGAAATTTAAAGGTAAGTGATGCGGTTTCAAGTGAGATTCTGTCGCTGATTTTTAGCCACTTGTGTTCTCTAGAAGGTAAATTATGTATTTGTCGGCTCCCAGGTACAAGGCATTGCAATAGTCACGTTTGGAGAGTATTAGGGCCTTGGCAAGGATGATGCAGCTGGCTTGGGTGAGGAAGGCTCTACATGCCCTAATAAGCTTGCAAGTAGTCTAGGCAGTAGATGATGCTAAGAAGTTCACTTGTTTCTTCAGTGTTAAGGCAGAGTCGAGGTGGAAACCTAGTGTTTTCACTGCTTTGGCAACTGTAATTAGGTAGGTTAGTTGTTGTAGGGCTGGAGAGGAGTGGAGTCTCGGTGGGAGTTAGAGAGGCTTTTTTTAAGGAGAATTTAGTTTGGAGTGTTTTGATTTTATTTGTTTGAGCATTTTGGATGCTGGGGCACCATTGTTTGTCTTTGGCTATGTTGTCAGGTGAGGGCACGGGGGATTCCAGCTCCCTTAGGATAGCAAATAGTTCCTCGTGTTGGAATTTGCATTACATATTCTTTCATTAAAGAGATTTTTTTTTGCAAGTAGTATTTCTTTTTTGTAATAATTAGCAAAGTGTTTAAGTTTTAGTTTATTCTCTTCAGATGGGGTTTTGAGGAGCAATAGTGTCTAATGCTTTCTTCGTGGCATTATTGTAACTTTCTACCAGGAGCTTTGGATCCAAGTTATTAGGAAGAGCATTGATAGTCGGGAGTAGCAATGGCAGGAGATTGTCTGGAGTAATATTTTTTTGGCTCTAGTGGGTAGAGGTGCTGCCATAATGTTCTCTTTGGTAATTTGTTTATTCAAAGTTAATGCAAAGTCTATAAGGTAGTGGTCTGTCCATTGTTGAGGGGTAATTTTGGTAATGATAGGATCAACGTTCAAGGTAGCGACCCAGTCCAGGGTACTTCCTTTATCGTGTGTTGGGGAGAGAACCTTTTGGGTTAGGCCATGTTCAGCTAGCATAGTGGCTATGGATTGGGCTGGTTTGTCATCAGGGTCATTGAATCCTAGGTTAAAGTCGCCTAGTAATAGGATTTATGAGGAATCTTTTGTGTTCTTGGCTAAGAGGCTAGATAGATCCTCCTCAAAAGTCCCAATGGGTCCAGGTGGCCTATATAGGTAGATTTTTGAAGTGTTGTAGTTAGAGATAGGTAATTTGGCTATAAGCAGTTTGCATGATTTGAGGGGAGGTTGAGCTAGTAGTCTTAGAGAGAGGTTATTTTTTGTTATAATGGCTAGTCCGCCGCCTCTGCTGTTGGGTCTGTCCATTCTGATTAATTGATAGTTTTCAGGAATGGCTAGAGCGAGTGCTGGACCTGCTGCTTCGTGCAGCCATGATTCAGTAACTGCCAGGAGGTTGAGGTTGTCAGAGGAAAGGGTGTCAGCTATTTCAGTTGCGTGGGCCACTAAAGATCTGGCATTGATCAAGGCTCCGGATAATATGGTTGTGTTAGGCGTATTCTGGATTTTTATTGGAATAAGTTTAGGTTGAGTAGTGTTGTTGCAAGGTATAGCTAGGTTGGGACATGGCTTCGGGTACCCTGAGGTAGGTTTATGTTGGGTGTTAAAGGCCTTGTTGTTGTAGACTAAAGGCTCGTAAAGGTGGGGTAATCCAGCTCGAAGTCTGCTGTTTCTGTCCAAGGTGGGACAAGGTGCGTATTTAGAGAAGGACATAATTGAAGCGATAAGTGGTATGGTAAGGCACAACAAAGAGGCCACCTGCGTCTTGTTAAGACACAACGTAGTAGGTAAGGAGGAGTGGTGGAAAATGCAGTCTAGCTCAGTGTAGGCAGGGGGCGCATGAGTGAGGGTAGGCTGATCTTGTAAGGGCTGGTCTCATAAGGCTGAGGTATGAGAGCAACTCAGTGGCTGGCAGTGGGCTATTTAAGGGGGGCGCTCAATAGGTGGACATAGGCTATTTCAAACGGGCACACAATAGCACACACAGTAGCTGGCAATACTCTATGTCAATAGGGCACACATAGTTGACAATAGGCTGTTTCATAAGGGCACGCAGAAGTCAAATAGTAATAGCGGACTATGACTTACATTCAAAACAGTGAGCATGCAGTAATACAATCAGGTATTGCAGTTACAGTAATCGGTCATGAGAGCATAGAGTGGTCTCACTGGCAGCGGGGTATGCGAGGATTCACATGAGCAGGTCGCAGTGAGCGGGCACTAATGCAGTCAGTGCATATATAGTCAAACGGGCTAGACCATTGTTAGTAAAGGTCAGTGTATTATAGGGCAGCAAGTATGGCATGCATAGGCATGGCATAAACTAAACATATACAGTCAATCAAGCTAGTTCAGCATTTGAGGGGTAGGTCTATCATGAAGAAAGCAAGTATGACATGCATCGGTCAGTAACAGGTGTGCATGTAATATTAAAGCTAAAGGAGAACAAAGGTTTGCAGGGTAGCTGTTAAAAGAATAATACAGGTAGTAAGGTTATGAAAGATAAGGAGTACTATTTGCGGGTGGTTAGGTCAAATAACATTCTAATGCAATATTACAGTATTCGAGTTCAAGCTCAGTTCCTACCACAGGTCAGATGACAAACCAGTTTCACTTTTTGAAGGCTAATTCCACTGAATTAGGTAGTGCGTGGTAGCTAGGGCGATGTTGGCATGTAGTAGTGTAACTATTAGCTCGCTACTAATAGTAAAGACATGATGAGATCAAGAGAGGTAGTTTTTCAGTGCAAAGTTCAAAGGGGCGTTGGTGGAGGTCATGTGCAGGCCTCGTTGTTACAGTACAGATTAGTTGTAGTTCATATAGCTTGTAGTGGTAGTGAGGCACAAGGGGTGACTCTGGTGGGGATATAGAGCAATGTAACAATATGTAATGAAATATGACGTACCTTGCAGACTCATAGAATTGGTCATATAATAGTTGCCGTATCCAGGTGTAGGAATATAGACTTAAGATGCTTGCGCATGACGTACCTTCAATGTTTGAGCGTGAAGGGCATGGGGATGAGCGACCATGAGCAGAACAGGGGCAAGACAGGGTCTTTACATTGCAGGCCTTCACGGTGGATGGCTGGCTTCCGCCTTGCCTGTGGATGTGCGTCGCATGTTTAGGTGCACCATGTTGCTTGGCAACAGGACGCTAGCTGCATCATATGGGCGGCAGCCATCTTAAAATGATATTGCAGTGCCAGCACAAATCTTACCACGTGCAGGCAGATATATTTGGGCAAAATCTGCTTGGATGGGCAGCGGATCACTCGTGCTGCAGAATCCAATCTTGGATTATATACGGCGGTGCTTCCTCGTCATCGACGGCTTCTGCGGGCAAGGTAATTGCAGGGTGCTGGTCATTGGAGGAGGGAGGGGGCTCCTGCCCTCTCCTGCTGCAAGGGGAGAATGCCTCTCAGGGGCAAAACAGGGCCTTTACGTTGCAGGCCTTCATGGTGGCGGGCCGGCCTCCGTCTTGCCGGCGGATGTGCGTCGGGTGTTTGGGTGCACCACGTTGTTTGGCAACAGGACGCTAGCTGCATCCTATGGGCAGCGGCCATCTTAAAATGATATTGCGGTGCCAGCACGAATCTTACCGCATGCAGGCAGATATATTTGGGCAAATCTGCTTGGATGGGCAAGATCTGCTTGGATGGGCAGCGGATCACTCGTGCTGCAGAATCCAATCTTGGATTATATACGCCGATGCTTCCTCATCGTCGGCGGCTTCTGTGGGCAAGGTAATTGCAGAGTGCTGGTCATTGGAGGAGGGAGGGGCTCCTGCCCTCTCCTGCTGCAAGGGGAGAATTCTAAACACGGGGTAGAACCCTTCATAAGTAGATTTGTCTACAGTGGCTCAGACATTAAGGCAGTAACTGACACGCTGGCGCCTCTGCAGATGTTCAGGGGTAAACCCAGCGTTTCTGAACCATGGTTTGATGACACCCTAAAAACACGGCATGCAAGTTGCATGCATATCACTGACTTTGCTAACAGAAAAGTCAGCTAATGTGTCACAAAGCTTGTGATGGGATGTGGTGTCCTTCAAGTTACTATTAGTAGAAAGGGAACGCACAGTGCTCCAGATAAGATTTTGAGGTGGGAGTATTTTACGCATGATTTTTCAAATTAGAGAGTAAATGCAATTTCAAGAGAGTACAAATGAGTTTTGTCCTCTGAACGAGAGTAAAACTTATCCAACACATACACCCAATGCATACGTAAAATCAGACCCATAGACCAAAAGCGTTGTAGATCAAAGTTGTCTGGCTTGTGCAGAGCCCTTCACTCCACATGCAAACGGTACATCCCGTCTGGGCACAAAGTAACGGCACATCACTCCACTTGATAATGGCATATATCCTCCCTGAACATGCTAGCTACGCATCTCCTCTTGACACATACTAACGAGTATGCCACCTACTCTGTGCACATAGTAAAGGCACATCTACTTTCAGCATTTTCAGAGATGTGCTGTTAGCATTTGAAGAGCAAATTTGCATGTGTAAATTGCACCTTTACACTGTGCGCATGCTAACAGCACATCTCTATGCATATGCTAATGGCAGACATTGTTTTCACGTATTGAATGTTCTGTTTAGCAAGTCTGATATTTGTACACGTTGACAGGACATATCTCTACCCATAGTGACTTCCAATCTCTTCTATGCGCATGCTATTGGCACATCTCTTCTCGTCTGCTAATGGTGCATCTTCTCTGCGCACATACTAGTGGGACAACTCTCTGTACATGTGTGATAACTGCATGCATGTGCACAGAGGAGATGTGCATGCTAACGACATGCCTTTTACGCACATACTAATGGGACGTATCCTCTCTGCACATGCTAACTGCACATCCCATCCCTGCACGTACTAAATGCACATCCTGTGCAGCGACGGGATGTGCAGTTAGCATGTGAAACGCCACATCCTGTCTATGCACATGCTAGCAGCACATCTCGGCTCTGCATGCTAATTGCCCTTCTGTTCCATGGCACGTGCAAATGACACATCTTTACTAATTAAGGAATATGGAGACAATTTTTTTCTGTGAGTGCTAACGTAGCATCTCCTCTACCCATGCTATAACAGCACATCTCCTCTCTGCCAGTCTTAACGGCAGGGCTCCCTGTTGCACAGGCTAAAACGTTGCATCCAAAGAAAGAGTGGAAAGCTACTGGGCAGGAGGGTGGCCTGCACTTCCCAAGTTCCAATTACGTGACGCAAACTTGATGGGTGTGGCGCAGAGGGAAAACCGCAGAGGAGTCGCTTCTTTCATCCAAGAAATGCAATAATGAAGAATGACCGTTCACACAAGTTACTATCAGTGCTGGAAATTGACAAAATGTTCTGGGGCCAGATGTACCCGATTTTCCCCCTCCCCTTTCCTTATTCAGCCTGACTCGAACATGTCCTCGCCAGCCCCCACCACAATGCCCAACAGTGCTCCCCTGGCATTGTGCTCTGTTTTGCTGTAATAAATCAAGTACCATTCGAAATGGGATAGTAAGCATTACCAGAGTGCTTAAAAGCTGAAGGGATTTGGCTAAAGTGCTATGTAAGAACACATACTCCCTTTTGACCTGTTATTGCTATAGCCTCTGTACACATGCAGCAGCACATCTCTCTGCACATGCTAACTGAGCATCTCTTTTCTGCATGCGCCAGTGGCACATGGCCTCCCTGCATGTGCTATTGGCAAATATATTCAGTTCAGGCTAATGGAACCGTTCATCCCTGCATGGGGTAATGGCCCATGCCTCGTGGTATAGCCCAACAGCAAGCGCACGTCTTACTACAGCCAGCATAACTTTATATGTTATACATTACAGAGCAGGTTTACAACAGGCAGCAAGTAAAGGAATAATTGCAGATGTGTTGGCTCCCGCCAATTTATTTCAGGACTTTGAGGGGAGAGGTGGGGTGGCTGGTGGCTTGTGAGAGTAAGCCGACCTACCTGACCTCTCTCCCATGCAGGGGCACAACAAAACCTACATTTCGGGTGGGCAGGATGGGGGGAATTAAGTCGTGATGGGAGGGGCCACTTCAGAAAATGGGCAGGGCAAACTTGGAGGCTCTGCCCCAACTATTCTACCCAACTCCTCCAATGGTCTGGTGTGGGGAACAACTATTGAATAGTATATTTTAAAGCGCAATATGCAGAGAGGTGACAGAAGACTTTCTTGAAAGTAACAGCTTTAAAGTTTTACTGCGTTTGTTCAAGTACATTCTTCTGAGCACACACAGTAAAACTTTAACACCACCAGTTTGGGGGAAAGACTCTCACTTCCCTGCCTATCAAAATGCAAGTGCGCACATCCAGGGGTGCACCTAGGTTAAAATGTAGGCTGGGGCTAACCCTTCAAATGTTGGGGGAGGCACTAACTTCAGAGACTGTGGAGGAATGGCAAACTTACTTGTGTAGAGGCATCTAACTTCATTACTCATTGTAATAAGAATATTGTAGTGCAGCTTCAATGTTACAATCAGTTAACTGCTCTCTCCTTTGAGTTTGAAACACCCACTTCTTGCAGAACCTGAAGGTCCTAGAAAGTGTGAAAATGGTAGATTGTGTGCAATGAAAGATTCAATATCCTAGCATAACAGGGCATTGCAGAGTATGGGGCAGTACTCTGGATGGCCCAAGCACCTTCAGTGGCAAGGAGCAACAGGGGAAAAAATATAATGTTGGTTCTACCACAGTCCGCTATACTAGAATCTCTGGTGCACTGACTGGCTGGTGACACTATGTCTGCCTTTCAAATCCAGTGTTACAATAATGGGGGAGGGCCAGTGTAGCAATAATGCAATTCTATGCAGCAGTATTGGAGCCACTAGCAGAGAAACACCAGTGTGTCCCTACACTTGCATAGTAAAGCATCATAACATGTAAATCCTTATAGCAGCATTTTGTGCCAAAATAATATCACTCTACCTTTATTTTCCACATCCTGCATGGAAAACTAGAAGATGAAAAAGGCAATAGATCCTAGTTTTACCCACTTCATTTTCAGTGCTTTAAAAACACCCCAAAAAAATAAGTTGTGCCATAAACTCACTTAGGTTTGGAGATTCGTCACAAACTTCCAGCGTGTTATGTATGGTTATTAAAGAATATTCAACTAAGGACATCAAAGCAAACTTTACTTTTTGGCATATCAAGCTATTAGGTCTTTCAGTTGGAAATTCACCATCATGTGTAAGAAAGGCTATGCTGCTGACAAAAGAAATGCTACAGTGCCATCCAGTGGTGGAAAGTATGTTTTTTTAATGAAAAAATCAAAGCGTATATGGTACGCAGTAGAAAATGAAATCCTGCATATTTGCCATAATTACATGCGTAAAAAGGCACAATATGCACGTTATCTGAAGGGCTGGCAACGCACCAGTGAAAAAAGTTCTTTAGGTTTGTTAAGTGCCTCCAAGTGGTGTAGTATTTAGTCTTGGCCAGGGGAATTGCTTGGTGGTAGGCCTGGGAGCTAAGCTAAAGGAGTTTATCCATCGGTGTGTAGGAGACCTACCATTTGCGTTCGAGTTGGCTTTTTTTGATGCAGTGTTTTAGGGCGTCATCAAACCATGGTTCGGAAACGGTGGGTTTACCCCTGAACATCTGCAAGGCACCAGCGTGTCAGCTACTGCCCTAAATGTCTGAGCCACTGTAGACAAATCTACATATGAAGGGTTATACCCAGTGTTTAGAATTATCAAAATTATGTCTTGGTTAGAGACCCGACACCAGCAGCATTCAAGTACCTGTCGATGAATGAGTTGTATGCAGGGGGTAGGAGTCTGAAGCAAAAAAGGTACCGCGTGGTGGTCAGACAAAAGAATAGGAAAGGACGCAAACATGGTAGCTAAACAAGGAGTAGCAAAAATTAGGTCCAGGGTGTTGCCATAGACATGAGTAGGCCCATAAACGAACTGCTCTAAGTTGAGATCATTCATGGCATCTATGAATTGCTTTTGCGCAATATGTGTCGTGCTAACGGAATTCAGATTGAAATACCCCAAAACAACAAGGTTTGGGAATTCCAGATATAAATTGGCAGCTAATTCAAGAAACTGTTTACAAAACAAACAGTCGGATCCAAGCGGTCGATAGATTGTAAGAATATGGATGGCAAATGGGTTGGCAGCGGTAGTGTTAAAAAGTGCCCCGGAACACTGGGCAACAATCCTAGAAATATTGTTTGGGAAAGTGATGAGAGAAAGCAGGGTCCCGGCATCACGGCTAATGGCAATATTAGTTCCAGTCTTGAAGAAAGGCAATAGGATGTTCGTCACAAACTATCGCCTTTTAGCCATGCTGGATGTTTCTGGGAAACTATTTGCCTTCTTCCCATTAGACTGTTTACGAAAACGGTCTGATGCAACTAAAATGTTGGACCGATTCCAGATGGATTTTCGCCCAGGCCCCTCTACAACCCATAATCTCAGGTGTATGGACCTGCTGATGAGGGCACCAAGAAAGAAAGGTGGACATGGCCTTTATGTGCTTTTTGTAGACTTCACCTTTGTTTTTGACCTGGTCCCTAGGGCGAGACTTTGGTCAAAACTTAAGCACTGGGATGTCCACCAGTCTTATTATACTTTGTAAAACTGCTCCACGCTAATAATACCATACAGGTCAAGCTAGATAATGAGGGGACTTTGTCTCGACTTATGGCGAATTCTAGGGGAATCAATCAGGGGTGAGGCTTGGCACTGTTTTTTCAATATGTACTTGGCAGACCGCCCATAATATCTGGAGGGGCTGGAAACATGCCCGCCTAAGTTAACCACAAAGCATATAAAATACTTGGCCTACAACGATGATTTGGTGCTTATGGATATGACCTTTACCGGTATGAAAAAGCTTGCAGAGGCTCTATGGAGATATGCTGCAGAAAACCATTTAGTAAGCAATCGACAAAAGACGTAACTAATGTTATTCAATCAGAGGAGAGCATCTCTTCCTGCACTTCTGATCGAGGGAATGAAAATTGATTACACTGACAGCTATCGATACCTGGGGGTGGAGTTAGATAACAAATGGAACTATTTGGAGTGGGAAGCTGTTAGGAAAAGGAAAGCAATGCAGTTGACTGCTTGGATTGCTACTTTCAGCAAGAGCACTGCAGGATACAGCCTGAACGGAATCCTGAAGCTATATAAACAATGCTTTTGCACTGCTATGATTTATGGCCTGGAATCCCTCACGCTGACGGATATGTCCTGGGTAGCCAAGACAGAGGCCTGTTTTTGGCGACGGATCTTAGGACTACCATCTTGTATCCCAATTGAATGGAAACATTGATCTTGAGAAGGCGTGGCCTGCTATATATAAAAGCTCAAACTGAACCACAGTGCCCATTACTAAAATGGATGGGCTTAGATATGAGGAACCAAGACAATTCCTCATATGTCAAGTCCATTCTGGACCAGTTTGGGCTAATTAACTGTCTACCAAACCTGGAGCTTGGATTCACAGCAACCACAGTGTTGTTTCTTCTCCACATTTCTCCAGCATTGGATCCTTCAAAGATTCACATGCTGTGAATATTCCCCCTCAGGCTGGGAATCCTCAGTAACAGAGCAGTTTAAATTTAAACTGAAAACTTTCAGTCACTTTTGTGCTCTATCATAGTCATTGTGGGGCGTACTGCTCACAGCCAGTAGAACACCTTCCTTCGCTCATCGCTTGTTGGCCAGCTTCAGATTTTGTACCGCGCGTTAGTGTAGCGAGTTCTCAAAAATTAATCTCTTCAACATTTATACGAATACATTCGGATTTTAACATCTTTCGCACGAGTGATATGGGATACATTACTCAACGTAATCATATTTCTGGTGCTTGTATCTACTTAGATTCACATGCTCTGCATAGTCCGACATCTAGTGGCAGTCGCAGAGTATTACAAGATTTTTTTTGAAACTCGAAAACAGACGTCAACAGGGCGTGTTAGTAATACTATCCCTAGTGGGACGTGTACTGTACCCATGGTCCTTCACGCGCCGAGGTCCCTCAGATTGATTGTTTCTGACATGAGGTTGCATGAAGTGTAGCGCGGGTACAGATGTGATGAAGCAGAAACAGTGATGACCCAGAAAACATCTCTGCGCCTTCTACTCCAGTAAGGGAGGAAAGGTAGGGGCGCATGTGAATCTAAGCAGATACAAGCACCAGAAATACGATTACCGTGAGTAATGTATCCCTTCTGGAGCTTGTGGGCCTGCTTAGAATACATGCTCTGCATAGATTAGCAAGCAGCATCTGGAGAAGGAGGTGGGAAGTGAGAAGGTACAGCGGCAAAGATATGTTTTAGAACCGCTTGTCCCACCTGTGAATCTGCTTTAGAGTGAGTGTCAATGCAATATTGTTGTGTGAAAACATGGATGGAACTCCATGTAGCAGCTTTGCAAATGGCGTCTAGAGAACATTTGCAATGAAGGCTAAGGTAGCTCCTGTAACTCTGGTAGAGTGAGCCCTGGGCGTGAAAGGTAAAACTCTTTAGATAGGGAATAGCAGAGTTGTATCCACTCGACTATCCATTTGGAGATGGCGTTTTTAAAAAAAAATATGTGATCACCCTCTCTCCCAGTTGCTATGGAAACAAAGAGTTGGTCTGTTTTCCTTAGAGGTTTAGTTTTGGTCACATAGTACAAGACCACCCTCCGTACATCAAGTGTAGGGAGGCTCTTTTCAGCTGAGTTGGATGGATTTTAAAAGAAGGTAGGAAGTTCTATGGATTGATTACTTTCAGATTAACTTAGGTGAAAACCTAGGGTGTGCTCCGAAGACAACCTTGTCCTTGTGGATTTTGAAGAAAGGGTCTTGTACGGACAAAGCCTGTAGCTCACTGGCTCGTCACAGAGGTGATAGCTGCTAGGAATGCAGTTTTGTAAGCTAGTTTTTTAGGCTGGCTCTGTGCATAGGCTCAAAAGGCAGACCCATGAGCTTTGACATTAATATCCCCAACCGGGAGGACGGTTGGGAATTGTGGGATATGGCCTCTTCACCCCTTCCATGAATGCTTTAATGACAGGAACTTTCCACCAGGACACCTTGTTTTGTGAAGTGGTGTAAGCTGATGGGGCCGCCAGATGTACTTTAATTGAGTTAAATACTAGGCCAGAGTCTAGTAGGTAAAGCATGTAATGTAGAATGTTAGCCGGGGAACATTCTGTTGGGTTTAGCGTTTGTGATCTGCACCATATCACAAATCATTTCCACATCTTGAAATAGCAGTTTCTTGTGTTGGGTTTTCGTGCCTCCTATAGGATATCCATACGCCTTTCTGGAAGATTCAAGTGGCCAAATTCTAGGATTTCAGGAGCCAGGCAGCCGAGTTCATAGATTGAGGGCGCAGGTGGAGAGACGCTACCTTGTGTTAGCATGTTGTACGTGCACAGGAGCTTGACTGGGTCGCACATTGCCAGTTTGAGCAGATGTGGAAACCAAGGTTGTCTCGCCCACATAGGAGCAGCCAGGATTAGAGTTACTTTTTCATGGTGCATCTTGTGTACTATTGTGCTTGTGGCGTCGGGGGGGGTGGGGGGGCGGACTGGGAGCGTAAGCAAATTTCCCTGACCAAGTCATCCACAGAGCGTTCCCTCTTGGACCCTGGTTGGGGAAACCTGGACGCAAAGTCTGGGCATTGTGCATTTAGGCTTGTGGCAAACAAATCTAATGGGGGATGACCCGATTGCGAGAATATTCCATCTAGGATATCCTTGTCGAGTTGCCACTCATGTTCCTCTGGTGGAAGGTACGTGCTTAGTGTATCTGCCAGAGAATTGAGTTCCCCTGGAACATGTTGGGATGTTAAGAACATATTCCGCTTGAGTGCCCACTTCCATATATTTTGGGATAGCTTGGACAGACTTTGAGAGTGTGTTCCTCTCTGCTTGTTTATGTAGAACATGGCAGTGGTGCGGTCTGTAAGGCCTTGCACTGTCGGACCTGCAAGGTGTTGCTGAAAGGTCTGAAGAGCCTTGAGGACTGCCAAAAGTTCCAGGAAGTTGATGTGTCTTTGGGCTGTAGCAAATGTCCACTGGCCATAGGCTGTGTGGTGAAGGAAGTGAGCCCCCCCATCCGGCGAGTGAGGCGTCTGTAGTTGGGATTGCTTGTGATGGTGAAACGCAGAAGGGTTTTCCTCTTAGCAGGTTGAAACACAGATATTTTCTGTGTGCAGGGAGCAGTAAAATATGAAAGTATGCATCTTTCATATCCAGTGTTGCGATGTCGTCCCCCGGTTTTAGGAGGGGGATTACTTCTTGGAGCATGGTCATGCAAAACCTTTGAGGTTTGACAAATTTGTTTGCAGGGTGCAGATCTAGTACTGGGCGCATGGAGAGGTCTTTCTATGGCACAAGGAAGTACGTAGAAAAATTACCCATGTTTACCCGATTTGTTCGCACAATCTCTACGGTGTCCTTTTCCAGCAGTACCTTTACTTCCTCTGTGTTGGTGGGCGGTTGTATGGGTGGTTTTTGTAACAGTTCAATACAATATCCGCCTGCCACGGTGGACAACACCAACTTGTTTGATGTTATTCCCCTCCCATGCGTGGGTGCGGTGTGAAATTCGGCCTCCTACTGGAGTGGTATGGGAGGAGACCTGTAAGTGGTGCGTCATTGTCTGGGAGGGGTGATGCCTCTCCCAGCTGAGGTTCTGTTTCTTCCTCTGGACCTTTTATTTCCTCTTTGAAAACCAGAAGATGTTTGTCCTTTCGATGGGCCCCAAGATGAAAGACTGTGCGTCCCAAGTATATCCGGAGGAGCGTTGGAACACTGACCTCAAAACCTTCTGGAGTTTGAGGAGCCCTGTTGTACGAAGGGCTTGTTTGTGAACTGGCCAATGGATTTAGAGTGTCATACTCCTCCTTTGCGCTTTTGAGGGTGTCTTAGACAGCTTTACCGAAAGGTACATCAGGCTCCATCAGCATGTTAAGGAGGGTGGCCCGAGTCTCTAGCTTCAAACCAGACTGTGCCAGGCATGGCGCTTGATGAGCATGCCTTCTGCAATGATGCAGCCTGCATTATCTGCTGCATCAAGATTATTTTTGAGGATGCAGTTTGATACCTGCTTACCCTCTGCAATAGTGCTAAACAATTGCAATTTTAGGGGGTTCTGGAACTGCTTCAACCTGATGTTCCAGGTCATCCCACTTGTGACAGCCATAACTAGCTAAAAGCATAGTGTTAGCGATTCTGGCTTGATATGCCGCTGAGGAGGCAACCTTTCTCCCGAAAGTATAGATTTTCTTGCTTTCCTTGTCTGACAGGGCTTCAGCTGATACCAGAGGAGTGCCCGCCCTCTTTCTGGTAGTGGTGACCACTAGTGAATCAGGTTTTAGCCGATTCCTAATATACAGAAGGTCAATCGGCGCTGGCCTGAATAGTTTCTCTATTTTGGGATTAACTGCCCTTGTGACATTGGGTGCAAGTAGGGAGGGATGTATATGTCTTTGGGTACAATGTACTTTTATCGCAGAATGTTTTTTGTGGGTTTTTTTACCACATTAAAACATTAAAGGGAATGGGGGGTTAAGGGGGGACACCCCCCCAAAAATAATGTTTTAAAAATTCGATGGGTTTTCTCATTAAAATATCTGCGGTAAAAAACGCAGCGAAAAAACATCCCACAATGAAATGACATGGAACCACGTCTTTGTACAGACTGTAACAGCAGGAAAAACTGCGTGGCAGACTTTGTCTCCCAGAATGTCCTCCACAAAGTCCATGTCTACTTGTACCTCTTGGGTGTCAATATTAAAGTGTTGGGCAGCTTTCATCAGCAGTGAATTATATTGTGGTTCCTTGTCAATGGGAGAATCGCTACAGGCTGATCTTGGTGGTCAAGTGACTGGATGACGTAGATATTGTCATCGTATTATTGATCCTGACTATAAAGGACCCCTTGAGAGCCGGGTTCTTGTGTGTAAGTGATTTCAACTCGGCACTCCACCTAAGTCAATGCCTAGTGTGTGATGCACAGCTGGAACCCTTAATTATATATTGTGTCTATAAGTTCTTTTATTTCTGAATGATGTACCCTTATATCACGCCCCTCTCTTTGAATCCCCCCGGTCTCACTGAACCAAGAAGCGGGTTGTTTTGCAAAGTTAAAATATTTATGGATTTGAACAATGTATATCCCACACTATTTAATATTTATACAGTAATCACCAATGGGTGATGTTACAATCAACAATCTCTTTAATCAGAAGGAGTAAGGATAACTAAATCATGACGCACAAAATAGATTGCGGAAAAACTATAAGGAGTTTGTTTGAAAGCCGAGGATGTTAGCTTCAATATGACACTTAAATTTCATTTCTAGCATGTACGGCACGGAAGTTACAGAGGTTTTAGTAGAGGTCGGTTTTTCGCAGAAAGAGTGAAGATTTACAAATGAAAGATGCGCTTTTGAAATTACAAACAAGGATTTCTTTACACTAGGGAGTCTATAAAGCCACAAGCTACATGACAGCACAGCCACGGATCCAGTGACGCCCGCGGATGGTTTCTACCTGCCGAGACGCTTGTCTTTCTTCAGCAAATATATTAGTGCAAAGATGATATTATCACTACAATTAACAAAGGACTATATGGATGAGGGAAATATTCAGAAAAGACAAAAGAGACTCTACAATGCAGTTCTGGATATGATAGAATGGTTTTGGATTGGATTACATAAGGATAAAAGATTGGCTATGGACAATTCTATGCTATAGATACTCACAACTATGGTTTGGAATAGGCCTGTCAAAGATCTGGTCAAAGGTTTTGGACTGGAATTCTGCTAGCCCACCGGACAGGAGTCAGGCGATTGGTTCTGCACTCAGCACGGCACTGGGGAAACTGCATGGCCTCTGGTCTGTATCTGACGGGTTGGTTCTGGGTTGCAGCTATCAGGTTACAGCTCTGCTCTACTGGTTTGGATCTCTGGGTTCTAGCAAGAGTTCTTGGCAAGAAGCAGAATCAGCACAGCCCAGCTGTTCTATTGGTTTTGTTGTGTTCCGCTTGGAAGTCTGGGGTTACAATCAGATTTCAAGATTTTAAAGGCCAGCTGAGAAGGGTTCATCTTTGGGATTGGGCCTTCTGCTTTCAGAGTTCTGGAGTCTTGGATCTGGGTTCCTCCTGCAGAGCGCTTTGCCAGTAAATCAGTTGATGGATGAATCTGTGTGTCCTCTAGGCCCTAAACTGTCCCTATGTATGTATTTCCCTAAGGGGTGGGTAGGCTATATTATACTAGGCACACCCTCCAGGAATCCTATTGGTCAGGGTCTGTCCTCTCTCCTGATTTGAGAAGGAACACATGGTTTCACGATGATGTGGCATTTTACAATCCAGGGAGTACATCCCCTTTGTTTCAGTACAGTAAATTTATTTTCACATAAATCATATTTACAATATCATCAACTTGCTAATAATACATATTCACATCACAGATTTGGTAGAGCACGTATCCGTCTGAGTCCCAACTCAGTGAGAGCTTCGGTTCAAAATTGACAGTTTTTCGTGCTTTTAGTTGGGTACCCAGTGTCAGATCTGTCCACATTTTTCTCCATACATGCGCAGGACAGCTGGATATGATCCTGTGAAGTTTCATATTTCTAGCATTATCACAATTGCTACAACATCAACATTTCAGTAGATCTGTCTCTGAACATCGCACAGAGTTCAGAGTAGTCTCAAACTGTGAGCAGAATTTTCATATTAACAACCTATAAATTACAGATTTTTACAAGTTTTACACAGTTCTCCGAGTCTTTTTCCAAAAAAGATATTTTCTACAGTTTCAGATACATAAATCTGTCTGGTCCCGCCTCCATGGTTTGCTGGGCCCAGAGCAGTCCAGGGCTCTCTTCCTGCTGGCAGTTGGTTTCTGTTGACACTTGAATTTGCATTCCCTTTCAGTCCAGGAAGCCTATTGTCTCCTCCCAGAGAAGCAGAGCAAAATCTCCTCCTTTCATTAACATCTAAATGATAGTTCCTGGGCAGAGAGCAAAAGGAAGGCACCTTCCTTGTCTTTTGCTAAAATAAACCTTACATTTTCAACAAATATACACACAGATCTCTTAATTCCAGTCTTTTTAAAACATAGAAATTGAATTGTAGCAACCTATATTGCTTTTGATGGCAAGTCTCTTCTTTTCTACAATTTGATCTTAATGTACAAGTTTAAACTAACAGTATCAGTAAATGACAGCTTTGACACAGGCGAGCAGCGGTACTGCGCCCATATTCTGACATTTTTCCAGGCATGACAGAGCGGGGTGCCTATTAATTTTATCATCAAACTTCTTGAAATAGCTCTCACCAACAACTTTTTTGAATACAACAATACCTTCTATCTTCAAACCTGTGGGACAGCCATGGGTGCAGTATTTGCCCCCAGTATGGCCATCATCTTCATTGTCCGAATTTGAACTGACATGTCCTCAGCATGACCAACCCGCACCTTGACTCTGTCACCTTATCGTTTCGGTACATTGATGATGTTATCTTCCTCTGGAAAGGGGAAGACAACACTTTGATGGAATTCTTCCAATGGCTGAATCTACTTACCACAGAAATTCAATTCACCATAAAAAAGAGTAACCAGAAAATGGACTTCCTGGACCTGACCATATCAAACAAACTTGAATGCTCAATTTTCAAGAAAACCACGGACCGCAAAACGGACCTTCATTACAGCAGTCACCACCCCAAGAGCCTACGAGATAATCTCCCGTATGGACAGTTTTTGAGGATCCGCCGTAACTGCACCCAAATGGATGATTTTCAAAAACACTACTGACCTACAGCAGAAATTGATATCAAGAGGTTTCCCCAAGAAACGTCTAAGAAAACAGCCAGAAAAGAGCAAAATACACACAGAGAGGCCCTCCTGACACCCAAAGATCACACTGCTACACCCGAGAACATCCTGACTTGTGTCACCACCTTCTGTCCCATCACTTCCAAACTCAAATCCCTCAACAAAAAATTCTGGCCTCTTGTTCAACTAAATCTTCCAGATGAACCCAAACCACGCATGGCACTTAGGAGATCCAAAAACCTCAAAAAATTCCATACCAGTGCAAAATCCGAAAAAACCTCAGTTCGCTCCGCGCTTTGGGACATGAGAGAAATCACTGGACACCACCCATGCGGTCAATGCACAGGGTGTAGACAAACTAAGAAACTCAATTCTTTTATGATTGAGGGAAAAGAGTGGAAAATTAGACACTTTTCCAACTGCAAATCCATCAACGTCATTTATGTGATCCAATGCCCCTGCGGCCTATGGTATGTAGGTCAAACTTCAAGGCCCGTCCATAAGCGCATCAGCGAACACAGATCGAGGATAGGCTGCAAGACTCTCACTGCCCCTCTGGTTCACCATTTCATTGAATTCCATCATAATCCAGATTATTTTTCATGGTGGGTGGTGGACAAAGTCCAGAACAAAACCAACATTGCCAATGCACTGAATTTCAAAGAAGCATGGTGGATGCATACATTTAAATCCACCACCACTGGCCTAAAGGAGACCCAACCGGGACCATTCAACACCTAACTTCCCAGCTACTTCACATCCGTGTTCCATTCTGGACTTTTTTCGTGAAATACCAACCATGTCTAGTACCTCCCGCTGGTCCTAAGAACTCTCTACCCATGATGGTACTCACATATATAACACTTTGCCCAATATTTCTTTCTACAAGTTTCAACTTTTGGGTCCCTATCCTCGAACTTGAGACCCAACCTTATGTTTTCTCACTGCATCCCTCACTTACCCCATATAATTATTTCGACACACACGTGTTTAGCCAATACATATGTTGCCTAACATTCCAGCAACAATGCAATTGCATATCTGATGTGATAGTGATCACAATGTTTGATGCTATTGATATATGCTCTTGTCCACCTCATATCACTTCTAACTCTTACAACTTGCCTGTATACAATTTCTCTATTATGCTATAACCTATGTACTTGCACTTCATAGGGCCCAGCAATTACGTGTCCAGTTACTGGTTAATGCTCTTTTGTGCCCGCACCTGTTGTTATACGACCTGTATGTCTATTATTATGACGCATGACGTAATTCCGACTTCTGCATTAATAATGATGTAACTGCTGTACACAGATTACTTTGCATTTATACCAACTTTGGAACTCAGGTTGTACATATGTACTGTCAATTGCAGAGCTCTCTGTTGTACATAGACTATTGGATACCTGGGATTTTCTAACCTGGGACCTGCTCGGGGGCCACCCAAACCCCCCCTCCCCATCTACAGGCTCCTGTTCATGTACTACATGCCTGTCACGTCTTGCCAGCCCTCAACATTGTCTTTTTTCATTAAGGCCTTACTTTCTGCTTCTCATCGGGCACCTGCCGACTTTACCTGCGCCTTTAGCCATTTTTGGCACTTCTACCTGCACAGCAACATTTCCCCAGTCCACCTTTATGCCTGTTGCACTGACCTTATGTAATCCGGACCGACAGCTTTTGCGGCCACCTCACTCCTTACAGCTCACATGACCTAACTTCACGATCCAGTGGAGTCAACACATTAGCGAGCCACTACCCACCTAAAACACGTGCATTGATGTCAGGAGACACTCTTTTTCCCCTCCGACATCAACGAGACACTACTCCCACGAGCATGCGCAGCAGTGTCCCGCACGACAGAGCATATATGAAGCTCATTTTTTCAGAGCTAGCAGAGGCGCCATTTCAAGACGCCAGTCTTGCTCCAGTCCGCCTCGACTCTCGCAGGTATGCCTCCCACACACCTTCAAATGCCGGATGATATCCCCTCATTTCTGTTCCTACAGCACTCATTCTGGCTGTCAGGTACCCCGCTTACGAACCTCTCTTTTCCTTTATCTTTACACTCTCCAAACAGAGCGAACCAGACGGAAAAGACATCCGAGCCACTCAGCCCCGATGATTATTCTCCGGGCTCACTTTACTTCGATCCGCTTCCAGAATTGGGCTCTATTCTCCAACTAACTTCAGGTACTTTCCTTCATTTGCCCACTACAGGACAGTACCAGCACAACCTGCCTGCTTCAGTCTGCTGCCATAGCCACTCCTTGACCAGTTTTCTTCTCCCAGTCTTTCCCTCCCTTTCTTTTACACCTCAGGTTCTTCATACCCGAACTCTGACCGGACCCCGCATTGGATCTCCAGGGGTTCCTTGCTCTCACTTTGCGGGCCGCCCGCCCACATCCCGGCCGCCCCTACTACAAATGCCCATACAGGCTACTCCTGATTCTCCTCCTGCTTCAAGATGAAACCTCCTGTGCTCATCTATTCCCACCAGAAGCATGACCAGTGGTGAGTGGAGGCTGTTTCTGGAACCCCCTAGGGCATGTTCTTTTGTATTAGATTTACCTTACTGACCCGCTCCAGCACTCTACTGCTGTTTTAACACTACTCTCCTCCTTTTTTCTATTTTTCCTGTTTTCCTAAACACAGAGTTTCCTGACTTTTTTGGTCCCAGAAGAAGGCTACTACCAACCTTGCCGAAACGTCAGCAGCACATTTGTCCAAGAACTCCCAAGGGCTTTATTTGGTGCTGCATTTATATTCCTAACATCAAAAACAGACGTAGACCATATATGAGGTCAGACTTTTGCCGGGCATAGGAGACCTGCTACCAACGTCTCCTCCATCTGTATTTTCATTCTGTGTTCTCTCTATTGGCATGGGACATTCCACTTACAAACAAGTTGCTTGTCAAATATATGAGTGAATGATACATACCCTATGTCATTTGTATTCATGTTTTAATGAATTCCCAACATAAATAAGTGTTTTTACACCACAATGGACATCATGTACTGCCATGTATATATAAAAACCTAAACTACTTGCTAAAAGAAATAAAGCATCAGCTATTTAATAATTACAAGCTGAAATTCTTATATGAGTTTGAGATATGCGTTTGTCAGCAGCAAGTATGTTGTTTTCAACAAGGGTTGCCCAAATTGTACGGGCACCCAAAAAGGGTCTAGAAAAAGCAGTGTGCACTTGACTGACTTTGTGCACTCTTTAGATTCATAGAGGGCAGGACAGCCCCCTTGTTACATATTTTTCCATGCAAGCACTTTTTTGAATGGGGATATTTTTGTGATGAAATGGGCTTGTCCTGACATTGTGCTTATGGGGATTCCTTAGATAAGGTGATGGTGAACACCCCACAAGGATGTTGGATCTTCTCTACTGTTTGGCGAACATAATTTTGCAATTTCAACAGCCAAGGAAAAACGGATTTTAAAGCACTTCTGGGTTTTCCTGGCAATGCAGCACTGCCTTTTCAGGCAATTCCATTTCACTCTATGGGCAGCCCAATGACAGGTTTTGGCAGTGTGGTCTCCTATTTTGCCACTGACATAGGCAAAATAGATGGCGGCCTATTTTTCCGGTTCCCTTGCACACTTCTCAGAGATTTTTAGCGCAGATCAGGCTTTTTGGTGGCCATTCTGTTGCTTCTGATGAAAGCAACACACAGTGATGTTGCAGGGCAGAGCCTAGTGGGTCAGAACATCCCACAAGTGACACAGAGATCCACATCATACATGTCCTGAGAGGGGTCTTGGTAGGTCGAGGCCAGGGGGCCTAGCGCAGAGGTGCTAGGCTGTGGCTCAAGACACGGTTTTTGGCAGGGGGTTGGTATGCTGAGACCCCTGGCTGTGAGGCATCTCTAAGGGACGTTAGTTCTTCTGGATCCCTGTTCATGAAAGTGACAAAGCATGACATGCTCTTTAAAATGTTATTAAATTGTTCAGGAGTATAGTCACATGAAGGTGAGAAGTCTGACATGGTAGGGGTGGCTTGAAGGAGCTAGGTACTTGTGGTGCATAGCCCCTGAAAGTTTGTCCATGGGGGGGGGGAAATATACAGCCTGGGTGCTTTTGGAGGACAAAGGCGTTGAGGATTTGGACTTTTTGTGTGACTTAGCTTTTAACAGGGAAGCACTGACGTGTTTTTTAAAATTCTTGTATTTTCTGCATTTGTTTGGTGGGGGACGTCAATGCAACCTTTGCTGCCTGTTTTTCAGCACGCGAAAGGAGAGCCTTTTTGTACACAGTGTCCAAACCGACCTTGGGGTCTGGATTCAGAGGCCTGTCAGGAGACGAAAACCTACACGATGGCCCAGAGGACAGGAAAGAACTTAAGGCTTTTTCTGCGGACACCACGTGGGCCTGAACGCTCAACGATTTCATCGAATGTCTGCCGTGGAGTATGTGCTTGGTTTTCTGTGTGTGCTATGGCCGCAGGGTGTCATCTTTGTCACAGAGCCGCTGGCCTTATTGGAGTCGGGGGCTCGCACATGGGGTTCCAACAAGCCCCGCTCGCCTTCGGTGTCACTAAGGACACTGATACTGCCCTCGCTGGAGTCCTCCGTCATGTTGATGGAGGCCTCGGCCTGCATTGCTGAGCAGCCAAGCGTTTGGTGCATCGATCTTTCAGAGTTTTTGGTCGAAAAAGTTTGCAGGACTTGCAAAGCTTTGCGGGGTGATCTCTAGGGAGACCGTAACTGCACACTCGGTGCATATGCTTCCACAGGAATATTCGATGGCAGGTAGGGCAAAATGTAAAATGTTTTGTCCATTATTATTTAAAAGGGCAGTTTGGCAAGGAAAAAGGACAGGGTATGGCAGAATATGCATTCTCTAAAGATGTCAGTATGAAGAACCTCCCCCCTTTCTCCCTACTGTAAGGGCCGAATCCTGAAGAGGCCTCTGTAGGCCGCGTCTGGTCATCAAATCAGTCAAGTAGTCGACAATGGAGTTTTTCGTCGATCAGTCTGTTGGCCGTGCGGCAAAAGCAGAAAATAAGGAAAGAGAGAAAAGTCTACAAATATACTTTCAACTAGTTAAAGGTATCAGCCTGGAAAAGAACCAACCAAATGGTGGAAAGAAACAATCTGAGGGACCTGGACGTGAGAAAGACCATGGGTGCAGTACACATCACACTAGAGATAGTATTACTAACACGCCCTGTCAAAATCAGTTTGAGTTTTGAAAACAAATCTTGTAATACTCCGACTACCACTAGATGTCAGCATATGCAGAACATGTGATCTAAGCAGATCCACAAGCTCCAGATTATATTTTCAACATCTACTTGACGACCGGCGTTGGCAGCGACAGTGCTAGCTCCATAGACCGTTCCCGCCGCCGGTAATCTTCTACGAAGATTTGTCTGCGCAGTTGGGCCTACCTCATGGCGGAATCCACGAGGAAGTGCCTGTTCAAGGCATGTGCCCGCTGTGGAATGAAGAATGTCTGCGTGGAGGATTACGATGATGACTGTCTCTATTGCCTTCATCTGCACCATGTCATCCAGGGCTGCGAAATCTGCCAGTCGTTCTCCAACAAGACGCTGAGGGATCGTCACTGCCGTCTCATCGCATGGCTCGAGGATGCCAGCAGGGCCTCCTACTCTGCTTCAGGCCGGGGCATGACAGCCCGGGGAACCACCTCTAGGTCACATGAAGTCCATGCCACCAGCAAGAAGAGGCATAAAGACCCCTCTGGCTATGAGCCCAGATCCTCGCACAAGGACCGGTCTTCACCAAATATCAGTGCCCAGAGGATGTCAGTAGAAGAGGAGAGCCAAGGCCTTTTCAATCGTCCCAGAGAGAAGTCTTCTAAGTTCACTTCAAAATCTGTTGGGCACTCTTCGCCTTGAATATCAAAAACAGGCTTGCCGTCGAAATCAGTGCAAAGCCGTTATAGTCGACGTCCAAGCCTCACTCACACCATTAACGAAGCAGTGAACGGCCACAACTACCTCGTCATCGACGTAACTGGCATCAGCCATGACCACAACTACATGTCATCGACGAAAACATCAAACTGCCACAACCACAAAGATCTCGACAACGGCATCTATGTCCAAAGCTACGATACCCTCGTCAACAGGCAAAAGTGATTCTTTCCATACCATTGTTACCACTGCCATTGTCACTAGCATCGCCGACACCCACACCAGCACAGTATAGTGCATTAACGGCCCACCCACTGGCATCATTCCCTAACCTTGGCGTGGCCTTGCTGCTGGGTTGTATTGTGGTGCCAGAGCCAAGTCTATCCCATTCAGATGTGGTGGAAGCAGAGGAGGAGGCCATCAAGTCACTGCTGTCGTTGCCAGCACGCAGGACTTTGCCTCTCAGCAGGTCACCGCAGGGTGAGGTAAGCCTGATCAGGCAGGGTTTGAAATTGAGATTCAGTGAGCAGGAGCTAAAACCAGCTCCTGGGTGTCAACATCACCCTGTAGGCAGGAGCTACCGAAGGGGAACCAGGATCTCCCAGAGATGGTCCTTTAACTTTTTGTCCATTTTGTGTGAACCAGTGTGTTTAAATGTATATTGGATGTGTTCAGATTGTTCTTTATTAACATTCTCAAATACTCAAAGTTAATGTCACATTTACATGTTTGGAAAGTAGCAGTTGGCCCTAGGATCCAAAAGTAGCCGCTGGTAGCTATTGGTTTCAAGCTAACCAGGTTCTGATGTGCTAGAAGCAGGAGCTAAATAGCTCCAAGCTCCCCTCAACTGCGAACCCTTTCAAGCTACCACCTTTACCCCCTCTGCATTCTGCTCAAGCCATCTACCAGAGACATCACTGCCTCCACAAAGAGACTTGTCACTGGACATTGTATCTACTCCAACCACTCTGGTGGCAACTTTGTAACAATGGCTGCCTGCACCAGCCCCGGTTACTGAACCTTTCAAGCAACCTCGCACAGATGTCCCCGGGACTTCCAGGGAAACAGATGACATCCCTTGTCCCCCTAGAAGGGGTAAGCACCAGGCAGTACCACCACAGAGGCTGTCGGAAACTGGGACAGACACAGATCCCGACAGAGGGGTCTCCACACACACACAACCCACACTGATGAATTTGACAATTTTATCACAATTGATGGGGAACCAGATGACGTTCCACTCAGGGACTCACCCCGTGACAAAGTAGGGGCCTTCCACGCTCTCATGTACAGGTCGGCCATGATGTTCGGCCTTGCGACGGAGCAGAAGCGAAAGGAGAGTGTGCTGTGTCTTGGGAGGATAGGGGCAACATGCTTGCCTTGGAAGCAAGACACGGAGCAACACAGGTTAGATCCCCAGGTCCGCGCTTAGAAACCTCTGGGTATTAAGCGCGTTATATATAACCTATAATACTATATCATACCAGCGCAGAGAGCAGTGCAGAAAATATGTCATGTCTATCCCGCTGTTGGAAGACGTCTGGGAGGATGGCCTGATCACCTTGGCGCATACTGCAACTGCCCTGCTAAAAAAAGATTGGTTCGACAAAAAGTACAGAGCCCCAGAGAACGCTGCCGCATGCCTCTGCACCCAACCCACACCAGACTCTCTTGTCTCGGCGGCTGCCAGACAAAGGTCGGCTAACCCATCCTGCTCTGTATCCCCAGACAAGGAAGGCAAATGCCTTGATGCCTTTCGGTAAGAAGATCAGGATCACCGCAACCACGACTATCAGGGCGGCAAATGCAATGACCATACTTGCATGTTAGGCTTTGTGGTACAAGTTGGGTCCCTTGCTGGAGTACCTTCCCCAAGGACAAGAGGCCTTGGACATCTTCCATGAAGGCGAGATGGCATCAGACCATGCCATTGCGGTCTCTGTAGACATCTGGTTTTTGCCAACTTGGAAATGGAGCAGTCCTACGTAGGTAGGGTTGGCTCAAGGCCACAGATTTTCAATATGATGTTCAGTCCAGGGACGTGAATATGCCCTTTGATGGGTCTGCCCTTTTTGGGAAGAAGTTGGATGAGGCCTTACAGTCCATAAAAACAGAAACTGCTCGCTCTTTGGGCACGCTACAGCAGAGGCGCCAGTCCTTTCATTCAGGAAAAGGGCACTATGACAGGACTTTGTGGGATAACCGCACCCCATTGCAGTGTTCCTCCTCCTACAAGACCCCGTACTCATCAGGGGACCAGTACAGGAAAAGGTCCCAGTCCTACAGGGGTTCGCAGCAACGCTGTGGCTCCTCCTAATCTAGGGGCCAGTTCGGCAAACAAGCATGACCAGCCCAGGGCCAAGTCCTCCCACTTCAGCACCCCAGGTATGTCAAAGAATGGTCACACATCACGACCGACTAATGGGTGCTATCTCTCTGCCAGCAAGGCTACTCACTGGAGTTTGTGGACTATACACCAGACACACAAATATATATTTGCTAATCCCATAGGAAGAGCACTTTTTGGGCGGCTTATAACTTCACTCCCCCTGGATGAATCCTCACCAAATGTTAAAAAAAGTATATGGCCCACTCTGAATATTTTTGCAAATTTTAGTGAGGTTTGGTCCAGAGGGGGCAAAGTTATAGGCGGGATCCCATCATTTTTTTTTTCCCATAGACATAATGGGAAAAAACTTTGTGCATGCCTACAGCTCAAACCCCTGGACGAATTTCCACCAAAATTGCGGGAGGAGCGCCGGTTTAGTCCCGAAAGCGTGCTTTTGTTAATTTGGTATAAATTCGTCCAGAAGTTTTTTTTATAAATGGCCAAAACGTAAGGCAAATAAATCAGTGATATCTATGTCCGCTCCGCGGACACACTTGCCTGTTCGCTCCGCGGCCAGGACACCGATTGGCTGATCGACCTGCGTCATGTCCACGGACACACAATGTGTTCTCTGATTGGTTGGGGTGAGGCGTGAGAGGCGTCACATTGGTTCGATGCGCCCGCCATCTTGGATCCGCCGGCAGCGTGGCGGCGAACAGAGGCAAAATGCAATTTTGGGGAGTGTGTTGGTGTGCAGAAGTGCTTGGGGAGAGTTGGGGAGTAAGAAATGGGTGAAATACTGTATTTGTTTAGGTGGCAGGTGCCCCTGATGTGTTTGCCATGTCCGCGGTCAATATCCCATGTAAGCAGCCCACATACCACAGTCAAAATGTTTGGTATTATAGGTGTGTTATGCTGCAATGGTTGGGGCCAGGGCGTAGTCACTTGGGTGCGTGGCCGAAGGCCGTAGGCCGAAGGGCATGCACCCAAGACTCTACGCCCTGGACACAACCACCGCAGCATAAGACACCCATAGAATCAAACACCCATCAAATATCCAGAAAGCAAATGTTTGTGTACCGTTTCATTTGTAGAGTTTGTATGTGAAGTTTTGGGTAGGCTATGCAGTTAAAATTGTACAGTTTGTAATAGGACTGCGTTATAAGATACCTTTGGAAGTAAATATTTTGGATTGTGGTGTATGATTGTGTACATTTTCTTTGAGATCTAATCGTAAACACACTACTTTGCCACAAATCCCTTTCACTAATTTAGAGGGAGGTAATTTTGCCGTTTTTGTTGAAGGTGTACTGACAGTGTGCCGGCAAACAGAGGCAAAATGTAATTTTGAGGAGTGTGTTGGTGTGCAGAAGTGCTGGGGACTGGGGGGTTAGGGAGTAGGAGATGGGTCAAATACTATATTTGTTTAGGTGGCAGGTGCCCCTGACGTGTTCACCATGTCCGCGTTTGTAGCAGTTGTCCGTGGATATGATCAATGCACTACTGGCCGTTTCAATTTAGTATGATGTTGGTTTTGAGTTGCTGTGTGAACAGGAGATGGGCTGAGCTGACAGGTGGTGTGGTGTGACTGTGGGTCGCCCGCATTGGTGAATGGTAGCAAACAATTCATATGTTTTTCAAAATATTTGCAATGCCTCTGTGCTGTGAAGTGCTATCTGCTCCCATTCCAAGTGAAGGTCAGCGCCGTACAATTTTTGTTTCCTAGCTGAGCAGACCCACGCATGATACACAGTATAAGGTTCAATTGTTTTTTTACCTTGAAACAAAGGTAGGATTGCGAACGGAATGCCTGGAGGGTGGGATGTCAGACTTTCAAATATGATAATGTTCACCATTCAAAAATTGGAGAAAGGAACATGTAATTTACTTTCATGAAAATTCGTTGAAGTGGACGGATTGGTCGTTTTACGCTGATACAATGGAAATGCCGAATATTATGTAAGTTTTACTTTGGACGATTTTGTACACGAACTAGTCAAATTATAATTCGGTGACAATATTCGTGGGGTAAATTGTAGTGTGTGTTGTGTGTGGTATATTGCAATGACACGCAATTAGAACTTGTGTGCGCAGTTTGTTTTGTCATGGGGATATGGGCAGTGCAGTATCGAGATGGGTGAAGTGCAGTCGTGGCTTCCCCCAGGTTAAACGCATAATTGAACGCTAATATTCAATTAAAATTCTGTGTATCTGTTCTATTTGGTTTTATTTAGCTCTCTGATTGCAGCGTCAGCGTTAGCATCCCATTTCGAGCTCACCATACTCCGTAGCAGTAACGTTTATCGTAAACTGAAGAGTAATTTGCACGTTGTTTGTTCGAGTTATCATTCTTTGACGTCCGTGTTTATCAATAGTTATAACAGCGGCCCAAATTGATGGTTAAAATGATAAACTGTAATAAGATTGGTTACTGAGACACATTTATGTTATTTTTTTTTAAAACAGCTACATCTTGAGTTTCTGCGATTGTAATGGATTCCAGATACCAACTGATGGTTTTTTTTTTAACCGTCAGCTACAGATATACGTCAGTGGTTGGATGCCAGTGACACTTTTTTGGGATGATCGACAGAGGCCCATATGTCCTTACGCCATACCAGCGATACGGAGCAACTTCATATGTTTTGTGGTGGACTAGCGGAAGTTCATGCAAAGTCTTCACAGGAATATCGGGTGACTCACGATAAACATTTGTGGATCGAGAACAAAGAAAACAATTACCCATTTGCTTGCATATGTAAGTCTCCAGATGTTCTCGGAGCATTTATTGTGAAATAAAAGTACTTTACAAATTGTACAATTTGGTATTTCCTTTAAAAGTATGGTTTCATATTAAAAATTGGGACACGCTGTGTTGTGAGATGATGTGTGTTGATATTCCGGGTTCTGCGTCAAGTAACGTTATCATGTAGATGATGATTGGGTGCATTTTACTACGCTGTATAGTAATGTTTTGGAGATCGATGGAGCACATCACTAGGTTTGGTGATCTTAGACTCAGGAGCGGAGCATATGCCTTGGTGCCGCCAGGGCAGTTCAACTTGGGCGATGCGGGAACAGATAAGATTATCACAAGATGGCCGCACTATTATTTTAATAGATCAATTTTTTGCTGCATTTGCTGCAGATGATTTTCTAAGGTCTGTCTCTGTATTATTTTTAATGTCTGTATGGTGTGTTTAAAACATTTTTGGGGGAAGGTATACAAAGTAATGGGCAATAATTTGTTTATATAGAGAAGTGTGGTATTTTCCATTAGGAGGGCCGGTCAAAGAATGCGCAGGCATTTACAAAAGGAATGCCACAGAATTGTCAGTTGAGGGGGGGGGTGCACACTGTGAGCCTACTTAGCAGACTTCTGGTAAGAGGTTGTATACAACTGCCTATGCTGGCATTTTCAAACATGACGAAGGAGGATTTCTGTGCTATAAAGGAAGTCGTTTCAATACATAAATACACACATGCTTCCAATCACTGTATCAGTAACTAGTCTGCCAAACATTGGTTTCAGTCCGATATGCTTCACGCTACATTAAATGGTCGTCTTCCTATCCTGCTGTCCAGTTAGTTCACTTTTGAGCCTTGCTTGCATTTCCAAACTCCCTGCCACTACTTGATGTCCAAGTGCATAGCTGCCATGTGAGCCACTTAGAGCCATTGCTGGCTATTCTTGTTGCATGATTGGATTTGTAGTTTCATTTTTCCCGTGTTAACGATGGGCCTACACATTCCAGCATGTAAAGTCAAAAGCAAGAACAGGCTTGTGTTGTCGGCATAATATGGGAGCACTTCACAGCTATGCAAATGTTCATCAAAAACTCATGCTCCTGGCAGGTTTTGCGAGTGCTCTTCACACTCTGCTTAGGCCTAGTAGTGTGCTTTTAAATGCTCCTGTAGCAGAGGTGTTACCATGTGTGGGTTTTTAGGTAAACTAAAGCATGTGTGTGCCCTATATTTTTAGGGAGACTGTCCCTTATTTCTGAGATCACCTCATGGTGGCCACAGCAGTGAGACATTCAGCAAATGGTTATTTTATTAAGTCCTATCAGTTTAAATTGAGGTTCTTAGGGTTTTCAATTTCGGTTATACATGCATGATAGTACATATTCTAGAAGGCACAGAGATCCAAGTTAAGTGGTACGAGACGAGTGACTAGGCAGGTTTGACTTGACTTCAGACACATGTGTGGTCTGGTGCTACATCCCGAGTCTCCCCACAGCGTTTATGCCACAGGCGTCCCTGGGTGTCTGAAGGTTCGGGATAGACGCCAGAGTTTTGAAGTGCGGCAAGCGCACGTTTGAGAGTGTGTAGTGTGTAGTGTGTGTGGCCAATGCCGGTCTTTGCATCAGGCCATGTCATTTTGAAAAGTCAAAATTAACTTGCAGGATTAAAAGCACTTCTTTTAATCCTGCATGTTAATTTTGCTTCCCATTTGCACCTCGTTCACACTCCCATTTACACCTGCCGGTAGTGGTGCCCCCTGGAGGTTGGCACATCAGGCAGCCGCCTGCATGGCCTGATGCAAAGTTAGTATCAATGTTTTCACTTATTTCATCACGAGGAATATTTTCTTCCAGCCATTCTAAAGTAGTAGACATTTCTGTTTAAAAAGAAATATATATATTATTTTTACTGTACCTAAAACAGAAAGTTTATAAATATATAAAATCAGTGAAAAAGACTTTGCTAAAGGGACATTATGGTTAAGTTGCGCCACTAAAAACCTATGAAATTCAGTGAAAAAAAACATTAAAGGGACGTTATGGTTCGAAGTAAAACCGGAAAACCCCAGAAATTCGCAAGTTATGAAAAGCTAAGCAACCATAACTCGCGCCACCACCGTGCACTGCTAAGACTAACACCCAGGATAAAGATGACATCACATGTCTAGCCCCTTCTTTTTTGTTCACTGCCATATCTAGGCCAGGTGGTTTTATTTATTGAAAGTCAAACTTAACTTTCAAAAGTTATTACATTTATAGATATTGCTATTCTCACATGTTCTTACACTACTTTCCTTAGAATTTAATCGCATCTTATGATGTACATACATAGAGGAAGAAGCAGGCCTGAAACACATAATTTTGGCGTGTGAATACAATCATGTAGATTATACGCAGTTGCTAATGATACTGCATCTTGTTTGCTTACTTTACTCTCCATATATAAGCCCCATATTTGTATGCATTCTAGTCTATGTTTTGTGTGTATTAGTAGAAATATGTAGTAAGTGATGCATTATTAGCTAATTAGTACATGTTTCACAGTCTGGAAAAGTCTGATACAGAAGCATTCACCGTTTTATTATATAACTTTGGAAAATTACAAATATAGCACCTCAGTGGTGCATGCTGCAGCCAATACCTACATTTCTGTATGAGTAGGTTCCTGTACTAGAAAGAACACTGCAATGGAATGTCCTTTAGAACACTACATTGCATAATGAAGTATGTAGTTTATTACACATTTTCCGAAAATCCCCAATACTTTTTTGCCAACATTACATTCACAACCCATTGTACGAAAAGTAAATGCACATGTGATGTCATCAATGATATTTGTGATGTCATCTTTAATGTCCTGGGTGTTAGTCTTAGCAGTGCACGATGGTTACTTAGCTTACCATAACTTGCGAAAGAAAGTCGGTTTTACTTTGAACCATAACGTCCCTTTAACAATGTTTTTTTCACTGAATTTCATAGGTTTTTACAGTGCAACTTAACCATAACGTCCCTTTAACAAAGTTTTTTTCACTGAATATATATATATATATATCTGTGTGGAGGAAATAAACAAACTATAATGAGCCTTTTTTATAATCACAGTTATTGGCTGTAATGCGTCTTATTTTTTGCCTTTCCGAGTCCAACAGTTCATTGTGCAGAAGGGCCTGGGGACAGGTGAGTCTGAGGTATCCCCCCGATTCCCCTTGGCAAGGAGGTAAAAGCACAACACCTTTACAGGGTCCCCCAAACTTGTGTTACATTGCCGAACATCTTTTTCTTGTGACAGAAAGTATCCTAAGGAACCTTGTTTGTTCTGCTGCTTCGTAGGACTTTGATTCCACTCCTACACTGACATTTACGTTAAGTTGGGGATTGGACTTTAAAAGCCTTAGGAGCTCCAAAAAGTGTCTCTAGAACATTAAGATCTGCTACTGTGTGTATAACTAGCCTTTTTCCTACCAAAAGACTTTATCGGATGTGGTGTTGCTAACTAAATACAATTACCAATTATCTGTAAAGTAACGCTCGTGTGCGGTAGTAGCGAGAATACGCTAGAACTGTCAGTGTCAAACGCTGTAACCACTGTAACCGCGAGCAACTACTATTGAAGTAATCACCTTTGAAAAGTATTAAGAATACCTATGTGTGTTGCTTAAGTAAATAAGTATTTATTTACCTTCTTTTGTGTAAATAAGAATAAATGTATATTTTGATATAAAACATTTACTGTGTAAGTTTCTTTGGACTATTGTATTTACTGGGTTCAGTGTACTTACCTACAATTCACATCTTTCTCCTATGATAAGCCAAGGGATAGTTCTAAGAAGTCTTACCCCAAGTGGACTTAAGAAAAACGTCCTTAACACTATGTCACTAGCAATCAAATGTATAACAATTACACCATACACAAAATTCTTGATGAGGACCAGCATACATAAATGTATTAGTGCAACTAGAACACAGAGATACTATGACACCATTCGGTATAACTGTTCTCATAGCAACATTCGCCGCTCACTCCACATCACTCTAAAGTAATCACTGCTGGTTACACACCCCCCAGCGAGGCGTTCTCCTCAGGCCTAACGCAGCTACATCCGTTCTGGATAAATCCTGCCAGAACGAACACATACTCCTGACCTCTCAACCACCACACCTACTGCTAGAATGCAGCTATTACACTGATACCGCACGAGCTGTACACATACCCGGTGCTCACACGCACCTTTTGACTCTCTACTTATATGAACTTCGGTTCCCAAGGGCGTTCAACCTACCAGCGCCTTCAGACCATACCAATGGTATATAAGGCGCTATATAAATGCAAAATAACATAACATTGGAATGAGTCTAAAAAGATCAGAAAAGGAAAACTACTAATAACGTTGAGTTTTAATTACACTAAAGTGCACTTCATTATTAGATTCACATAGGACGGTATGTAATTACTCTTCAATCAACACAAAAAATATACAATTACAATTCACCTTGAATGATACCACATTTCCTTCATGATACTGTTGCATTCACGTTATTGCATACAGTCTCACCTCAGTATAATCATTGAACCAAATGGTAAAATAATGATTCCACGATACCAATGGACCTGTGCCACAAATCTTTGCCTTGCAGCACAGTGCTCTAAAGTACAACTCTAGTCCTAACCTTTTGATTACTCAAATGCTTATGAAGCCATCACATTGTTTTTTTTCCATTTTATTTTAATATAATGTACAATACAAGAGAATAAAATTTTGAACTATATAAACTCTAAGTAACTCAATCTCTAAAACTAGATAAACACATTTAAATTTAGATACCAGCATTAAAATACTAATAGTCATTAACTAGCCCAGAATCCCCATACACCACCCAACATCCCTACATCTCCGACGCCCAACTCCTAACAAATATATATTTACTTTCCAGTACCCCAACCCCCAACCTACACATATCCATACATATCATTAAAGGGCCCCCAAAGTTCTAAATATTCTCCCTGCCGATTATGCCTCACAAACTGTATTTTTTCAAATCCTGAAAGTCATTGCATATCTGATAGCCAAACCTCTATCAGAGGCTTCTTTCACATTTTTCATTGTTTCAAAAATTTGCTTTGTTGCCACCAATATTGCATTATCAATCCAACTCGATGATTTGCATGCATTAACACATCTACCCTCAGCCGACAATAGGATCACTGCGAGAAAGATACATGGGAAAGAGATATTCCAAATTGCATGAATTCTACCCAATACCTGCCCTCCAGAAATACACCACTCTACTAAATTCCCAAAGCATGCAAAGCAATGTACCCCTCATCCGTTGACAGCCCCAGCATAACTCATTATCCATCAAGCCCAATTTACTCAGGAGTCCAATATAAGCGGCCTAAAAGCTGTTGATTATTATAACGTAACTTCACATGCATCTAGGCTTTAACCGCTACCCTCCAAACACCCTCCCATTCTTTCATCAGTAATTACCCACCTAATTCCATAGCCCAGGCCAAACGTATTTTCTCCCATTACTCCTGCATACAACTCTCTATAGGCATTAACTTAATAAAGGTTTATACCATACGGGGCAGAGCATCAAACAATATTTTACGTTTTTTCCGATCAATGGTGCACTTAACATGTTACCTATCGAGCATCAAAATCTCTAAAGACCTATATCTCCCACACTCCCTATTACTCAGTCTAAATCGCTCCACGAGCTCCGTGAAGGGTATCATTTTCTCATCCCGTCAGACATCTTCAATTTTCAAAATACCTTTGTTAACTCAACTACGCCAGTTTATCATTTTGTTATTTATCTGCAACCCTGGATTATGACAAATAGATGCTTCTCTATATATGAATAGATCTTGTCCACACCCCACAGTCCACTCCACCAAAGCGGTCCTTGTAACTACCATGGTTTCCAGTTTAACCCCAGGATTTGGCATTTTCCCAAAGGAATATTTCATAAGGTCTTAATCTATCTCTTTCAATTGAAACCGAAAACGGTTCTGATCTCCTACTCTCCATTAAATAATAAGAAGACTTTAACAAAAACCTTCTGTGATAATTTTCCAAAATAGGATATCCAAAACGCCCTTCCCGAACATTGCGAGTAATAAAGATACTATGAACTCTTGGCCTTTTCCCTACACCCCATAAAAAAAAAAAATCAAAAAATACCATGTCAATGCTTTTAAACACATTTTTGGGAAATTTCAGAGGAAGTGGCTGTATGAAGTACAGAACTTTGGGCAAAAGCATAATTTTAATAGTATTTATTCTGGCCAATGTATTCAAAAATCTCACAGTCCCATTTACGAATGTCCCTTTGAAGTGTCTCAATCAATTTACTAATGTTAAACTCCACCATTCTCCTTATGTCACGTAGAAGGTAAATCCCCAAATATTTCACATTTGAATTTGCCCATTGACAATTCCAATCAATTAAAGTGTTACTTGGAGGGTTTTCCCACAGCTGATTGTATGCCCTGATAGCAGTCTCACTTCCTCCATCATGCTTTTCAAAAGTGTACCTCCTCCTCCTGGATTAGTGAAAACAATAGTCATATCGTCAGCATATGCTAAAACCTTGATTTCCCTTTCTCCCACACGCCAACCAAAAAGACCCTGTTTTCGTCTTATATAGGCAAGTAAAGGTTCCAGAGCTAGGTTAAAAAGAAAAGGTGAAAGCGGGCAGCCTTGTCTCATACACCTAAATGGTTGAAACACAGATGAAAGCTCACCATTAACCCAAAGTCTGGCAGAAATTCAAAACTGCAAAGCTCCGACTGCATTTAAGAATTGTGGCCCAAACCCCATTTCCAACAATGTATAAATTAAGAACTGACCAATTCACACAATCAAAAGCTTGGTTTTTGAATCTGATAATCTCATATCATCTAATAGAATTCTGATATTGTCATACCCATGTCTTTCTCCCATGAATCCCACCTGAGAACAATCAATTAGCTCACCTATGTATCTATGTAGACAGGCAGCCAGGATTTTAGTAAACATTTTAACATCTACATTCAGAAGTGAAATTGAGCGATAATTATATTTAGTGGTATCTTTTCCTGGTTTCGTATTACTAAAGTAATCACTGCTTCTTTCATAGATGGGCAAAGAATCCCTCCAGATACAAATTGATTATATAAAATCACAATGTTCTGGCACCATGTTAGTACTAAAGGATCTACAAAATTCCACCCGCAATCCGTCCATGCCTGGTGATTTGCCTAAATTGAGTTGATTTATTGCTGTATGAACCTCATATTTAACGATTGGTGCTTTTAATGCATCTCTCCCCTCCTCAGATAGGCACGGAATATCTATTTTTCTCAAAGAAGTTAGCTAATTCCCTTGCCTGAGTAGTTCATTCTTCTGAATAAAGCGAGGCATAGAAAGATCTGAAACTCACAAATTTCCTTTTTCCTGAATACCATTTCCCCTGTTCCATTATCTATTCTCTGAATATATGATCTTTCTGTCAAATTGTTTATTAGCCTGTTTGCCCCTTTCTCCCAATATTTTTGTTTCATAAAATATAAACTTTTCCAGCTTGTCTCTCTACTTCACCCTTTAATGTCTCCCTGACTCTATCCACGCATATTTGGTCTTTCCTGCTTTTAGAAAGTGCATATTTCTTTTGCATAACCTCCAGTTCAGTTCTGTCTGAAGATCCATTACTTTCACCTCACCAGACTTCCTTGTCCGTGCAGTCCAGTTCATTAATCCCCCTCCCACCGAATAGTTGGCTTAAAGGCATCCCAAACTACTAAATCATTAGTGGACCACTTATTTTCCTTAAAAGAGTTAATAAAATTATCTAAAGCTTCATACGCTTTTTTCATCCTTTAAGATAAACGTTTTAAGCCGCCATTTAGTATAATTGTGCTGACATTTTTAAAAATGTAAACTTAGTGTGACCAAAGAGTGATCTGAAAGACAACGCTCCCCAATGCTTGCTTCTGCTACATCCTCTACTAATCTATGTGAAATAAAAAAATAATCAATTTGAGTAAGAATCATGAACTGGGGAATAAAAAGAAAACTCCTTCTACCCAGGCTCTCCCCAGGGTGCAACATCCTACACATTTTTATCAAATCAAACATTACAATAAAGCTTTGAAAACCTTTACTCAACTTTTGGCCTGTAAATCTACAATCAGATGACCTATCCAATTTGTGGTATAGTACGCAATATAAATCCCCTCCAATTACAATACAATCACGTTTCATACCCCTCAAAATGTTAATTAAGGCATTAAAAAAGACATCCCCACCTGGACATGGTCCATATACTGAGCCTAAAGTTAATCTCCCTTCATACCTAACATCTGCCAATATAAGCCGGCCTTCCTCCTCCATAGACACATTTTCCACTGTCATACCCAGCCCTCTAGATTTAGAGGAATAGCAGTTCAGCAAAACTTTCATATATTTAGAGTTATTGAATTTATTCTCTGAATGTTCTAACAGATGCGTTTCTTGCAGAAATACATCCACCTTCTCCCTCTAGAGCCTGGCTAGCATTTTTGTTTCTTTTCTTAGGACATCGATCCCAAAGTATTAACAAGATGCATTACTAAATCAGCCTGCAATACATCATTCAGCAGAGCTGTGGACCCTTTACGTTCTTCCCCTATTATCTCACCTAGTGACAAACAAGTGTAGGTTACCCCTCCCTTCCCCAAACATACACGCAACATGTAGACCACAAAACACAAAAACATCAACCCATCTAGATTGAAAATTGTCCAAAAAACAATAGACCATTTAAAAGAATATTTACAAAGCCATCATAAATCTGAACTATACTCCCAGAACCCAGTGCCCAATCCCACGTCCTATATTCCATAATATCCCACATTACTCGATCAAGTTCATTTCAATAGACCCTTCGTCTATACCCATATATTCCTTCCCCACATTATACATTTCCTCTTCAACAGGTATCTATTACAAAGAATGCACTTATAAATTCCAAGACTAAAAAACCTCTTAAAATATGCACTAAAATATTCCTAGTCAGAGCATTTCATAGAATCCTGTATGTAGCTATCTAAAATAAGAACTAACCACAATTTTAACACATTTCAAGAATAACTTCACCCACTAAACACTACCCTCCTTAAATCATCCTTTCCCCATTACTCTTATTCAAATCATACTCACGTTACTGTGCAACAACCACACAGCACCTTCATTAATAATATAATGAGCATTAGTTACTACAAATGTACCCAAACTTTACTCCATAAAGGTGCTCCCAAAACTAACCAATAGTGGACCTATACCAGAAATGTCTTAGAAGGTGGCAGTATTTTCTTAATGCACAGCCTAATTGCATCTGGACTTGATGAAGAAATCCTGTGCATAGTTCCTCTCCATACTACTAATGTCGTGTGGGATATTTTTACCCGTGAGCACCCCACAACACCCCTTTTCCAATGAGGGAAAGGAAACAGCCAAAAATGGATGTGCTAAACCCTGTGCGCACCAAATCTGTAAAACTACGCATGGTTCAATAAATCACAAAAGGCTGCACACCCTGCCACACACAGTCAAAGTTGGTGTAAAAACAGCACTCACTGAATGGCAGTGGGTGCTGTCACCTGTCACATGAAGCAAGTCCACAGAAGGGCTAAAATCTGAAAATGCCTTTAAAATGCAGTTTTCCTAATATATTGCAGCCTTCAAAGTGCTGTTTTGGCACTCATTTCAGTCATTTTCCCAGTGAACTATTGAAGGGAAAGGTGTGCTGAAATCACAGATTCTCCAGGTGGCTCAGAAATAAACCGGGCCTCACTGACTTACAGTAGCTAAGAAGTGTATTTTCTGAAACACCAGTCCAGCAAAAACCCAGTTTAAATGGGTTTCTTTTTCCTGAAGAAATTGCAAGATTCGCCTATTTAAAGCATGTTTGTGAAGGGCTTGATGGTCAAACCCTTATAACTGTGCTTATTTTTATATGTGTAAAATGAAAAGACTAATTTAAAGCAACCCAGTATTGGAGTTGTAAATACTTAATTCTGACCTGACAGTGACAGCCTGGGAAAGATTTACACTTCAAAATTGACACTCCCTTGTTACAGGAAGCCTTAACGTTTCCCGCATATTAACAAGGAGCACAATGGAATCATTAGACATTCGTCTTTGGCTGAGCCAAGAACAATGGCAAGCTGCCTACTGATCTCTACAGAGGAGCTTCCCTCTCCAGGAAGAAGGCACACTTCTCTGATCAAAGGACTGTGACAGCTGTTGCCTGTGAAGGGGAGTTACAAAGAAAAAAAACTACGGGAACTTTTTGATGTTTAAACCTTTATTTGTGATTAAATTTGAAACTCTTTAACTGTGCAACCTGAACGAGGATAAATCTAAAAATTGGTAGATGTTAACCTAATTTTAGGCTTTTGACATGAATGTACCCTGTACCACCTAAGGAACCAAAGTTACAGGAAAACCCTGATTGTAGCAAAACTATTAATGTTGCCAGTCTAAGATTGTATATACATGATCCAGTGCTAATCGCCCAGATCTGTACTGAATTAGAAGTTATTAGTCCAAACTGTTATGATTAAAATTGATAAAATTCTATAGAATGACGAAGGCAATTCTATAGAATGACGAAGGCAGCTCTCACAGAGTGGAGGATTGAAAGTGAACATAACCCTTCAAATGTACAATGTATATGTCCAATTTTATTAGGGTACATAATTTTAGAAATGTACATTTGTGCAAAATTAAAGTTTTGGTCAAAATCAATGTGCGAGTTCCTAAATCCCATCATAAAGATGACAGCTCTGTTCTGACTGCCAACCAGAACAAGGCAAGTGCCTGTGGCCACTCACGGCCGTGGGGGTGTGTTTTGAAATCCTGCCCACACCATAAACTTGGTGATGTCACTTGGTATGACAAATATAGGAACTTCACCACACATAGGACACACTGCTTCCTGAACACATCCATATTACTGTGCATCGCTTTGTTCCTGACTTCATCTTATCCAGAACTCTTCATCTTGCAGATGACTCCAGACTTCTTTGCAGAATCCAGACTGTAGCATTGCTGAACTCTTTTTAGCTAGACCCAAATTCAACCATCCCAAACCTGAGGGGATTTAAGTCTGATTCAGTCTGGCTTGTTACAATTACGGCTTGCCCGCTGAAACTCGCATCCTATTAATCTGCCATGTCCAGTGACCAGAAGGGCCCATCCAAATCGAGTCTGAGGTGCAGTCCATAGTTGACCAGTACCGCACTGCTGATCCAATCACGCCAAAGGTGCCCTGATGCCGGTAGACCTGACACGATCTAATGACCAGAACCGTGACAGTCCAATTTTAATCACAAGGGACTGTAAGTATCAATAGGAAGAACAGTGATCCATAGTATATTTGCATTGTCTTATCCCAATCTCAACCCATCCCATCTTTAACTTCAGAACCATAGTATTGTCAGAACCATTTTTGCGCTGATTTTTCTCACTTGTTTTACAAAACCATAAGTCATTAGTGATTTTGAGCAACTAAAGTAAATCCCAGAAAGAAAGAGTATCCACCACATAAAGGGTTACAGTGGCCACGTAACTGGAGATTCCCGGGTAGCATTCTCTTTTTCATAGTCATAAATATAGTGTGATCAAACCAATCTGTTATTTTTAAAACAGAATTTCTGTTTTCATTTTCGCGCCTATTTTTCAAAAACCCCTCACTAAAACCTCCATAACTTCTTCAATTCTATAGATAGCAACAACATTTCAACTCTCACTGATACCCAAGACCCTTAGCTACATCCACAACCAAAAATTGCATAGTGAACTTTTGCTGTGAATTTGCAGTTTTCAAAGGTTTACACGTGTCTTTTTCCCATTCAAAGTGTTTCTTCAATCCCATCCTGATCTAAAGTGTGTAATGTTGTTTATATTCTAGCTCATGTGTTAGGACCTGTTTAGTGTTGCTTTCCTAAGAATATTTATCCATTTAAGCATTTTTGCCTACTTTGCACTGTGTCACAAAGCCATTTTTCACCTGTCATTCTAAAAGTGTCAAATTCCAAAATGGTTCTCTCTCTTGTTTGGGGAGGGAAGACACTTCTAGACATTGTCTTTCTACTCTAGAATTGAACTCTAGACATTGTCGTTCATTCCTGAATACCTGCTGATTAATTACATCTGTGTAGGATTGCTCGTTTGTACCTTAAAGAACTTTGCAGGAGGAAATATTAACCTAAACGCTATCTGTTCACAAACCAAAACTGTTATTTTTCCTGTGTTTTATATTCTGCATTACTATAAGTGAATTCAATTGTTTTACTAATTTTAAATTGTATTGTCACCGTGTGGTAATTACTGCCATATATATATATATATATATTAAAATGTATGTGTGATTTGAATATTACATAAATATTTACCTTTACAAACTAGCCTGATTCCTGGTACACTGTAACATGAGGGTATTTTGAGACGGGTGTGATATGAGTGGTATATCATTCCGAATATTGAACTTATAGACACAAGTAAATAAGTATTTAATTGCGCACTACATGCTAGGCGAGACCTGGGTGTGTGCTGTACTGTTAAGGATTGAAATCCTTAACAGTAGCCTTGTATGCTAGACCAACAAAAACCTGTGCTCTAGTACCACTATCTGCTAGTTATCTGCTCTTTCTCGCAGATGGACTACACAAGTTTCTTCGACGTTGCTTCGGAATTTATTCTCATGGATGCCACTGAAGGTCTGAAGAGCCTGCAGTCCTCCATGTTAGGAGTCCCATGAAGAAGCAAGGCCCATTTTCACCCTCTTGTGTTAAAGATCCCCATAGGGAAGGTGAAAGTATAACTCGAGCTCTCATAAAAATCCACTGGGAGATTTAGGACGCCTTGTTATGATGATGTTTAATCCTCCCTGTTAAACATTGCAGCATCCAAGCGCAACATCTTTAGCCATTGAAAAAGGTTTAGGACTACGTTTGTGACATGTGCGCAGCGTTCATAATCAAGTCATGAACCCTGACTGACGTAGCGGTTTTACTGAGCATGCAGAAGTTTACAAAAAAGCAGAATACTTATACTTACAATGTGCAATCCAACCATCCAAGGATATTTTTATCACTAAACCACCGTTCATTGCAGGGAGTACATAATGCAGCACAAGCAGACTAATTTTCGCCATTCCTTGAACCTTTCTTGTACTCCGACAGGTTACATTACCCAAGTTCTAATAAATAACCGGTCAGTTATCGCAGTGAAGCGTAGTGGGCAAACCCCCCTCCACTGTACCTCAGCTTGTGATTACAAATGCGCGTTGCAGCATTCTCCGGTCAGTGAATACAATGCCACTTCAAGGCCAGCAAGTGAATCGTTCCCAGCCCCGAACTCCCTCCCATCATGCCATGGAACCTCTGCATCCGTATTGCAGGCATAAAGCTTCTGGCATTTGTAGTTAAGCACGTTACTACCATAATTGCATTGCGTGTCAGCATGCTTTACGTCGTCGTTGACTGGGTGCATTACTCAACGCCCCATTATTTGTCCATCTTTCAATCTTCCTGCATTACTAAGGTAAATAAAGTGTACCTTATCATCCAAGCATGGATGGCTACTCATGGCCTGTGCTTGAACGATAAGACTGAGCTAATAATACTGGGTTCACAGGCCAACATCAAAAAACTAGGCCAAGAATTTTCCTCTTAATATTGATGGGAACACCATAAAAGTCTCGAAGGATGTAAAAACCCTTGGATTCTACTTGGAGTCCACATTATCCTTTGATAAACAGATTAAATCCCTTACCTCCTCTACTGCTTACACTTGCAAGCTACTCAGAGCTGGTAAGCCTTTCCTCTCCGACAATAGTTGCTTGATCCTGGCCAGAGCCCTAATGTTCTCTAGAATTGACTACTGTAATGCCCTATACAGTGGTGCTAATAAATCCACCATCCAAAAGCTCCAAACACTACAGAACAATGTCCTAAGAGCAGCCCTAGGCATAAATAAAAGAAAACCACATCTCCTCAGTGAGACGCCAGTATAAATGGTTATCTACAGCTAATAAAATCCAACTAAAACCCCTCTCCTTGACCTACAAAGCCCTCAATAACGCAGCCCCCAGCTACCTTATTGATAAACTCCAGAGAAGAACCTCTCTCAGACCTACCAGAACTGGGAATGCTAATTGTCTGACCATACCTAAATACAAGCTTACTACCATTGGTGGTAACAGCTTTACTGTAAAGGCGGTGAAATTCTGGAACTCACTGCCTCAAGATCTGAGAGCTGACCAACCTTACCTACATTTCAGAATTTTTTTTATAAAATACATAATCAAAAAAGAAAAGATGAGTGGGCACTACGTACTTGCTCTAAGGTAATCAATATTTAGTATGGTATTTGGTCCTGTCGCCAGATTCCTCCCCGTTGCCAGGGGCGGTGAAGATATAATGGTATAATGTTGACCGGATTAATATTACTAGTCTGCTGGAAGGACCTGTGTGGGAAACCCACTGAGTTATCTTGGAAACATTCATTAATTATCAAAATATGTTGAAAAAAAGTTTTCAATTGATTCGATGAAGTAAAGTATAAATGTATTTATTGATAATTCATCATCTTTATAAGGCCGTTTGCAAACATTCTGTTGTCCAATGCATTTTGGTCTATCTTAGACCTTCTTCAGGGACCAATGACAATAAAGAAAACAATAAAGAATAGTAAAATAACTAAGGTACTCATACCACTGATCTCAAGAAACTCTCGTATGAATCACCGCGCCACAGCAACTTCAGTAAACAAGAGTTGAACATTATTCATAGACTATTTTCCAACAAAGATATCACATTTAAACCAGCGGATAAAGGGGGAGCGATGGTAATACAAGATACTACAGACTATCATCAAGAATGCACCCAGCAACTGTCGGACAGATCTGTATATAATCCTATAGACAGAGATACTAATGAAATCCAACAGAATTTGGAATACATATTGGATGTAGCAGAAGGAAATGAATGGATTTCTGAAAAAACCCGACGCTTTCTAACTACCACAAACCCAAGGATACCCGTTTTTTATACTATTCCTAAAATTCATAAAACATTAATTAAACCACCTGGCAGACCCATTGTGTCTGCCACCAACAGCATCTTACAACCTTTGGGAACATACTTGGACTATTTTCTTCAGCCTATTATACAAAATACCAAGACCTATATCAAGGATACTACTCATTTTCTTAATATTCTAGCTGGCATATCTATCAACGAGGAAATTATCTTGTTTACTGCAGATGTACAGAGTTTATATACTTCAATTCCACATAACGAAGGACAAGAATCAGTGGAATGCCTCTTACTGAACACTAGAAGCATCAAAAGAATTCTTAATGATCCTTTTGGAATTCATTGCCCAAAATTCATACTTTAGGTACAAGGAGCAATATTACTTACAAACGAGTGGTACCTCAATGGGAGCTACAATGGCACCGAGCTATGCTAATAGCTTTATGTACAAATTTGAAATGGAGAACATTCTAGAACATGGGACCTGGAAACAACACCTCCGATATTGGGGCAGATACATCGATGTTGTATTTGGGATTTGGCAGGGAACTGAGGAACAGTTCACACAATTTGCAGAATTTCTTAATACCATCAATGTGCATATACAATTCACAACCACTCATAGCAAGAAAGAAGTCAATTTTCTGGATGTTACTGTGATGCAAAAAGACTTGAAGCGTGTTACAACCTTGTATCGTAAACCTAGTGATCGAAATAACCTACTACATCGCCTAAGTTTCCATCCTCAAAATACTCTTAGAAGTCTCCCTTATAGTCAACTATTAAGGGTCAAAAAAATAGTGCAAGAAGAAGTTGAATGTCAGAAACAGACACAAGAAATGACCACGAGATTTTTACAAAGAGGTTACTCGCCACAAGAAATCGAAGATTCAATCTCCAAAGTGGCTACAATGGATAGGCAAGTGATATTGACCAAATGCACAGATATCAAAGAAATCCCATTTATCTATGTGACAAAATATTCCATACAAAGCAACAAGATCAAAAAAATAGTTTTGAAACATTGGCACTTTCTGGCAGAAGATAGGATATTGGGACATCTCTATACAACCCCCACCAATGTTTGCTTAGACTAGAAGCAGGAATATCAAGGACATGCTAATACGTAGTGACACTCAAGTACAGAAACCAAGATCAAAAAGGAAGGGAACTTACCCATGTCTGAACTGTTCGAATTGCAATATGGTCCAGAAGGGGGACATTGTGTTTCATCCAAATTCAGGCCAAAACATTTACTAGAAATTTGCTACTTGCGATACCATGAATGTCATATACAGCATCAAGTGCCCATGCGGCAAATATTATGTGGGCCAAACTACTCGCAAAGCAAAAGTGAGATGGAATGAACATCGATCCAATATCCGCACAGGCAACATGAAATCCCCCTATGGAGACATTTTAAGGAAGCCAAACACCAAATGGCACAGATGAAATTTCAAATTCTTGACGTACTGGAAGTTACTTGTAGCACTAATGTGGACATTAACAGATTGTTAAATCAGAAAGAAACTTATTGGATTGAAAAGCTCAACTCTATGCAGCCAGGTGGTCTCAATAAAGAGTGCAATTATGCATGTTTCCTTTAATTCTAATTGTATTAGTTTATAAGTTTAAAAGTTTAAATTAAGGTGAAAAGAATTGATGGTAAGTATGTTGTTGTTTACAAAAGGACTTACCACTATAAAGAAATGAATTTAGAGTGTGTTATTAGGTTGATCAGTACACAATAGAGCGTTCAATCTGTCTATATTATCTAATATGTAGATTATGCAATCCTTAACGAGAGTTGCTATATTTTCGAATATACCTTTAACTAACAATATCAACAAGTGAAGGATCTTGGCTGAACCATTGTAGTTGAAGACTATATCATTACACACACGGTTTTGGTTTAATAGCACGCGTTTTTTAAAAATTGTTTACATTAGGTTGTTCCAGTGAATTGTCACCTATTGATGGAAAAGTACGAATGGTATGCCCAGAATAACGGTTTTGGTCACGGAAATATCATTATTAATGTTTTCACAGCGTTTAAACACCATAAACGACACACGAGTACTGTATCAATAGAAAACACTACATCAAAATGGCCGCCGGCACGCGATGACGTCATTTTTTCAACATAAAAACAGCCGGGGCAACCAGCAACGCGTATCTACGCGAGCGAGGTGCCCTGCAGCTGCAATACAGTTTCACCACAGGTAAGAATCCCCACGCGGGGAGGCGCAGCTTTGTCAGTTAGAGGATTATCCCAATAACAACTCCCTTTTAGATCTTAAATCTATATTTGTTACCATTTAGATTGCCAGACTATACAGGAAGACACTTAGAGGCTATACATCAGCACAACTCAGAAAGAACGCTCAGGTGGAGCAGGAATTGGAATATTTTCCAACAAGAAAGTTAACATAAATAAGGCTAAAGTCACAAAGCAACATGTACAGGTACATTTATTAACGTTGTATAATGTTATGGTTTTGAAGCAAAAGTACACAAGATCAAATTTATATAATTTTGAATGGTCAGATTTATGAGTACCTTAGTTATTTACTATTCTTTATTGTTTTCTTTATTGTCATTAGTCCCTGAAGAAGGTCTAAGATAGACCGAAATGCATTGGACAACAGAATGTTTGCAAACGGCCTTATAAAGATGATGAATTATCAATAAATACATTTATACTTTACTTCATCGAATCAATTGAAAACTTTTTTTCAACATATTTTGATAATTAACGGATGTTTCCAAGATAACTCAGTGGGTTTCCCACACAGGTCCTTCCAGCAGACCGGTAATATTAATCCGGACAACATTATACCATAAAATACCTCATCGCCACTGACCCCTAGCTCCCTGCACCTGTTGTGAACTGGCCTTTCTCTCAGGAGTAACTACAAATTGGAGTTTGGAGGCAGTCGCCTCCTGTTTATACCTCAGTATTATAACAAATGTGTAACAGAAGGCTAGGTGATTATAAAAGTTATTCCTGACGCTGAGTCCCTAGCACAAAGATAAATTACCCTACATGTAAAAAATCTCGTATCCGATGTGGAATGGCCCTAGTGAGTGCTGCTGAGCCGACTACAAAGGATGTTGAGATCCTGACCCTATCCTCTCTAAAACACTTTCCTAATATCTACAAGTGCACGCAAAACATGGTGTTAGAACACAGAGAAGGAGCACCAGACTTACCTTACCAAGCTAGGATGAAGTCGTTAAACACTGGTGGTAGCATACGGGCTTAATAGTAGGCTGTAAAAATCTTGCACTACTGACCTGACACCGATGCTCTCATTTTAGTGAGAACAATCCGGGAGAGAAGAGAGGACTCAACACCTCCCTCCCCGAACAGAAAGTCAAAGACAGAGATCGGGATTAATACACGATCCAGTACCTCGACAGATATAGGTAAAGACAACACTTCATAACCTATAGTTTAAAAAGGTTTTTAAATAAGTACTTTGAGACTGACAACGGTCCCACTTGTCTTTTCTTGTCTTTGTCCTTATAGGATCAGGGATCTTTCCATTATACCCACTCTGGACAACGGAAGATACCCCTAAACTCCTCAAAAAATTGAATGCAATTTGAGAATACTAAAAACAAAAAAGTATTCGTCCTGATGAAAGCGGCCAGCCAAGAATCCCGCTGAAACCGGTTGACTGTTGGTTTAAGAGTACTGGTTGATAACCCAGACTCCAATACCCTTGTATATAGAGAAAGGGGTTGACAAAGAAATTACTGAAGTTATCATTACATACTCTAGCTCCACTACAATTTAGTGGGGAGGTAATAGGGTCTTTTAATTCCTCTAGTGACTGTCAGTGAGGACCTTTGTTATTTTAACGATAAGACACGCGTTGTGGGGGCGGAAAGATTAAAAACAAAATACCGACCTCCATGTTTTGCGTGCACTTGTAGATATTAGGAAAGTGTTTTAGAGAGGATAGGGTCAGGATCTCAACATCCTTTGTAGTCGGCTCAGCAGCACTCACTAGGGCCATTCCACATCGGATACGAGATTTTTTACATGTAGGGTCTATTTATCTTTGTGCTAGGGACTCAGCGTCAGGCATAACTTTTATAATCACCTAGCCTTCTGTTACACATTTGTTATAATACTGAGGTATAAACAGGAGGCGACTGCCTCCAAACTCCAATTTGTAGTTACTTTACCTTCTGGCGGTGTCAAAAACCGCGAGTTAGTGCACCAATAGGGCACTTTTAAAAAATATAAAATAATCAACAAGAAGAGATGTGGGCTGTGAACTCAAGTACTTTTTAAATTGACAATACACTCATAAGATGGCAGAAGCAACCTATTTGGCATTTGCAGAGGACCTAATAGAAGGAATTCTTGCCAACCCCTCTATACTTGGCGCAGAACAACAGGCCGCCATATCGACAAAAGTTGATGACTGGAACGAACTGGAGGCACTGCGAAAGAAACTAATTAGAACTGAACTCCATGGGGCCATCATGACGGAATACTTACGGGCACATATAGCCCCCAACGGACTGATTATCAGAATTGAACCTAGAATCTTTCTTGAGGAACTCAAATTTAGGAAAGATTGGAGCTTTATCTCCAAAAAATGCAAAAGGGACTGGATTATACTTATTATTAACACAGCCAAAACTGTGTCTGAGAGGTTAATGAATGAAATCATCACAAAACAAGACGCCATAACAAAAATGATTGTGGGCGATTACCTCAAAAGTATGGCGGTTTTGGATGCGACAATAAAGGAGTTCAAAGATCTAAACCTTAACAAAAAAGTGATTAAACTCAAGAAGGACATTGCGTCGTTCTCTCACGAAAAAAGTATCCATATACTACAGACGAATACAATGAAGAACAGGAGAGAAACGTAAATATACCAAACGCAGGACCAATGAGGGGCAGACAACAAAGGAACAGACCGAGACCCGGCAACTGGAACATTTCCAGTGGTAGCTCCGATGAGGACTCAGGCAGAACAGGCAGAAATGTCAGATTTGACAATCAACAGAATAGAGGTGGAAACGCTCGGGGTTTTCAGGCCCCAAGAGGACGTGGCAGAGCCAGAGGCTGGTGGCCGGACCAATCACCCAGGGTCACCAGGAACAGAGGGAAAGGATGGTACCAACAGAATGCCGCCCCACAGTACGATCCCTAATACCCGAAAAAGAATCTCTGGTGGTCAACTTATCAATCTTTACCCCTTCAAGTATACAATTAAATGTACTACAAAAGGGCCTTTCATTTGTACCGACATCCCCACATGATCCATTCCAAACAAGAATCGAGATCACTCAACTGATGAGGAAAATACGGCTCAAACAATTCTTTGCTAAGAATACCCACACAGGACCAACAGATGTAACGGGATTACACAATAAATCTACGTATTATCCCCCACCACATACTATTAGTGTGGAATCCCAAACCTTTGAAAAATTGATCCTCAAAAAACTCGAAGAAATCGAGTCAGAGGATACTCAAGGGGTGTTCCATAATATGACCAAAATGGAAAGTATAGCCTTAAAAGAACTAAAAACAAACGAAGATATAATCATAAAACCCGCAGACAAAGGGGGAGCCATTGTTATTATGAACAAAATGGATTATGACGGGATGGTAAATACCTTGATAAATGATCAGACCACATACAGAAAACTTGAAGGCGAGCCTACTGAACGACTCAGAAAACTGATCAATCCGATTGTTGAAGAAGCAGAGGCGGAAGGACATATAAGCAGCAAAGAAGCAGCTTTTCTGACTCCACAATACCCCAGGCGACCTGCCTTCTATGCATTGCCGAAAATACACAAGGGCGTCATGCCAACTCCGGGACGTCCGATTGTTTCCGGAATTGGTTCCATTTTAGAACCCCTCTCGCAATTCACAGATTTCTTTCTTAGAGAAGAGGTGAGCAAAATGCGCTCGTACACAAAAGACACTACAGCTATTCTGGTATATCTGAATAATCTTGTTCTAGAAAGTGAAAACATCTATATAATAACTATGGATATCGAGTCACTATATTCGAAGATCCCACAGGGGGAAACCTTGAGGGTCATTGAAAGTGTATTACAGTCTAAATCACTGGACATGCCTGTCGCACTGATCATGCAATTGGCAGAAATAGCTTTGACTAAAAACTTTTTCCTGAATGGAGACAGCTATTATGAACAAAGATCCGGTTCAGCAATGGGTGCGACATTCGCACCTACCCTAGCGAACTTATATGTTGCCAACTTTGAAGAAAACTACATATACCCAGAGACCAATCCCTTTGCCACCAACATTGTGAGCTGGCGCCGATATATTGACGACGTCTTTGTACTGTTCGATGGAGACAACACCACCCTGAATAACTTCATGAGTTGGATCAACGGGCTAAATCCTTTTCTAAAATTCACCTACGAAGCAAGTAAAACAACAGAAACTTTCCTGGACTTAAAAATCATGAGGACAGGTCGGACATTCGAAACTACGGTTTTTCAAAAACCAACCGACAGAAACTCTTTATTGGACTATAACAGTTTCCATCAAAGGTCATTAAAAGAGAATCTACCCTTTGGGCAGTTCCTCCGCTTTAGGAGGAACTGCACCACGAGAACAGAGTATGATTCACAGGCAACAAGACTCTCCAACAATTTAAAAGAAAGAAACTATCCACATCGAATTGTTAACCAAGCGAAGAAAAGGGCGAGAAATATACAGAGAGAACTCACCCTCAATCAGTATGGCAAAAGAAAAAGAGATGAGAATACAATTACAGCGGTATTTAGTCATTCTCCAATAATCAACCGCCTGAAAAAAGAAATTCGAAAGGCCTGGCACATATTGAACATCGAAGAAACACCACTACCTGAACCGCAGTTCGCGATAAGGAGGAGAAAAAATCTTAGAGACTTGTTGGTACAGACTTATAAAGAAACACCAATTCCAATCAACACGAACACACTCTGGAACCAACCCAGACCGCAGGGTCATACACCGTGTGGTAATTGCACTGTGTGTAAATTCACACAACGCACGACATCAATAGATATAGGTTGGAAGTATCCATGGGAACAGAGAAGCCTGACCAATTGCAACACAACAAATGTCGTGTACCTAATCCAGTGCCCTTGTAACAAAAAATATATTGGCATGACAACAAGGGCCATTAAGACCCGTATAGGAGAACATCGCTCTAACATCAGGACCCAAAAAAGAACTGCCCCACTGGTCGAACACTTCATAGAGAAACAGCATACTGAGAATGACTTGACATGGACCATCATAGAGAAAGTCAGAGTACCTAAACGAGATCGGGAATATAACAGCCCTCTTATTAAAAAGTGAACAACAATGGATATATAAGACCCACAGCCACCAGACAGGCCTTAATGAAGAGATCTGCTGGCAAACTCTGGCGGTCTTATAAATGATTTACAAGTGACAGCGAATTCTCACATTTTGACAATAATCCACAACACGTGACTTACATACATACAAAATTCACTGCATTTGAAATATCTGGATAATTGATATCAACCGGGCAACCGAGGCGACCTCAGCGGGTTCATCCACTGTTCCTGCTATATGCCAAATACCAATATGTCAATTCCAAAAGGATTAGATGCACAGACCATTGTGGAACTCCAAACTTTTTATCACATGCCCAGACACTTCTTGCAAGAACCATTTACAGCCTAAAACACGTCCTTGGGGAACAAACGGGGCTGAACTACATTTCCCAGGAGGCTCAGAGTCCTTTCTGAAGCCCACACGTGACCGCGCACACGTGACGCTTAGATGTAAACAAAAATCATCCAAGATGGCGCGATAATGGTACGTGCAATGAGAGGCGATCACCACGATTAAATATAGGTAAGCATCCGCAAGTAGCGTTTCAATATCTGCTTAGATTGTAACAACTAGGGAAGGACACCCGCATAGCCAACAATAAAGTATGTGAACTATGATGAAAATAACGCACAAGATATCTCCCGCACTATTAATAAAAACTAGACGATATCTTGTGTTAGAACACAGAGAAGGAGCACCAGACCTACCTTGCCAAGCTAGGATGAAGTCGTTAAACACTGGTGGTAGCATACTGGCTTAATAGTAGGCTGTAAAAATCTTGCACTACTGACCTGACACCGATGCTCTCATTTTAGTGAGAACAATCCGGGAGAGAAGAGAGGACTCAACACCTCCCTCTCCGATCGGGATTAATACACGATCCAGTACCTCGACAGATATAGGTAAAGACAACACTTCATAACCTATAGTTTAAAAAGGTTTTTAAATAAGTACTTTGAGACTGACAACGGTTTCACTTGTCTTTTCTTGTCTTTGTCCTTATAGGATCAGGGATCTTTCCATTATACCCACTCTGGACAACGGAAGATACCCCTAAACTCCTCAAAAAATTGAATGCAATTTGAGAATACTAAAAACAAAAAAGTATTCGTCCTGATGAAAGCGGCCAGCCAAGAATCCCGCTGAAACCGGTTGACTGTTGGTTTAAGAGTACTGGTTGATAACCCAGACTCCAATACCCTTATATATAGAGAAAGGGGTTGACAAAGAAATTACTGAAGTTATCATTACATACTCTAGCTCCGCTACAATTTAGTGGGGAGGTAATAGGGTCTTTTAATTCCTCTAGTGACTAACTGTCAGTGAGGACCTTTGTTATTTTAACGATAAGACACGCGTTGTGGGGGCGGAAAGATTAAAAACAAAATACCGACCTCCATGTTTTGCTTGCACTTGTAGATATTAGGAAAGTGTTTTAGAGAGGATAGGGTCAGGATCTCAACATCCTTTGTAGTCAGCTCAGCAGCACTCACTAGGGCCATTCCACATCTTTCTCTGAAGAGACCTCTTACCTTGCATTAACAGTGTACTACGGCACCACCCTCAAGGACAACGTGCTTTCTAGTCTTCCTGTGCGCTATCTAGTCTACTTGTGAGCCTAAGTGATACATGAAGGCCCTTATTTTGTAATATATATTTCTTTACAGTGCTTAGTGTTTATTTCTGTAATTATATAGGCCATTTTTATTTGCTGCCATTATTTTTGTGCTTTGTGTATATCTTGTAAGCATGTAAATATTGTATCCTGTGCTCATGTCGTAACTTTGTAAGCTTTGCATTTCCATACTGCTGCGCCCTTTTACTTACGAGTCTGGTGCGCTTAACAAATGAATAAACAAACAAACTATGAAGACCGTTGAATTAACGGCTGTTTCATACGTGTTAATGAAAGACATATATATTTAATAAACTATATATTGAAGGAACTTGGGGTTGGTCACCCTAGGTTACCTGGGGGCAACCAGACGTGGACTCCCTGCTCCCTGCTCACTGTTCACTGTGCTTAGAGAGGCTCAGCTTCACCTCAGCTTCACCTCACTGATGATGCCCAACAAGGCTGAAACACGTGTATGGGGTTGCTGTAGGTACTCTTGTTCAGAGAGGAATTGCCATAGCATTTCGGTGCTGGACTGCCCATGTGGGTGGGACAAAGACTGATATGCAAATGGATATTTCCCATCTGTGAAAGGTACAGTGAGCAAAAAGCAGATGGCTGCGAACTCTCAATGTGGTTAACAACCACTGAACAGGTTATCATGCCTTGTTCTTCCGAGAGAGGGGCGCCTGCTACCTTTGTTGAATATATAAAAAAAAGATAGCGCTTTCTTTAAATAGTAAAAACAAACATTGGAAAATCAAATGTCAAACCAAACCAAAATTATAATTTCTTTTTCGGTGCACCCTTTTGAGAGATGGAAACTGTTTCCATATGTGTGCTGTCTGATAAAAAAGCTTCAGCACTCTTGTTATCTGAAAATGAGTGTATCTGACCCTCAATCACCACCCGGAGTATTGCAGGGTAAACCATATAACATTGTAACTTCTTACTCCTCGCCTTTTCTTTTGCTGTGTTGAAAGCTTTCCTTTTCTCTAGTACATCTCTACTTAAATCACCAGAAGTCATGATAGTATTTCCTCCCCATAACAAATCACCTAGTTCACGTGACTTTTTGAGTATCATTTCTTTTGTTGGAAATCTGTCTTGGTCGCCGACCCAGTGCTGGCTTCTGCCCCAGTGACCTGTGGGCTCTTTCCATTTCCATAGGGGTACTGGGATCCAATTTTAACATTGAAATCAATGCCTTCTCCAGAAAAGTCATGGGTTGCCCTGCTCCACATTTTCATGGAATCCGGCAACTCTTATGTTCCTCCTAGAGAGGTTTTCTTGGTCCGTCAATCTTTCAATTTAGATTTCCAAATTCCTTATCTGATGTTGCAGCATCATACATTTGTCATCCACAGTATTAGGATGTTCTTCAATAGCAACCACTTTAGTAGTAAGATCCATGTATCTGTCGCACGCATTAATCAGTTTAGTCTTGATTTCTGCAATGTCCAGAGTCACCTTTGTCAGAAGATTCAAAAGCTTCTTTCAGTATCATCTTCCCCCTTCTGTCTTTTTGCTGGCTGGGATGTTTCAGCTGGGCCAGGAGCAGCCATTGTAATGAGAGATATAATCTTGGATACGATAGAGCACAGGAGCACAGCCTTTAAACTGCCAAACCCCTGCGCGGACAGTTCTAGAATCAAGTCATCACATTGTTAATAGAACCTTTACAGTGCCTGTCCAACACATTTCTCGACCTATCCTTTAGGCCTTTATCAAGGTGGGGCATATACAATTGACAAATTAATTTCACAGTTGCCCATTTATCCTGTATAACCTGTGTTTAATTACAAGTGTTTAATGTACCTGTAAAAAAAGAAAAATACGTGGTTTAGGAGTTCTTGGTTGGGATTATGATTAGGAAGATCACAACTATAGTGATTTGGATTAATTCCATCACCATTGTATTAGTTAACAATTGTGCTCCTTCTTAATATTATGTTTAATAACCCTTTCAATGTTCAATATGATAACATGCCAAATAAATAGTGGTTCATCCCGTCACTCCATACCATTGTACCCCTCAAGTCTTAACAACCCTAGTGCGGTTATAAAATATAATAATGTAATCATGTATTTGACTTTGCACCTAATCTGCCAGATGGGTGAGGAGGATTCCCCTCATCTTTCCATAAATAGTCTCACTCATCTAATTAGGCTGATCACAGATGCCCCTCCAACATTAGTTAGTTAAAATTGCAGTCTTGATAGTAGGGAGGCTGAGTTTCCAAAAAGTGTCCCTTCCTTGGTAGTGAAATCTTTATTATTTCTAAAAAACAAAAGTGCAACCTATAGGAAAAGGTGGGGGAAGAATTCTGATTATATTCTGAATAATATAAAGATTGCATAGGTGATAAGTGACCATTCCTCTGATTAAAGTACTTTACCTATCAGATGCGCTTGTTACTATTTGATTGAGCATAAACACTTGTGCAAAATCGTATATCCCGACTTCAGTGTAAATCCTCTCAGATTAGATAAGACTCCGTCCCCTATTGTCACAGAAGATCAGGAAGAATAGTATGATGTGCAGGTGATTTTGGATTTAAATCACCTCTGAGAAAGGTTGCAATACCTAGTTGATTGGAAGGATTATGGCCCATAAAAAAATAGGTTGTAGGAGTTAGCCGAGGATGTCCATGTCTGCCATTTAGTTGCTAAATCTGTAAACCAGACCCTGGGACAGGGTTCTTTTAGGGCCAAGGGGTTCCTGAGGAGGGCCTTAGTCATTCACAAGATGGGTGGGGTTGTTTCTTGCCCAAGATTATTGAAGGTTTTAGGCTGGGAATGTATATGGCCCACTTTTTACTTTGCCACATAGGGGTGTGTCGAGACTTGGAGTTGGTCATTTTCCTTAACTACCATTCCATTCAGGAAACTAGACCTGTCTCTTACCAAGAACCTAGCAATTGATTGGTCAGACTTTATCCAGTCATCCAGTAAGGCAGTGTGGAACCCGGTTAGATATTGAGTGCCTTTCATACCTATCCCTGAGCTATCAGCCACAGTTTTCAGGGGTTCCTTAAAAGAGGCCTTTTTATGGAGATTATTACCTGGAGGACATTTGGATGGAGTGCAGAGACTACATAGGAAATGGAATAGAGAAGACTGGTGGGATCAGTTAAATGTAGTTTATAGCCAGATCAGTAAGTGGAGCTGTATAATTCTGTTTATTTAGAGAACCATTCTGTGGAACTAAAGCTTGGTAAGGAGATCGGATGGGATTTCCGTGTGTACATTTAAAAGACTTGCATAGAAAGATCATCAATGCTGCGCATAGCAAGGAGTTATCAGTGGCGCGAGCGAGGTAACTGCATGTGCTACTGATCATTCCTTCCAAAGCGAGGTGTGCAGGAGAGGTGTGCAGGACATCATCGTTGAGCTTGTTTGCATTGGAGAACTTCTAATGCGGCAGCTTTGAATGCCTCCGTTGGAATGTTGAATCATTACAGTGTAGGCCACGCTAGAGCAAGGCACCCTACCACATGGTACACATGTGCCCTGCACACAGGTACTGGAATACTTTTCGGAAAAAAGGTGCAGGAAGCCAACAGGGAGCATGGAAGACCTTCCTGCTCATCCGCCGACAACAGCAACTTTGTAAAGGTCTTCGGCTGTGTGGTAGAGCGGCACCATACCTGCTCAGCCGAGTGAACAGCAGTTTGATTTTGAAATCTGCAGAAATCTCCACTCATAAGTAAAAGAGGAGATGTTAGCCTCCAAATGAACCCCCCCCCCCCCCCAAAAGTGACTGAATAATAGAAACGCTTTAGCTCAGTAGAAGAGTCAGCAATGTTAATTGCAAATTAAAAAAGGGGGGAAAAAGGAAAAAGGAGAGGAGCAACTTAGTGAAAATCGGCAGAAGTACATTTCTGAATCCGCCTCGCAGCTCCTAGAAGAGGCTACCAGGTATAGCAAAGCCACTCAAGGAGAAAGATTGTAAGCAAAGGACTTTAGTTCAGAGACAAAACAAACCAGAACCGTGTGTGCATTTAAGATTTCCAACTGAGCTCTACGAAGCAGGGTGCGAAGACTAGCGTGTGAGGTTGTGGTTGTTTATTATTGTATACACGGCCCCACCCCTTGCCCAGGGAGTCTTGTGTGTAACTGAATCGGAGGTGGTTGCAGGTAGGATGCCCAGGAGGTCTCTGCAGGCCTCAGCAACTCCTGTGTGACAAACTAAACTGGGCCCGAAAATAAGGTGAAATTAATACATTTTGATTGATCATAATTCAAATGAATTTGAATTACAAACACCTTCTCGGTGTTAACCAAGAATAGGGCAAGTGGAAGTCGCTCTCTCAGCAATATCTATTGCATTAATAACTCTTTGAATATTGTCCTGCGGTTGCCTTTTAAGAACAAATCCAATCTGGTCAGGGTCTATGTTTAGAAGTATCGAAGCTAGATAGTAAACAAACTTTTATTAGAAAGCCATAATTCAAAATAGCTATAGTACGATATGAGCAACATAGTTGGGGTCCTCCTCAGGTTTGAGAACGCGAAACGAGGCAAACTCGCTCATAGTCTGCATTACCATGGGAGAGTCCTGGGAAATATGTTGGAATTTCTTACAAAAGAAGGCAAACAGGCACCTTTCAATGGGACAGAGTTAGGTAGAGATGTGATAACTCAATGAATCACCTCACTATATGGTGGAGCTTCTAGGCATTCCCTAGTCTTAGTTCGTAGACTGGGTAAATTAACTTCACCTAAAAAGGTCAATATTCCTTCATGATCAGCTGTGTGAGCTATGAAGAGAAGAAAAGTGACTCTCAAAATAGATTAAATGTACTGCTCGGGTAGCATTCAAAAGACCACTTCATCTCTGAGAACTGCAATTACATTGTGCAAGCATAACCTTTCTAATGTATAAGCCAGTTTGACCTTTTTTGGACTAGGTAGAATATTGCCAAGTATTCAGAAGAAAGCGAGAAAATCGTATCGATGTCAGTTGTGCTGTGTAAGATTTAGAAGCCTTCTGAGATACCGATTTATTGTGGTTCTTTGTGACCTTGTACTTTTTTATTTTTACAAGAACTCAGTTTCTCGCACACTTTTTTACATGCCGAGGCTATACACTTTTGCCCCTAATTATTGGTTTAATTGCTACCCACAACCTGGCTCAGATACTTGGCCATCATTTTCTAAAAATTAGTGCGTGAAGTGCTGCGATAAAGCTTCACCCATCCAGAGGTTGTTTAAATTAAGCAATGGTGTGTAAATTTTTCTCTTCTACATTCCACCTAAGACCACCAGTGGCAATGTTAAAGAAATTGGCGAGTGATCAGAGAGAGTCCTTGAAGAGATCGCTGAAGCTACTGTAGCATCTATCAAGACCACAGCTGCATGGTCATGGGAATCGTCGGCCCTCGGTACGGGCAACCGCCACCATTCTGGACAATGAACGGATGTGCGGGTGACCGTGTTCGGTGCTCCGCACATACGCCGTGCTGGGGGCACTCAGGGTTGAGGTAAAGTGGAGCGTGATATCCTGGAGTCGAATCCCTTCTCGTCTTTGGGTCTCTCCACCATTTGACCCTCCTGCTGCCTATGTCCCAGCTCCTGCCCTCCTCCTCCTGCATCTCATGTTCTTAGTTCTCAACCACCTCCTCTTGTTCCAGCTCTTTCTCACTCTGCTCCACCTCCTGCATCAGCTCTCACTGCTACTCCTCCATCCCCTACTGCTCTCCTCACATTCTCTCCACACTGCAACACAGTGTTTTCTTCCTTAAAGCTGGTGGAGTAATGACTGCTTTTATGTAGTTGATAACATGGCAGTTGGTGCAATAAGTGTTCCGATTCATTCCTGGGTTTCTTTACCCCCGATTGGCTTGGAGCCTGTACACTCACTTCCTTCCTCTTGCAGATGGGCTCTCCCTCTCCTGACCTGGATGTGAGAGCAGTTGTGGAATATTAAAGTCCAGCCCGTGCGCGGTTCAGCCATGTTAGGATCAGGCAGGGAAATTCTACTTTGTGCCAGAATTCCCCCTGCCTGGTTCTTTGGAAATACTCATCTTTATCTGATCATGTGTAAATCTGGACAACTATGGTTTGAGATTGTAAGACTGAGATCGTTCTCATTCGGGCCCCTACTCCAGCTTTCGCTCTGGAAGGCCTCCGTTGGCCCTGTGTCTACACCCACCTGCGAGGCAAAAAACATTTCTGACATCTCCAAAAAGTCTATCAGCTAAACCTCCTCAGAGGTACTCTTCCTTGTGTCACTTTCCCCCCAACGGCTCCCTGTCTCTTGGTTCTCTCTAGGCTGGACTATTGCAACAGCCTCTTCCTCAACCTCCCTTCTGCCCTGCACCCTATACAACTCATCCAGAACTGAACATCAAGACTTATCCATGGCCTCAAGCCCAGGGATCACATCTCTCTGGCGCTGAAATCTCTTCACTGGCTCCCCACAGCTGCAAGGATCAAGTTCAAGACCCTCTGCATTGTCCACAAGGCTTTCTAGGGCCTGGGACCTACCAACCTGCAACTCTGCCTACCTAAATACTGTCCCTCACAAGCCTTTCGCTCGTCTACCTCCAACCTTCTGCGAGTGAGCCAGTTCTCCAAGCAGAGATTCTGAGGGAGATCCCTATCCTCAGCAATGGCCTCCCTCTGGAATAGCCTCCCTGCCACCCTCCGTCTTGAGCCTGACCGTCTTAAGTTTCGGAAACTCCTCAAGACCTTCCTTTTCTTCTCTTCCTTCGCCCTTCCTCTACCCTGCTAACCTAGTCATCTGCTACCTCCATCTCTCCTTCCTTACAGCTTGCTGACTGGCCGCCTGGTACACCTCAGAGTCTCACGGGTCCCAGGCATCCCTGCCAGTCTTCTCTAGCACTTGCCCTACTCCCATCCACCTTCACTGCACTTAGAATAACCAAAGAGAGTGGCTATAACTGCACTTATCCAGTCTCTGCTGACTGGGTGCACTTGGACCTCCCCTTCCATGTACTTGCATGACCCAAATGTAACGTGCCTGATGATTGATTATTCTCCTTTGTCTTCTTCCCTTTATTGCACTGGTTAAAAACTGCAGAAACGCCATCGGCCCCATTTGCTGTGTCCCAAACTGTTGAATGCATCTTGCGCACTTAACTCTGCCTGTGCAGACTATTACCGTCTCAGAATTTCAAGGGCTCTGAGCGACTGTTTTTCCCCCTTGTTCCCACCCTCCTTGAGCGCTTTCAAACACTCCTATGTATAAGCGCTATATAAATAAAATACATTTGCACACCACATTAAATTTTCAGATTCCCTTCTCTACCGTATGTTTTTCTTTGACGTCCAGTCGTCGCCAGGTATTGTTCCTTAAATTTGAAAAGCGATGCAAACCCCATGCCGCATTCTGTGTTCAAACTATGTTGCATGCATTCCTTCCCCCATTAGCTGCTTGAGAGCGAATCTGGGATTCTTCCTGTTAGATATCTGCAGAAGGTACACATTTGTGACAGTCTGCTGTCAGAATTGGGAAGACCGGGGACGCTCTGGGGGATTCCCCCATTTACTGCCTCCAGGGATTCTATCACTGACCCATGGCCACCAGAGTTGTTGGCTTGAGGGTCCACATTGACTTTGTCACAAACTGCACAGAAGTGTACGTTTCTGAGTGCGTTTTGCACACAATGATGCCTCCAGCAGGAAAAGCTTACCCTTAGCGGATTCCTGTTCCATTCAACAGCATATGTAATGATACCTCCGATGGCCAGGAGGAGGCTCAGGAAATTTGTGACCGTAGTGGCATACATCTACAGAGTAAAGAGAAAGGAAAGTGGGTCAAAGGAGAAAAATACAGTGCACTTTAGAGACCAATGCCCAATTGCTGATTCACCACAAACTAAGTACTTGGGACTATAAGCAATCACCATCACATTTTGGGGACAGATTGTGGGCACCATGGCAAAACTAACAGGGTCCATTACTGAAGAATTCTACCACACAGGCAGAACCGTGTCCTTGAACCAATACACACTACTTTAGTGTTCGCTCAGAAGTACACCTCAGTGATTTAATTTCTCTACCGCTGCAGCACCAAAATAAAAATGGCACCCACGTTTCTAGGACTGATGTTGAGATAGTTAAGTATACCCTCCTAGAATATTTGCAGGGGTGGATGGGTGCACACAACTTACAATTATGTCTACTTTTCAGAAATATATGTCTTTCTGGGTTACCATTGATTTTTCCTACCCTCCTCTTCCATTACTTCCGAGCAGGTCCTATTAAAAAAAAAAAAAAAAAAATCGCCTACCTCACACAAAACTTAAGGTAACCTACAGAACATATTTTTGTTGCCAATCAACCTGTTCTTGAAAGCTTGGAAATGGAGAATTCAGAACTGCAAACCATTTGTACCTAGCTCTTACAAGAAGAAAAAAAACACAGACTTCTTTGCGCATCATTTTATTGCCATTTTCTGAAAAAACACAGTTGCTCTCTTTTTTTGTTATTTTCTCTCACCTCCTACAGCAAATTAGGATTCGTTATAACCGCCTACATGTGGGGAAAAATAAGGGGCCAAATTTGGCCGTGATATCTCTTGTAACAAAAAGGTTTAAAGGGATTGAATGAGACATACCGAAATGTCCAAAAAAGACCCAGCACTGGGAGGGAGCACCCTCAGCATTTAAGGGGTTAAAAAGAACAAACCAATCCACATTTGATTCCTGCAAAAAAAGCAAAACATAAACCCAAACAACTCCAACTCCTGCCGGTCCCTTAATTAACTTTCTAATTATTTTTATTTCATACAAGGAAACTCCTCTGAACCTGCTATTAATACATTAAACAATACAACATAATGTCATTACGTCTTACTCTCAAGGCACAGTCAACTCAAGGACTTCTTTCAGAAACTGAAATACTCAGAAAATTATTTAATAATTTTGCGCCCACCAGAATCCAAGCCCATATAGCTTCTGCATCAAGGCAGTTCCTACTTAGAATGAGATTACCAATATGGCGACTTCGCAGGGTAGTTAATCCAGTACAAAACAAAGTAATATGTTTTGCCGTTTCGATCTTTTCTTTAGAAGCACAAAATCTACAGGTGGAATTGGGGACTCGCCCATAGATCTTCAAAATGTCCCCTGTGGGTAGTATATCATGCCTTTATAAATTGATCCCTATACCACACAAAGGAAATTGAATCAGATATTTATGATTTCTGTTATATGCCTTTATTTAATTTCTCTGCTGGATTTGGAGGGCATGACTAATTTTCTCTTTCGCGGTCGAGATCCAGTCATATTCCCAGAGTATTCTTTTAACCTTCACTGGGTTTGTCAACAGAATTTATGGACTAATACCCAAGAGTTCAAGTATGGCTTCACACGTCCGCAACCACTGTTCTAGTAATTCATCATTTCCTTAACTCATGTTCAGGATCAAAATCTGATATGGAATGACCATGGGCATCAAAATACGCTTTCTAAATAATGAAAGTGTGTTCCATGTCGTAATTGCATGAATAGAAGTCAAGCCCAGTTCATATCTAATCACAGCCACAGGGACATTCTGTGGGAGCCTCAGGACCTTCCCCCAGAATAAAACCTTCAAAATATGTCCAGATTTTCCATGAGGTAGATATGAATGCTTCCGCACCATAGGTCAGAATAGTACCTTATAAATATGAGCTAATCAGGGGCGACTCTAATAGCCTCCTTTAATGATATACGTCTTGCAAAGTTTCTATAAGTTTCAAATTAGGAGTTGCGATTTACACACATTAAATCTTATGGTCTATAAAGTTGATGTTACGATTTTGCAATCCTCATGGTGGTGACCAGATTGCAGCACCGCTTTGTTTGATAAGGACTTTCTCATCTATTCAGCTACTGTAAGAAAAACATTGTGTAAAAAATAAGACAGACAAGTGACCACAGTTCAAGGGTGTTTATTGAACTTTATCAAGGGTATGATAATCGGATGTATACGATTTGGCTGTGGCAGAATTCTTTGCGGTCGAATTGATTGTGGTCAATTCGGCCGCAAAGACAATTTTGACACGGCCAAATCTGCCCAAACTTTAACCCCCACCATACCCCCCACCCACTCACTACTTACCTTTTCACGCCTGTCCTATGCGGGTCAGATCCGATACAGCAGGGTCTCCCCCCTCACCCCCTCCTGTCCCACGCCTCCAAACCTCTGGAATCATTTAGAAGCCAGATGTACCATACGATCAATTCGAAATTATCAAATTGAGTACTTCCTAACAAATGCCTATCTACACCTAAATCTAAGATGGGAGCAAGCTACGACCATTAAATAATAATAATGCAGACCTAGTGGAGTCTTGTCAAAATAAAAGGGCCTATACTAAAAAACCTATTGCTAATCCTTACCGCTAAGTTACAAATAGTGTGGGATAATGTTCATGAAAAAAAGTAGTGTCACGTTTTCAGCACGGGACAGGGCGGTTCACTCTAGCATAGCACACTCTTGGGCTTCTGCGTCATGAGGACACAGTTCCATTACCAACATCAGGGCCTTTTGTGCCCAAGTCTATTATGTTATTAAACGTCTCTTGATTCAGAGGGCCTGATGTACCAAAAACAAACAAAAGGTTCTTTAACAAATACACAAGTCAGGTGAATCACTCTTCACCCTCGATCCCCCCCTCTTCTGGGCTCAGATTTCTTTTATACAACTAGTCGCCCTCAGCCAGGCTCGGACCAGTATCAGTTCAATTCATTGGCATCCCTCAGTCAGGTTCACTTTTGCCACAGCAATATCTTTTCTCGGGTGACTCACGGTTCACCCCGGATCCCCCTCTTCAGAGCGCAGATCCCTTCCACTCACAATTAGTCTCTCTCAGCCAGGCTCGGACCAATGACAGGTCGTATTAGCTATGGAAGACTTTCAAATATGCAGAGGGTTTGGCTTGACCCGTTGCAGGACCACTTGGATTTCACCGTTCCATATTTTACACTCTCAGTTGGATGCCTAACAGAGACCTTTGAATGAGCACCCACGTGGCGCTGGACCACTCTGTATATGGCACCTGCCTTTGTTTCTCAAGTTCAGTCACTCCTTGGATTTTCAATTCTATTTTCATTGCTCAACACATATTCTTTGAAGATTTCTTCATACAATGTTGCCGCTTGCAACCTTAGCTCTGTCACAGACCGGTCAGCTATCAGATTCCCCAACTCACTGACTGTGCAGACTTTACTGGTGCGCTTTGTTGCAGGAGCCAAAGACAGTACCATGACGGCAATCGCTTCTCCCAGCCTTGGCTATTGGAGAGCCCTGGGTACTCGACACACAATGCACTTCAGCTTTAATTCCCGGTTTTATGTTTCTTATTCTCGAGGGCTTCTGAAAGTAGCAGTTTTCTCCAAGGGCAATTCCCTCCTTGCAACCCTTTCTGGTCTTGCGGTCTTTCTCCTCATATTAAACTGCCATCTCGGAACTGCTGCTTCCTCGTGTGTTTTGCCTTGCTCAGAGTGTGCTTTCGTGCTCTGCCTTTTTTCCGTGGGGGAGGAGGCTGATGGAAGTCAGGTGTGTGTAATTATCAGTAAATGCCCGACTCTGCCTGACCCTTGTGTTGGGACATGTCAGGTATACGGCTCGGGTGTTAGTTTTCTTTCACAATCAGCTGTTTGTGTCGGGAAAGGGGAGCAGGGGGGGGATTCCTAGGTATCCTACCAGGTAGGATGGGGAAAAGATTTATTGCGAGGAGATACCGTGTCTCACCCTCTGGTGTCCCACTTCCACTCCCAGAGGACCCCTCATCCAGGTGATCCTCCTGCGCTGGTCCACCCCCAGGAACTGGATTGAAAAGCCATGGCTGTGTCCTGGCCACTTGGATGCCAAATCCCCAGGGACTGACGGGTGAGACACCTTCAGGTGTCTAACACTACCTAGAAACCCTCCCATCTCGCTGTCGATATTCAGACCAATACTTCTTGCTTTTGATCATGATTGCTTCATGTTGTCTGAGATCCAATTCTCGTTTACCCAACCAGAATTTTTGTGATCTTCTTTAATCCTGAGAAACGTATACTATTGAAACTGTGGTTTAGATGTTAGTGGTCCCAGTGCATGGCCGTTGGATAAAACGAATTCTTATTTCCGATTGGTCTTATATGTGTTCTTTCTTTAATAGGACATATACTCTCAAAATAATGTTGACATAACACACACTATGTGTCATGCAAGGCGTCACGCTGGCGCTGCATACCTGCTTTCCGTTGTACTAGTTGTGATGAGGAACCCAGTCTTCTGTAGTGAAGAGATCAGAAGATAATGTGACACGGGAAACCAATCCAACACTGCCCTAGGATACAGGGGAGCGGTGAACTAACTCCCCACACCACAGCCCTTCCCCTATTGTTGTGGCACAAGGGCAGTGCAGAGCACTGACGGGGAAGGCCACGTGATCCCCTGTAGTCCAAAAGACAGATCAAGACTCAACGTGAAGGTGATAGGCAGGATACAGTTCAATTGCAGGATAGAACTGAAGGCAGGAGCAAGACTCCGGGACAGCGGCTCATCAAGGCAAGAGGGAATAGACAGGCAGCAGGGGACCAAGAGGGGACAGCAACGAGAGAAGTGAGGAGGCAGGCCAAGAGCATCAGGATAAGGAGAACAGAGAACCCAAGGACGGAAGGGTAAACAGGAACCAAGGTTCTTGTTAGGCAAGATTGTGGGCAGTACCCTTTGGGAGACTACACCAACCTTGTCCTCCTGGCAATAGGTAACCCAACCTTTGGTATAAGTCACAGGTTGGTAGTGTGGCTGAGCAGCCAGGCTTATCTCAAGAGGGGTCAATGTGAGCAGTAGGGTTTTTACAGAGAGATTCACAGGGACAAGTATTCAAATAAACTCTTTCACTCAAGGATTCTTGCATAAACAATTATTAATTTATATAACAGTCAGTTATATAAGAAGCCTTCTTCAGAAGGGAGAGTCAGAGGTAAGAACAGTCTCTCAGGGAGCCAGGACAGCCAAGGTTAGTTGAGCAAAGTCTATGGGAGCTGAAGATCTTCTTGCGGGCAAGTAAAAGTCTTGCACAATATTTTTAGAAAAGTTTGTAGAATTAAGATTCACTTGAAGGGCCACAAGCTGGGAGGCTTGTGAGGGGCAAAACTGCAAGCAGCTCTGCAATGGCAACCAAGACAAGTCTCAACTGCGAACAAGTAAGGCTACAAAAAAAGAGGTAAGTCCTCTTAACTTTACAGTAGCTTTGGTCAGAAGAAATGGTTCCAGCTGGCTTCTGTTCCTGTGTAGGGGGGTGTTCCTGGAGCTCGGGTCTGACTTAAAAGACACTCGATTCTGGTGTTCTTCTCCCTGGCACTTCGGTTCCTGCAGCAGCAACGGAAGTAAAGCCAGCTCAGAGAGGATTTCCAGATGAGCTCGTCTTGGCGTTGATTGGTCCCACTAACTCAAGGGGAGAAGTCCTTTGCCTAGCTGTCAATCACACAGCAGGGTGGCTGTCCTCCAAGGACAGCCCTCCAACCTATCACCGTTGGGTGCATTCCTGTAATCAAGGAGACTAAGCACAGGGAGTTTCGGGCACTTCCCTCGCGTCCTGCCCTGCTGGACACGCTGGAGCCAGAGGCGGGCTTCACCAGTGAATCCCACCAAAGACAAAACAAACAAGGAAACCAAACCTGGTTTGGCTCGCAGAGTAAATCTCAAGAGGGACCCTTCCAACAAGAAATGTCATAAAAAGAAGAGCGGCTTGACAAAATGGGCACCCCTGGGTGTCCTACTGCAGCTGCAGTTGCAGCCCGTGGTAAAAAAACACAATTGCAGGAAAAAGTAAACCACTGCCATCTGCCATTAATTGTAGACAGGGTAACATAAAAATGTTACATGAGAAACTAGACAAAGGGGATACTAAGTAACCCCTCCCGCACCCTATTGTAAGATAGTGTGTTCTGGGTCTATAAAGTTACAAATGTAAGTAAAGTCAATTTCACTTCACTGCTCTTGGAAACCGTAGTTTATCCAAGAGAAGATATTTAAATCTTTGGGAAATCTGAGAGACTTCCCTGTGTCACTACACTGAAGGTGCTGTGTAACACAATGCAAAGCTGATGTCTATGAGGTTCGTCAGACTCCAAAGTCAAAAGAAACACAGAAAATACATAGCAGTAAAAGTACAAAGTCCCAAAGTTCAGCAAAAGAGCTGGCGGTCTCTAAGGTGGGAGGAGTTTAGCACTAAACTGAAAATTCGCCCCAACAGTTCTCCAGACTAGGTAAGCAGAATCTGGTTCTGGAGGTGAGGACACCGAGAAGTAACTAATGTGCTACCTGGAGGAATCGCTGGACTGCGCATGAGAGTTGAACGAACGCAGCATCCAGCATATGAGCAGATCTCCAGCAATGGTGGTGCCCGTTCCAGCCGGCGCCCGGAAGACCCAAGAGTGAAGCCGTCACCAGGAGGGGGAAGCCACCAGGAAGTCATCCGGGCTCGCACACGGCCGTACCAGGTAGGTGACATGATACTATGCTGCAGATTAGCTAGGATGAATTACATGTAATGAATTGCTTGATCTTTTGGTATGGTTCCTTTAAAGATTGAAGAATGTGCAAATATCACATTTGTAAATTACCTGGTGTTGTGTTTGTAACCAGGTTAATTTGCCATCTGGTTTTATTGTGTGAAATGTGTTGATTTCTGTTTTAGGTGTGATGCTTTTTTGTATTTCACTATAGAGGTCATATTCACGTTAATATCGAGATTCAACATATAAGTGGCACTTTTTTGGTAATCATTCTGGAAGTACTGAGTGTTTTGTCTTTGAAAGCAGATTTCGGTCCGACTTCCAACAATTTAGTCATGTTCATGGCTTTTCCTTTTTCTATTGGTTGAAGTTGTTGGCAATTCTAGCTTCTGTGCTCTAAGCTCTTGTGTGCATTCTCTGCTGCTTCTTCATAAACCTTGACATCTGTAAAAGGTCTCCTAATTATTCCTTCATAAATTATACTACGAATGAAGCTATTCAGGTGAGCAATGGTGGCATGTAATAAACATATATATGTAGATCTCCAGAGACCTATGAAAAATGTGTGTGTAACCTGAATGCTCACAGCCAAACACTGACAGGGCAGTCTGTTGCAATATACCGAAGGAACACAGCATTACACACAAAAATGTTATTGTATTTAAAGAAAATTGAGGATGGGACAGAGGGTAGACCGGTTGTGGCAGAAAAACTATGATCAATGGATGTGGGTGGCTAGTGCAGAAGTGTTAGAAAAATGATGGTAAAGAGCAACATAGATCCAAAATTAATGATTGAGTGGGGGGATCCATCTAAATTTCGTGAGGAATGGCTAAATGTACCGGGTCCCGTTTCCATTAATTTCCACTCTTCTATGGATTCTACCAGCCAGTCCAGGAAGTGGCAGAGAGGTGGAGGTAAAACACAACCCACTTCAATGCGATTGGTTACAAACAACTCACATGGACAACTATGTTTTATATCGGTCCTGTTTTTCATGAATCTGGTGTCTTGCCTTATTTCTGACAAAATTGGGAGAATTTGTGTTAAAAGGTCTTCTCTAAAGAAAGGACCTTCTTTGTTTTCGGGCATCCTGGTTTTAAGAATGAGTAATCATAGTCAAAAGCCCTAGTCGGTGCCAATACAATATAGTCAAACACTAAGCAGTTTAAATAAACATAATATGTATGAGTCTCTTCTTGGGAGATGACAAATCATCCGACGGTCAATACAGAGAGGAGGCCAAAAACCAGAAAGAACATGTGGCAATAGGGTCAGGTACCGGACCCTGGCAGGAGGAAATATGGACACCTCTCAACCAGGGGAAAGAATCCTACCAGGGTTTCCACCAGAACAGTCCTGGCCAAGTGGCAGGGTGAATGAGTTGGCAGGGCCCCAGGCTCTGCCCTTCCTATATGTACCCTATTGCATGTGGAAGGTAATGTTGTTGATGACCAAATGCATGCAGAACCCGATTCTGGACAGAATTAGGTTTCTCTAGTTGCAGAACTACTTGTTACCAGGAGGCACAGCAAAGTCGCCACACTCTTAATGCAACCACTGGCTTCACAGAGGAGACGAAAATGCCAGCAATGGGCCAACAAGCTATTTGCCCATCTAAACAAGGCTCACTGCTTCTCTGCAACGGTGACATGACTGACGGAAACCGCATCAGAAAGACTAACCAGAACGCTATGCATGTTTTTTTTTTTTATAACTTCCCAATGCTGCGGCATTACCCTTGAGAAAATATAATTATCAGATTAGCATAAGAGACAGGTAAGTGAATGTATGATAGGATATGGCATTTATAACGCTCCTGTACACAAGTGTTTCTAGGCGCAACAAGACAAGGAGTGGAAAACATAGGGAGGAAAAAACAATAATCTTACTAGGCCCTGTCTCATTCAGATAGCACAAGTGCAGGGAGGAGAAGTGCAGGTAACTCAAAAGTGCAGCCAGCGTGTGGCTCAGTGCAGAGAGAAGGGACTGTCGGGTTGCAGATACAGTACAGACCACAAGTGCTAGGGGAGCCTGGGACTGGTGGTCTCGGCATCGTTGTTGGACTGTGCGGTCCACCTCCCAGAGGTCACGCTAGCACCTCGCCTTCCCTGGCACTGGAGTGAATCGGCTCCCTGCCGGCTGACAGGATTCTTCTGAGGCTTCCACTGTTCCGCGTCCTCTCTTTCGAGGACCAGCTTCTCTGCACAGCTGACAGGTTCCCAGGATTGAACTTCCTGGGCTTTGCTGGCTTCTTACCTGCTGTCTCCAGAGTCCTTCAGTCCTTCCTCTGTTGTCAGCTCATCTAGATGGGCCTACTCAAGAGCAGTGTCCTAATCTTTTGGTTGTTTCCATGATGTACTCTTCATGCCTGTTCGTGGCCACCTCTTCGCAGTACTCTTAGAAAAAGGTATGTTGTCGTTCTTGCTCTTCGCCTCAGTGGTGTCGAGTCTCAAGGAAGGGAGGGAAGGTTACAGTAACACACAGTAGCACTTTCAGTTGCACACTTTGCAGACTTTCGTGTTTTTATGGGTGCAAGGGCAAGAGGTTTCGGAAGTTCCTTCAGGAGTCCTTATTCCACCACCCCTATGGGGACTATTGGGTAGCAACCTCACCTCGCTAGCCTCACAGGGAAGGGCTACAAGAAACTTGGACGGAGAGGAGGCAGCCCTTCCTATTTCCAAAACTGCTTAGCGTTTGAAAGAACATATATGACTATTGTAAGGGAGATGGTCAATAAACATCTAGAAAAAGCCCAGGAAACTCAAATTGTGGCCAAATTACATACTTTGCCAAATCTACGAGAACTGCTAGCACTTTTGGGCAAAGCCAGGGTTTTTAGCAAATTAGACCTGACAGCACACATCATGCAGGGTGTCTCCATTATCAACTGATACAGCAGCATTTATTACAGCTGAAGTCCTTCTTAGGTTTAGGCGCCTGTAGTTTAAATTGTGGCCTCAGTTTTCCAAAAGCTCAGGTTCAACTTGCTGAAAGGCATTAGTGGTGCTGCTGCATTCCAAGAGGACACTGCTGTGTATGGTAGGAATAGGAAACAGCAGGATTCTGCGCTGGGGAGTGTTTAACAGTGGTTTTACCTTGAAAAAGTAAGTTGGGAGTGCCCGAGGTAGAATAATTGGGACACTGTTTTTGGGGCAGGCAAGTGCTGCCCTAGAGCAAGCCCCCAGTCCATGTGATGTAGAACAACTGAAATAATGTTTGGGTTTGGCAGTGTTATGTGCATTATGCCAAATCATTTGCGCATAAATCTGGACCACTTAGGCATCTATAAAAAAAAATAAGCATGGCAATGCCAACAGTTTGGGCCGTAGTGGTATTAACTGGCCATTGATGGTAGCAGGTGCAAAATGGTGTGAATACATAGGCATTTGCCAGGTACTGCTATAAGATGTCCAATACTTTTACACAAGCCAAAACTGTTGGCTTTGCCAATGCTCGTTTTAACAGGACTTCAGAAAAGGACACTCATAGTGCTCATAAATCGAATGGATGAGAGCAGACATGGTTACAACCTTTTTATTACACCAACAGCAAGTCTACAGCTCCAATTTAGTCATTAACTCTCAGAAGACACTTTCAAAAATCACTGGCAGGCACTTCGAGTGCACAGTTTGATTGGAAGGCTTGACTAAAGCAAGCTCAAGGAGTTCCCATGACGAGGTGTTTTGGGCAGGGAAAGGGCAGGAACTGTGTGGGCATGGCCATAGAGATTTCCATGGCTAGTCAATGGGTGGGCCAATAGCCAAACAACACCTACAGGCTGAGTAAAAGTGAATGCAATTATTCTGTTTTTGACCAAGAGACCCTAGCTTGTATAAGGGTTGTGGCACATTTCAAGGTGGTTTGGGACTTTGTGCCCTAAAGTTAACTGTTCCAAAGTTATACATTTCAGGAACATTTACTATGTGATTGGACAATGGCAGTGGTTATGATATAAAGCTCAAAAGGTTAAAGTTCAGTTAAGTTAACTCACTGAACCCCAGTTACTAGGATAGGCCTAGGAAGTGATCCTTGACTAGGCCTCCAACAACCGGATCAACGTGATCACTGCACCGCCAAAAAGGCTGTCTTTGAAATTACCGACATTCACAGTGATCACATAGTGATTACAGGAAAGTATGCACCAGTTAAATACAAAGCAAGCTGCAATTGTGAATTGAGGAAAGTAATTCATTTACTTTTGTAAGTGTACCGTTACCAGTAGATTGTATAGGTAAATCTGTGCCGTGGCTGGACGAGAACACAATTTGGATATTTCTACAGCGTTTGGAAAGCAACGTCTTCTGAGAGCATACGCCGCGCAAAAGGAGAAAGGGCTTTTAATTTTATGGCTGAAGCACTCGCGCACGTAAAAAAAAAAAAAGCAACATAAAAAAATATATATAAACGTACAGGAAAGTAATGAAGGGCATGAGATGAACGAATAATGGAATTGAAAGATATGTTGGGGAATATTGGCACGTTTACAATAAACTGTCATAACTTCCATATTTGACCGTTTACACTTTGCTAGATGAAATGAAATGTTTGAAAAAATCTTTATTAAAAGAAAATGGATTTAGTGAATGAGAAATGAAAAAGTAAAAAAGATATGAAATACGCCAAACCGTTTTGGCCATAAGTAGCATCACATGCAGGCAGTGCAGCAATGTCAATTTCGTGCCCGACCGCCTCGGCCTCGAATACATCTATATACCGGCGGAGATGCAATGTGCAATTGGAGAAAAAGGAAAAAAAGGAGTCGAGCAGTGAAAATTACCTGACCGCTATGTAGACAAAACAAAGAGATGCCGGTAGTACGGCAAGTCATTTGGCCCTCATTACAAGTCAGGCGGTGGACCATGGTGCTATTAGCACCCAGGGGTGGACTGGGAACCAAAAGAGGCCCTGGAAATAATTTTCAAAGTGGCCACAAATTACATTTTCAGCAAGCCCAACCCTTTTCCTTTGAGAAAATGTGGAAATCCAACACATTACCATAAAGAAGAGGCCCAGGGTGCAGAGGCCTAGTGGGCAATCTCAAGAGTTCCCTATAGGCCACTCCACCCCTTCCAGCAGGCTGTAGGTAATTCCCCACTCCCATCCGGTTTCTTTTAAGCCACCTATTTGGCATCCTTTTAAGCTGGTCAGATAGCACAGTGAGCCAAGCGCTCACCCTTGATATTTGTGTGCATCCTGCTGTGGCAGGTTCGAATCCCGGCAGGATCAACTCAGCCTTTCATCCTTCCAAGGTCAATGAGTTAAGTACCACTCTGTGGGATAATAATGTCTTCTGGTATTTCAGCGCTCCGAGAGCTATGGGTGTGTAGCGCTATATAAGCAATGCGTTCCTGTTATCATGTCAAGTGCACGTGTGTAATGATGAGTGGGAACAGTCCATTTCTCTGGCACTTTACAGCTCACTCGGAAGGGCCCGTTACAGCATAAAACTTGCTTTTAAACTTATCAATAGAATAGTCTGCACTGTGTGCGATTGGTTGCCATAAAAACAACGTGTTCACCTTTGTTGCACGACTGCACTTTTTATTCACGTCCTGCCTAACTGGGAAGATCGCTTGGGAGCAAGGCGCTCACCTTTGGAAAGGGATGATTTTGTACAACATGGGTTTGAGCGCTTAGATGCTAGGAGAAGCGTTACATAAATTACTAATAATATTAAAAAACAAGATAGATTGCAGTATTAAACAATGACTAAAAGACTTTTCTTGTGAGGTTTGAAATAATCAGCCAGTCTTGGCTGTTAGGCTAACATCACATGCATTCTGGTCATTGTAGGCACAACTTTATAATGTCGAAAATTAGAAATATACAGGAAGTCTAAATGGCACACACTCAAGAACATAGGATTTAAGAGCGATAACAGTATGTCAGGTGTGAAAAGTGTGTTGCGCTTTATCTACGCTACTAGTTTAAGAGGGCTTTCCCATTTGTAGTTTGGACAATCGGGTGTTGCTTGCACCACCTATAAGTCGAAACTATTGGATTGGAGTACAGCTAGGGAGGAATGACTTAATTGGAGCAGTAAACATGCTACTGGTGTAATAGAAATGTCTTACCAGGCCTGCCTTCAGCCACTCGATTTATAAGCACTCTGGTTTGAAGCTTTTGCCAGGCACTGCTATTAGATGCCCAGGTGCTCGAGCCATTTTGCACCTGCTACCAACAAAGGGTCGTTAATACCACTACAGCGGTGCCTGGCAAGGGCCTTTCCCATGCCGACACAAAAGGCCAAACTGTTGGCATTGCCAATGCTTCCTTAAAAGGTTGCTGGAAAGACCCTCTTTACACCGTTGCTAATGCCCATGGAGTATTTCTTGCTCAGAAGTTGTGGTGTAGAGACAGCATATCGGCACAGAGGTCAGCTTCCATTGAAAGGAATAGGCAGGAATGTGTCCTGTCTGGGATTCCTTTTCCTGAGAAAGAAGGACTGTTGGAGGCTAAGTGGTGGCAATCTGCATCCTCAAGCATATGGGTGGTGAATGGACTTTCCTGGCTCCTTGCTTTTGGATATAAGAGGGGGCAAAATGAGTATCAAACAGGGAAAAGGAGTGCTTTCACAAATGTACATGGGTGCTGCTTTACACTGACAGTGGTTTTCCACGCTGGCAGCTTGGCACTGGGCATGGGCGTCCGGTTTCATGGCACAGTACCCTACACTACATAGAGCCACCTGGCCAGTGCTTCACAGCATCAGGCTGCCCCCTCCCCTTGCTGCAGTGATGCCCCAGACAGACAATGGCAGGCCACATTAGGAGCATTATGATTGAAACTCCTCTGAGATCACCAAGTACACCGGACTACCTGCTCCCGTTCCCAAACCCTGACTTTACCAGCCATCCATGGACGGATGTCTCGCCTGCCGTCTGCCCTTCTTATTTTATGATGGAGAAAATAAAGCTACAATCACACTTCCTATGCTTGACATGTTTTTATAATGATATGTATTTTAGAAGGTTGGTCTGTTATGTGATTTGTGTATTTTTTTAATGTAAAAAGAAACATATAATGTTAGGCCTGGGAAGACACTGCTTTAAAACAGATAAGTATTCACTGGAGATGGTTAGAGATGTGCTTAAGTGCCTAAATTGCGGACTCAGATCAAATCCCGGCTTCACCACTTACCCAAAGTGCCTGAGCCTGGGATTGTAGTGCTGGGTTTGCAGTATGGGGCATGTTCTAGAGTTTCACCCTTAGTGCTAAATTATCTGCAAACTACCTTGGAAAGAGCATACATAATGAGTGAGGTGGGGAGTGTTCTATTTAAGTAATAATGCTGCATACTGATGTTTGTACCTAGTGGTAATGGCCAGAAGAAAAGGGCATTATAGTTATTAGCATCACATGCTAAACGGCCCGGTTGGTACGGGTGGAGTAATAGATGGAACAAATGGGACTCTGCAAGCTTGCAACCGGTGGGTCCTGTTTATGTGAAAACATGGAAAGTAGGCCACCATGCATTTGGGAGCCAAGGTCCCAAGCGGATTCCCTCTTCCATTTCCAGGGCGGAGCGAGGGGGCGTAGGGGGGATTGGAAAGGGGCGGGTATGGGATGGTAGAGTCCACGTCAGAGCCCCTTTCGGGGTGGACACAGTGGAGGGAAAGCCAATTTGGAACCTCCCATTCGGCGAGAGGGTGATTTAGGCGCAGCTGCTGATATTTATCGCACTTGCACCAAATGGTCGCATAACTCTGACATATATAACAAGCATTGGCAATGCCAACAGTATGGGCTTTTGTGTCAGCAAGGGCACTTGTCAGGCACACCTGTGGTGGTATTAATTGATGCTAACAGGTGCAAAATGGTGCAAGTACCTGGGCATCTAACAGCAGTGCCAGGCAAATGACTAATACTTATTCACAAACCAAAACTGCTGACTTTGCTAATGTTTGTTTTGAGTGAAAAGTTAGATGGTAAGGTTTCCACGAAGCAAGCTCAAAGAGTTTCCTGTTATGCCCAAACCTTGCCCGTAAATCCCATAGCTTGAGTCTTTCATTTTTGGAATTTCAGAAGCACTACATTATAAACCGCTGATGGGTTCCTCTCAGGTGTAAGCACTTGGTATTTGTGGTATAGCTCTGCACACATTGCAAACAAAACCACCTTTTTTTTCAAAATAAACCAGCATCTTTACCGATCATGTGCACAAGTTCCAGCACACGTCTCTCCCACCAGCTTATGTTCACACAGTCCCACTCACAACCATCACTCTCTGGCACGTTAGGCAGAAAACCAGTCAGGACGGGTGCTCTACAAATCCCCTAGGGGTAACATAACATGATTGTTTAAACCACTGGCTATGTGCAATGCTGTAGCATCGAAGCACCCTTAGGTTGAAGGAACGCTCAACCAGCATACGCTATGTGCGCACAAAACCTGTGTCTGGGTGCTTCCTCTGCTAATCATCTTTGATTTGCAGAGCACACAGTGCAGATTGTAAACCCTCCTGCCGCCCGAGAGCCTACACTTCTCAGAAAAAAACAATACATCTGACATAAATAATTGAGACCTTAGGGCCAGTGCGGTGAGTACCTTGCACTCACAGAAGTATAATGACATTTATAAATACTATGATTATATAAATGGAGAGTGCCCCACATCAGGCAGTTCTGCACATTTCAGGAAACCACGCTTCGCATTCTGGAACTTGTAGTTTTGTTTATCACCATTATATTTACAAAACAAGCGTTAGTGAACCAGAGTTAGAAAAACAATATTGTAATTTGTTGTCGCTGAATATGCTTATGGGCAGGCCCCGCTGTGTGTGCATCCACAAGCGTGCATGGTATCCTACATGCACGCAGCATTGAGAAGGGCATGTGGGCAGTGGGGTTGAGTTGCGAGGAAGGGAACCATTGAGTTGAATGTCTTCCTTCAAGACCACTCATCCATTCTCTTGTGATGCTGCATTCTGGGACTGGCGAATGAGCATACCACCACACACTGTAGCCTTTTCATACCTAATGTGTCTCGCAATAAAACAGCACAACATGAGTGCTGCTGTACCAACATCAGCGTTTTCCCATGTTCAGGAGTACAAATGCTTTTCCCGTTAGTATTGAAATCCCTAAGAATGCCAGTTAGGCCCATTCAGGCTGACAATGAAGGCTGGCATGCTGTCACTCGGCCCCGTTTGTGAACCCACCTGCTGATGGGAGCTAATTAATATAGTGACTACGGGAACTTAACAGAGGGACAGGCCAGGGGAGTTATTTACTCGAGGAACGACTCGAGCAAATGATCACACAATCTCGAGATAAAGTTCCTTCAATTGCGACGTTCAGCGTCTTGCTTACCTGACACAGTTAATCGACATCGATCTGTGGCTTGCCAAGGCCTCATGCAGCTCGGGCCAGCTGCCTGCAGCCTGCCCTGCTGACCTGCCTGGCCTGCGCTGCCAATGGGCTGCAGCAGGGCATGTGCGATTCCAATCCGGTGCCCAGCCCAGGAGGCCCTGCGCAGGGCGGGCCCAGCCGCTGGGAAGAAAAAAAAATGACGGTGCCTCTGCAGTGCACGTGCGGTTAAAATCTGGTGCCCAGCCCAGGGGGCCCTGCGCAGATGCGGGCCCAGCCCAGCTGCTGGGAAGAAAAAAAAAATGACGTGCCTCTGCCTCGGTCAGTGGTGGCAGCCAATTCAAGGCAAACCACCCAGGCGGAGCCGATGAAAATCACGCGATGTGTAACACATGTATCCTTCCACTCAAAAAGAGGCCCTACAGGCCAGAGGCCTAGCGGGGGATGTCCTGGTGTCCCGGTGGGGCAGTCCAGCCCTGTTAGCACCATGGTCCTTGCCGGATTCCGCCATGGTGGATGGCGGAATTACCACCCCATTCCAAGGTGAGTGGGGCGGTAATTCCCCATTCACCATTTGCCCTTCCCCATTCCCATTTTTGCCCCATAGGGCATAATGGGAATGGGGAAGACGCTAATTACGGCACTGTAAATTACGGTGCCGTAATTCGCACCAAGGTCGCTTAGCGCCTTGGACTTTAACGCCTGCAAAAAGCAGGCGTTAAAGTGTGAATCAGGCGTTAAGGGTTAATGGCGCCGATGGCGCCGTTAAACCCTTAACGCCTGACTTGTAATGAAGGCCATTGTATTTGAAAGGTTGCAGCAGATTGGAATAAAAGAGGTGAGAAGGTGCAGTAAAAGTATAGTCGCAGTAATATAGGTGACATTCCGGTATAGTTCCCAACGACCAAAGTCAGGAAAGAGTGATTTAGGGAAACTACTTTATGTCCATGTAAGCCTATGGAGAACGGGGGTCGTGGGGGAGAATGAACGGGTATTCCAAGTTACCCCCAGACTCAGATTTCTCCATAAACCAATGCTGAGGTTCTGAAATACATTGGGGACACAAACTTCCAGGTTTCAACCCATCGAGAGAGGTCCAGGGGTCGCTAGTACAGAAGTCACTTTCAGAGGCAGAATTTAGTTTGGGTTAGTCGCAGTGCTTACATCTCGGTTTCTGGTACCTTCCAGATGAACACCCTTGCAAAGAAAAGATGACCTCTGCGGAGCAGGCAACCTCAGGACAACCTCTAGGAAGCGAAGACAGGCAACCTTCACAAAGGAGCAGATCCTGCACGACTTCCGTTTATGCGAGAAGGCTGATCATACAGAAGCATGCCTCTTGTAGTGCGAGCTGAAAACCCTCAAAGTTCCAAGGATGCACTCAGAACGGCTACAGCTGCAGCGAGGTAGCCCAGGAGAGAGCTGGTCAGTCCACTGGTTGGTCCAGGGACACTTCCTATGGCTCAGAAGACACAGATCTGCAAGCAGGGGGTGAGACTAATTGTTTCTACTGTTCCAGGGGTTGAAGCACCAACGAGGGTCTACTTGAGATCAGGCAGAGGAGCAGGGCTTCCCTGGGACTTGACTGGAGTTGGTGCTCATCAGCTGCAGGAATTGCCCTTGGGCCGTCAGCAGGCTGCACTTCTTAATAGGTGTCTTGGATAAAGTGATCTGTCGAATAGCTGCAGAAGTCCTCCTTTTAGCCAAGATATGGACTGGAAACTTGCACAGGTCCACCAATGGTAAGGATCTACAGCATTCAAACTGACAGCGACTACCCAATCATGGATGGCCACAACATCTGCCCAGTAACAGACATTTAGGGACTAGGATATACACTGGGACCAGACAGTACCAGCCCCACATCCGGGCTTACACACAAGCCGCCTCTTTGCCTGGGTAACCAGCAGATTTCCCCAGCAAAGGGCTTTCCATGTATGGCAATTACGGACCCAATAGGGCACGAAGAAGTACAAAGAACAATATGGCCAAAGGACAGACAAAAACATCATGGCACAGCAACCTTGGGGTGAAAGCCACCTTTAGTAGCCACTAAGGCATGGACCCCAGATATCTTGCGCCGATTAGTCTAGTTAATGATTTACTCCCAAAACCTGGGGAGTCTGCAAACCTTATAGCCTTGAAAAAGACCCGGATGGGTTGAAACACACGTCGGCTGACCTATTCCAAATTTTAATTAAAACAATGTGACAAATTATAATAAGCATGAGTAGTAAATCATTAACTAGACTAATCTACACCACACCCTCCCATGATCTTGCTGTAGATTAACTCTGATGCACCATATGACTAAACCAATCACTCAGTGCTGCACGGGTTGATTGAGCCTCTAGTGCCCAATCTCTCGTCCATCTTTAGTAGCCACTTGCGGCAAACTCAAAAGGTGCATAAGTAAAATATAAAACAAAGTAAAAAATGATCTGCTGCTACCAGCCCATTCAAGGCACATAGTAAATAGAACCAAAATGTTATAAGGATACAAAGTATCCTGAGCACACTTCACTTTAGGGTGAGGTGTGCAATTTTAACAATACAAGAAATTCACCAAGAGAGACATAGGGCCTCATTACGACCCAGGCGGTAAGTTACCGCCTGGGCCATACCTTTACCGCCATGACGTAAACTACGTTTACGCCATGGTGGTTGGCGGACTTACCGCCCCATTCTGAGGTTGGCGGGGCAGTAAATCCCCATTAACCCATTTACCCTTCCCCATTCCCATTTTTGCCCCATAGGGCATAATGGGAGTGGGGAAGGCGTTAATTACGCCACCGTAAATTACGGTGGCGTAATTAACAACATGGTCCCTTAGCGCCACAGATTTTAACACCTGCTAAAAGCAGGTGTTAAATCCTCCATGGCGCTAAGGGACCTCGGAATCAGGCGGTAAGGGTCGGCGCTGTTTACGCCGCCGTAAACCCCTTACCGCCTGGGTCCTAATGAGGCCCATAGTCTCTCAGTACTGATAGTCTTATAGAGATCATTTCCCTCATAGGAATGAGCCAAAAGACAAGGGAAGTAGAGCAGAATGCTTTATTTACCTTCAAAAAGTCAGGTATGGAGTTGAAACATTGCAAACAGAAAGGTAGTTGTTAGGGAGAATTCTGTTTAGGCTGAATTTCCTAACCTAGTGAGTCCCCCAGCAGCTTTGCTGGATTACTGGGGTTATTTTTTTCTCCTTCCAAGAGTGAGACTCTTTTACCCTCACTCTTGGGCATGATTTGAGTGTGTTTGTATGAATTTAGATATGTTTAATGGGCTATGGGATCTTTTACTCCATAGGGCTTCATGTGTTTTTGTGATGTGTGTTACACAGCACCCTCAGTGCAGTAACACAGGGGTGTCATAGTGATCCCCCCCAACATAGACTCCATACCGTGGGACTGACTACTGTCTCCCAGGGCATGTAAAGTCACCATTGACTTTACTAGTCTCAAACTCTGAACAGAACCAGTACAAACCATCATATTGTGGACGTACTGGCCGGGGCAATTCGATTGCCCCGGGGTCTGTTAGTCGAGGGGGCATGTCTCCGTCCCCCCTGATCGAGTTTTGGCTGGTGGCAGTGGATACTACTTTTTATATTCGACCGCGAATATATCTCTATGGGATTTCCCATTGTTCGAGGCTACCAACTTTAATTATTTAATTCCTATAGCCTCGAAAATACCGCCGGTTTATTTATTTAATATTAATTCTCCGGTTGGTATTTTTTGCCAGAACTCGGTTCTAAAATGGCGTTTGTGTTTGCTTCTGTGACTCCAACCCAAGTTGAGCCCTTTGTTCCACTTTTTGGCGGGCTTCTCCACAGAAGCCCTCCAAAGTGGTGCCACTCTGTCTGGGGTACTTAGGAGGGGTGGAGGGGGATTTAGGCACCCTGGACTGAGTTGCCTAGGCAACTCAAGTTACACTCCGTCCTGATTGGCCCAAGTGGTGAGCCGGCCAGCTCACCACTTAGCATGTTTGAGTGACAGCTAGGGTGGGTGAATGTGGGTTTTCTGCATAAAAGCAGGGCTTTGGGGACTGGAACTTTAGAAGTCGCCACAGGACCTAAGAATCCGACGAGGGAGAAGCTGAGCCGACCTGCTACGACGACACCATCGGTGGAGCCCTGCTGAACCGTCTCACCACTTTTCCCAACGACAGAGGAGATCTCCAGCCCGGAGAGTCTTCTTCCTTCGACTGGTGGGGATAACCAGTCTGCTTCCTTTTTCGCTTCCTGGAGCATCTCGTGGCCGCCTTGCCTGTGCCAAGCACCCCGGCAACCGGGATATCACGTTTTACCACTACCGCGAATCAAAGGGTAGTACCTTTAACCGGAAAACTCTGTGGCTGGTTTCTTCCCTGGCAGTGCAACGACCTTCATCTTTCCTCCACGTCGAGATCTTCTCTTCCTCTGGACGACGCCGCGACTTGCACCCGCTGCCAGGAACAACTGCCCCCGCTGGAGGATCCTTTTCGCATAAGGTACCGTGTTCCGCCTGGCTTCCCTTGCAACCGACTGTACGGGGTAGATTTAGCCCCCGGCTTTCAAACCTTGGTTAGCCTGTGACACCCTGGCTAAACTTTTCTGAGCCTAACTAAAACCTTTCTGAACTCCCTGCAAGACTTTTTAAGCCTGTTGTCATTGTGTGATCTTGCATGCATTTGTGCCCTGCTCTCTCCAAGAGTGGGCCCGGCCTATGGACTTTGGCCCACAAGTAACTTTTGACTTTCCTGCATGCTTAAGAGTTCCTAAGTATTAGTGTGGTGTACTTTCCTACATTCTGGCCTTTTCCCTCCCTTTTTCGTTAACTTATTGGAGTGCCATCTATAGTTAAGCGCTCACCTCTGTCTGGAAATAAGTGGTGTTAACTAAGACCTGTCTGATAAGGAATAAGGGATGTATATAGATTAATAGTAACTGTGTTTGAAGTGATTTACAATAATAGTGCTGGAGTGTGTCAACAAGTGTGTCTTTAAATAAATAATTATATACCTTGATACCAAAGCTATGGTCAGTGTTTGCTTGTGCTATTGTGTCTGAGTGCCTATTGTGTATACTTTACATACTGCCTAACTCTTTTTGAGGGAAGTCTGACTGCTCAGCCACAGCTACCAGGTAAATCTGGGTGGTACAGACTGCTACCAAGTGGGTTTACTGCCAACACCTGTAGTCCTAAATCTTTTGCAGTGGTTCCCAAGGGAAATGCACAGTTTTCTAACTAACACTGGTGTACAGCGGTGGGATTTGTATTGAGTATACATTTTAGAGTGCTTTAAGAGACCTTAGTGCAACTAACCACAAAGCTTAGCACTGAAAAAGTAATCTTTCTAACATGTCAACTATGGAAAATTATAGTCAAGAGTCCCTTGCTACAAAAACTGATGATTGTTTAAGAGTTCTCTGTAAGCATAAGAATCTCCTGACTAAAGGCACGAAAATGGAATTGATAGAAAGGTTGTTAGCTAACCAAAGTCTGGATGATGGTTCAGAGGAACCTACCATGCCAGAAACTGCAGATAACAGTATAGAGATTGATGTTGATCAAAATGTTGATAATCTTGAGGAAGAGTCAGAAGATGAGGGTGAGGCTGCTGTGACTGTCCCCCCTAGGCCTCTGTCTGCTCTGCCAGCTGTACCCACTGGACCTTTGTCAGGTCCCACACTTAGTCCTCAATATCTTGAGCTAGAGAAAATGAAACTTGAATTAGAATTCAAGAGACTGAATACTCAGGCTGAACAAAGACACCAGGAACTGAATCAAGAACTCAGGCTAAGGGAAATGGAGCTCAAGCATGAGCTAGAAATGAAGAAATTATCTGTAGACAACGCTTCTCTCTCCGACTCCTCTAGAGGTTCCAGTCCTAAAAGACCCCGGATGCCTAAGGAATTGATTGGTATGTATGAGCCCAAGTTGGATGTGTTGGATTGGTTGTCTCTGTTTGAATATAATCATGGGCTCCAGAACATCACAGGAAATGACTTACTCACCTGGTTGTTCTCTAGGCTTCCCCCTGTTGCAACTGATGTGGTAATGGAGTTGGGGAGGAGGATAAGAAGGATTATGAATGTGTGAAACTAGCTTTGATAGCTACATTTGGGAAGACCCCTTCCCAGTATCTTAAGAGGTTTAGAACCCTCAAAAAGCATGATGGTACCCCTTGGGCTACCTGGGTGAGTGAAGGGTTGAAAAACTTAGAGGGATGGATTAAGGGTTACAAAGTGAACACTTATGAAGGTATGAGAAACCTGTTTATGTTGGAGTCAATTTATGATGCCTGCTCTCCTGAGCTCAGACAGCACTTGGCTGATTCAAAGGAATTAGATTCCAGAAAACTAGCTAAGGCTGCTGACTTGTGGGTTGCCAACAGGGCCACTCACAAGGAGTCTGGGGTAACTCAGAAAAAGGATGAGGGGAAACACTCTAAAAAGGACTCCAAAGAGAATTCTAATACTGCAAATTCCAAAGAGGGCCCCAAACAACACCATAAGGGTAAGCGACAAGGGAAACCAAGTCAGGCTAGTGTACCTTCTGGTCCCAGACCAGAAGGAGGTCAGAACAAGCCTCCATTCCAGAGAGCCTTTGGCTCTTGTTATGTTTGTAAGGCCACTGAACATGTGAAAGGAGATCCCAGATGTAAGGGTAAACCTCCAGGGATCCAGCTTGCCTCCTTAGCCTTCGCTCAAGAAGAGGAAGTCCCAATGGCAAGTGGAAACTTTCTACTGCTGGCTGATGAACCTATGGGAGTCTCAGCCAGTGTTTCTTTAGTCTCTCTGGGGTTGTGGGAACAACAGAATTTAGATGTATATAATTGTATCCCAGATAATACTAAAGAGTATTATAAGGACAGTGTCCAGGTGAATGGTCAGGAGACTCCTGCCATTAGGGACACTGGGGCCAGCATAACTGGTGGATGAATCATTTTTCAAGGCAGAGGATGTTGCTAGGGCACCCAAATGCCTCACCAAGTTAGCTGGAGGGCCTGTGCAGATGTGTCCCCAGTTACCAGTTCTCATCCAGTGCAATGATATGACTGTAAAGATACCTGTCAGTGTACAATGCGAGGTGCCAGGAAGGGTTCTGTTGGGTAATGACCTGAAAGCTCTTGGAGTTGTGTCACATATCCCTAGACCTCCTAGTAAAAGGTTACAGGAGCTCACAAAACCTGCAAGAGAGAAAACCCTGCGAGGGTCATCTCAGGAGATGACAGAGATCACTCCTCTCCCCTTGGAGCAACTTACTGCAGTGACTACCAGATCAGGAGCGAAGGGGCAACCCAAGACTCCAAGGAAAAAGCCAGCAGCAAGCACTCCAGTGCTTCCAACAAGGACTTCCCCTAGGTTGTCCAAAGTTACACCAGTAACTCCCCCTCCAGCTGAGGCTGAGAGGGTGGTTGAACCCTGTGTGGTTGAACTAGACTCTGAAGAAGAGCTAGTAGGAGGCCAAGACCTTATTGGAGATTTAGATCCAGCTGACCATCCTGAGCTGCAGTCTTTACTGGCAGAAGGTGGACCCAGCCGATCAGCTTTCCGTAAGGGCCAAAGAGAATGTCCAACTCTGGAAGGTCTCCGCCGCCAGGCAACTTCTCAGGCTGATGGGCAAGAGCCTGGGAAGTACAGGTTACACTGGGAAGATGGCCTCTTCTACAGTGAACCAACCGAGTCTGAACCTGGAGACTACAAGCGCCTTGTAGTACCTCAAGAAAACAGACAACAGTTCTTACAACTAGCCCATGAGATACCTTTGGCTGGTCACTCGAGTTTCAAGAAGACCAAGGAAAGGCTCTCGCTCTTCTTTTATTGGCCAAAGATGGGGGCTGAAGTAGATAAGTATTGTAAGAGCTGCCATACCTGCCAGACTTCTGGTTAGGTTGGTTCCAAGAATGTGGCACCTTTAGTGCCTCTCCCAGTTGTGAGAGTCCCATTTGAGAGGGTAGGGATTGACATTGTTGGTCCCCTTGATCCCCCAGCCTCCTCAGGCAACAGGTCTATCCTTGTTGTAGTAGACCATGCTACTAGGTACCCTGAGGCAATCCCTATGAGGACTGTTACAGCTCCGGCTGTGGCTAAGGCCCTGCTTGGTATTTTTACCAGGGTTGGGTTTCCTAAGGAAGTAATCTCTGACAGGGGGTCGAATATTATGTCCCACTACATGAAAGCCATGTGGAAAACCTGTGGAGTTACTTACAAGTTCTCAACAGCATACCACCCTCAGACAAATGGGTTGGTAGAAAGGTTTAACAGAACCATGAAGTGCATGATAGGTGCTTTAGAGGAACCCCGTAAAAGAAAGTGGGACCTTCTACTGCCATGCCTTCTCTTTGCTTATAGAGAAGTCCCTCAGGAGGGAGTAGGTTATTCTCCCTTTGAGCTTCTTTATGGCCATCCGGTCAGAGGTCCATTGGCCCTGATGAAGGAGGTGTTGGAGAGTGCTCCTTCCCCCAAGCCAGTCAGAGTGACTGACTATGTGATAGGTCTCCGACTGAGAATGTCACACATGATGGCAGAAGCAAGTGACAACTTGAAAGCTGGATAAGCTCTGGTCAAGCATTGGCATGATCAGAACGCTAACATGGTTGAGTTCACTCAAGACAAACTAGTTCTCGTTATGCTCCCAACAAGGCAGAGGGCCTTGCAAGACAAATGGATGGGACCCTTCAAGGTTGTGGGAAAACTTGGAGGGGTCAACTATTTGGTGGATCTGGGCAAACCCAGGGAAGCTCCCAGAGTCTTCCACACCAACCGCCTCAAAGCCTATGTCTCTAGACCTGAAGTAGGAGCCTTGCTTCTAGCTTCATCCGAAGAGGAGGAGGAGAGTGAAGCTCTACCTGACCTCCTTAGAGGCTTACCTTTGGACGAAAAGGTTGAAGGAGTTAATCTCTCTTCAGATCTGACACCTGAGCAACAAGAGGAGTGCAAATCTATGTTAAATCAGTTTGCCTCCCTGTTCTCACTTTCACCAGGCTTGACCCCTTGGGGCCAGCATGATATACTCACTGGTGACTGTCTGCCAGTCAAAAGCAGAGGGTACAGAATATCAGAACATGTCAGAACCCACATCAAAGGTGAGGTCAAGAAGATGCTCGATCTCGGGGTAATAGAGCCCTCTACTAGTCCATGGTCTAGCCCAGTTGTGTTAGTACCAAAGGCAGGATCCAAAGAGTTGAGATTCTGTGTGGACTATAGAGCTCTTAATGCAGTCACTAAGACTGATGCCCACCCGTTGCCAAGGACAGATGAGTTGGTGGATAAACTTGGCTCAGCCAAGTACCTCAGCACATTTGACCTTACATCAGGCTATTGGCAAATAGCCCTGACAGACCATGCCAATGAGAAAACAGCATTTTCTACCCCACTTGGCTTATACCAATTCAATGTTATGCCTTTCGGACTGAAAAATGCACCTGCTACATTTCAAAGGATGGTAAACCAAGTTCTAGCTGGGATGGAGGACTTCTGCATGGCATACTTGGATGACATCGCAGTCTTCAGCCACTCCTGGGAGGAACATGTGAACCACCTAGGACATGTTTTGCAGGTTCTTGAGCAGGCCCATCTGACCATAAAGGCAAGTAAATGCCAAATTGGATAGAGTAAAGTGGTCTACCTTGGGCATGAGGTAGGAGGTGGAGAAATAAGGCCGCTGATCAGCAAGATTGAAGCTGTGCAGAATTGGACAACACCTACTACTCAAACCCAGGTGAGAGCCTTCCTAGGCCTCACTGGGTATTACAGGAATTTCATGGAGAACTATGGGACCATAGCTTCTCCACTGAATGTAATCTCCTCTCCAAAATTCCATAAGAAGGTCAAATGGAATGAGGAGTGCAATCAGGCCTTTGAAAGCCTGACGAAGGCTCTTTGCCAAGCTCCAGTACTGAGAGCTCCTGACTACCTGCAAACCTTCATTGTACAAACTGATGCTTCCAATGTAGGAATAGGTGCAGTCCTTAGCCAACTGGATGGGAAAGGTAGGGAGCACCCCATTTGCTTCATCAGCCGTAAACTGAAGGATCCTGAGAGAAACACCAACAGACAAGACTGCCTGATGAAACAACCGAGAGTGAAGGAAGATAAGATAACATGTGTATCTACGTTCTCGCCCATAAGCAATGACCTACGCAGATGTATACTGAAGCACTGGAGCATGATCAACACAGAAAGATTTTGTCATCAACAAGCCACGTTTTGCATTCAGACAGATGCCAAATTCAAGGGACAAACTAGTTCATACTTATAGAACACCAATGGACAGGACCAATCACATTCAATCGACTCTTTGGAATCTACCTCCTGTGGTAGGTCACTTCAAATGGGGGAAATGCTCAGTGTGCAGTCTGACAACTAACATGAAGGAAGTTGATCTAAAAGGTAGAAAATGGACACTGAAAAGCTTCACCAACTGTAATACGAAATGGGTCGTGTATGCCATTAAATGCCTGTGCGGGCTTTTGTATATTGGGAAGACAAAGAGGCCTACCCGACAAAGGATCTGCGAACATAGGTCGTGTGTAAAGAATAGTGTAGTGGACAAACCCCTAGTAGCACACTTTAATTTTGCTAAACATAATCAAGACGATATCCATTGGTTTATCATTGAAACAAATGAACCTCAACCAAGAGGGGGTAATAGAGATCTAAAACTGAGAAAGGCTGAACAAAAATGGATCTATTCCTTGAACACGGTAAAAGAAGGTTTAAATATTTCCATTGAATGGGCTTTGTTCATTCACCAAAAATAAAAAATAAAAAAGGTTTTTACAAACTTTTTTTTGTGTCTCCCCATTATATATTGCGGAGATTAAAATCAAAAAGACTGGCTAATTTCCAACGTTGCTGCTGGAGCGACTGCTGTGGATGAATGAGGAGTTTACCTGTACTCTGAGAAACACGGTTAAAGCCATATAAATGTTCTCCCTTTGCACCAATTCTATGAGGAGTACCTTGTGCAAAGGTTTGCATAAGTCTTTCCACAACCACATGGGCCAGAAGGCACACTGGGGTGATGCTTCCGTGTTCAATGCCACAGTCTTCAACAAGCCTCCAAAACTCTGCTACACCGAATGGTGACCCATTGTCTGACCAGAGGACTTCCTGGGGTCTGTGGCATGCTAATATCCAAGAGTGGAAAAGCTGCCTGTGCAGCAGTAGACAACACAAGGTCAACCTCAGGGAAGTGAGAGAACTCAGAGTTCCACGAGAAAGTGTTGGTCCCTGACTATTGTGCCAAACTCAATGCTAACCACCTGCCAAGGAGTAGCTCTGCCGTTCGGGATAGCAATGACTGTGTGGTGTCAAATGGCAGGCAAGTCAGTCAAACCCATTTTTCTCACCTAGTTATCCACTCTGTCCTCCAAGTTCAAGAACCAGACATTCTCTCCAAATCAGGCCTTCATCTTTCTCGGTCCCTAGTGAACTGTGTGCGCTACAGCCAGCACCTGCCCTATCAGGCAAGCTAGAATGGCAATTCTGACATTTCTCATTTAAAATGATCGTCGTGGCACGTGATTGTTTGATTCGCCATAAGCCGCTTAATGTCGAAGCAGTGTTGAGTGTGGTTCAAGTATGTATTCAGTGTCCCAATCTCACTGCTTACATAGCCAATTGGAGGCACTTAACTATTTAAGTTGCTTTAAAAGTTTCCCCCAGAGACAGATTTAGGGCTGGCTGATATGGTGATCATATTCACATAGACCTCTGCTACCGTTTCGTCAGCATGCTTCGGATCGTGAGCATTTAGGAGCGGCCTTGAAAGAAAAATCGTCCTGCTCGTCTCTGCCCTCTTATTAGCAGAGTAATGCACTCATGAAGCTGCAACAGCCACTGCTTGATCCTTGCGGACGGTGTTTGGGACGACCCTTGCGTGATGGGTAACAGAGGTTTATGTTCAGTTAAAACAACCACGAGCTGACCAAAGATGTAAAGGTGGAAGTGGCAGCATCTCTTGCCAATGCTAGAGCTGACCACTTAATCTGCAAATAGTTGCATTCAGTGGCTGTGAGGGCATGGTTCGCATTGGCAATAGGTCTGCAGTAGTCTTCATTGACCCTCTGCAGGAGTAGAACACCAATTTGCATTGCAGTGTGTGCCAGCTTTGCGGCCTATAACATTGCCTCCTCACTGGGGCCCCACTGACAGGCCAAGTCCTTCGTCAGAGCACGGAGTGGTTCCATCAGGGTTGCTAGACCTGGGCTCTGACAGAAATTCACCATGACAAGAATGATGCACATCTCATTTGGAGATGATGGGGCCACAGCCTCTTGATTTATCTCACCTTCTGGGTGCCAGGGGATAAACCACTAGCATGAAAGCCATGCCGAAAGAACTCCACTTTGTTACTAAGAATTCACATTTCTTCTCATGGACCATCAGACCTTGTTCTTCGATCCTCTGCAAGACAGTCGCTAGACATGCACCAGTATATCGTTGCTCACATTTATAACTAAGTAGGTCTGTGAGAACACTGGGGATCATGTGCTGAAACGCCTCATTGGCTGATGAAATTGCACATCTGCAGAGTTTGTACAAAATGACGCCGATATGTGATGAAAAAGTTGGTATATATTGGGACCCGTTGTGAAGCGGTATTTGATGGTACCCTTGGCTGAGATCCACTTTAGAGAATATGTTAAGTCTGTTCAAGGCCGCCAGTAAGTCGTTCCCTGCGGATTGCCTTATTCTGCAGCCTCAAGTAGTTTCAGATCTGCACCAAGTGGTGGGCCTGACGCCTTCCTGATTTCTTCCTGCACTAGTTTAAGTAGTTCATGTTCCACTTGGGGAAGCAAGTGAAATGCTCCCTACCAATGACATAGCACTACTGGCTGGATACTTTGTGCAGTTTTACTGGTGGCGACAGTAGGCATCCAGAACCCTCATACAGGCATTTGAATTGTGATAGTAGGGGGACAACGTCCTCTTTGTAAATGCTGTATATGAATTGGACGAGGTGAAGTGTCTCTGCAGAGTCGCAACTTCTCCAAATGGTGTCACGGAAAAGGGGGCCTCTATCACAGTGCCTCATGGGCCCCTTTGACTGGTAGGAGTATGTGTAGAACTTAATAATCTTGTCAGTGATGTCAATGTACAGAGTTTCAAGACGTGAAGTTCCCACATGATGTTGATTGATGCGCCCATGTTGATTATCAGTGGTTGTGAAATTTGTCCCATCAATACACTGCATTTCGCTTGCTTTGACTTTGTCGCTGTTGCTCCAAACAGTGGAAATGAAGACTTCTTCCCTCCACTTCATCCTCTTTGTGGTCGTTGCTCATGGGCGATCAGCAATGCATTGTCCCAGTGTCCACACTCTAGACTGGCAGGTGTGAAAAACCTGAAGGTGTTTCAGGACTCAGTCTGCAGGGATCCCTTATTTAGGTAGCCAGGGAACTGCTGGATCCCGACCCTGCGGGTGGACTAGTGAGGGAGAACCACCTGGATAGGGGGTCCTCAGGGAGTGGGGAGGATGGAAGGTATCCCCCCTCCCCCATTTCCTGACAGTTATTTACCCCATGTTCCCTCTACCTTCATGGGATACTACAATAACTCCCCTCCTTTGCTTATCAGCCCAACTACTGAGACGAGGAAGAGGAAGACAGACTAGGAAGAATACCACTAGGAACATGTAGTGGCCTTGTCCCACTAATCAGGTCAGGCAGGGTCAGTCACAATCACACACAACTGAAACTCATGAACTGTTTTCCTAACTATAAAAGGTGGAGCACAGAAAGACACAGAGAGCGAGACAGTGGCCAAGAAAGAAGGCAAGCTGGATGGCGAGATGGAGGAGCATCTGAGAGAGCGCTGCCGAGAACCAGGCCAGGGAGAACAGGATGCAGAGATACTGACACGCTGTGAGGTGAGGCAGGAGAAAGTGTGCGATGGAGCCGTGTCTCCAAGAAGCTGGGAGTGTTCAGAGAAAGGAGCAGAGGGGCCTGCTAATCCCTTTCCTCTATGCACCAGCAAACTTTCCTCCCCGAGCAGCATGGGAGTGTCTGAGGGGCAGGTGGGCAAGATCCTGCCCTCGACGAATTGAAAACAGAAGGACAACCAAAAGCAATCACAGCCAGTGAGTTCAAAGAAAGGGAGAGCCCGGTTTGGGATACGCGCGATTGTGAAAGCTACAGTGTTACACGCAGGGCTAGGCATTGAAAAATAAAAGATATTGAACTGAAAGTCTGTTTGTGAAAGTAACCGGCGAGGGTGCCGATGAGAAACAAAGTAACAGAACGATGCCATGTGAGAAGGCATGTTGTGAAACGCTTCTTGAAAGATAGCACAACAGAGAATAATGAAAGCCATGAGGTTGAAAGCCATTGAAGGAAAGGGCACGAGGGAAAAAAAAGAGCGTGCAGAGATCCCGAAAGGCTAATGTGAGAAAGTGAACTGTGGAACAGAGTGTGCCCCTGGGCCTGTCCTAATACACTATATGTTTTTGTGAAAAAAGGAACAGAGTGGGCGAGGTCCAGTTTTGCGAAACCAAGCACAAGAGGCACGGGCATTGAGAAATTGTCAGAGTGGTCACGCATGGGGGTGATAATACTATGCGGCTGTGAAGGTCTCTGACATGTGAACATTGTTAAAGAGAAGTACAAGTAAATTGAATCAAGTAAAATAAAAAAAAGAGAAGTACAAAGATTGGGGAAGAGAGTTCTCCACAAGCTCTATGAAACGGAGCAGTTTTGCTGGGAAGGGTTTCAGCCATGTTTCAGTGTTTGAAGATAGGCAGGGGCAGCCTGTAAAAGTAACTAGGAAGGAACTTTGTGAATATCTGTTTGTTTGAGAATTGGGAAGCCGGGTGAGGGAAGCCCGAAAGAAAGCCATTGAAGAAAACAAATGCATATTGAACTGGCATCGAAATAGGAAAGGGAAGCCTAACAGATTTATGGGAAATCTTTGAACTGTGCATACCACCCACCTTGAAGGAACTTTGTAAGAGCCCCAGTGAACTGAACTTGGAGAAGGGAGTGGTGAGACACTTATTGCCATTCTGACATTCTTATACACTCTTTATTTTCATACATTTTCCCACACCTAGTTATTGTGAAACATGAGGACAAGTATATGTTTCTGACACAGACTATTCCCTTTGTTTGACCGACTTCGATTTTTTAATTTCACTTTGATGGTTGACACTACTCCCATTATAGAAAGAGGGCCAGCTAGGAAGTCTCCAACCCCAGCAAACGTAAAGGTGTTGAAACTTGTACCTATTCGGTCTGTAGCCTTATCTGTGATACCATGCCTGCCTCACACATGTTTGCCACCTTCTTGACTCTTGCCTCCCCTTCTCTGACATGTATTTACCTGCAGATCAGGAGGAAGCGATTGAGCTCGCCACATCTCTGGCAAGAAAGGCCCTTCAACTGGACAGTCTTCCTGCTGTGGATATTCAACCACAAAAAAAAGACATGTTTTTCGAGGTTCTTACACCATCTGTGGTCTGCCACCAAGTCGCATAAGGGGCTTCATTTCATGGATCGCCCCTTAGTTGCATTGACTTCTTAAATTGGGACTGGAGGGCTGCCACTATGTGTTCAGCACGAGAGTTCACCAATTCATGGTAGCTAGCAAGTTCCAAGATGTGCATCGGGGGCTGCCTGGTTGCTCGAGTATTAGATTAGAGTTTGTCGTAGGAGGACGCTGGTATTATTTGTGTGCTGTGTTCCTCATCTTTGTGTCTCAAGATGCACTTCAGTGTTAGAGTATGCAGGTGGGCGTGGCATGCATCCACATATTCTCCGGACCTCTGAAAAGCTTGTCTCAATTTAAAATCGCTTGTAATCCAGGTTAACCAACGGACTGAAATACTTCACCAGGGATTCATGAACTGCGTTGTAGGAATTGTCCTGCACTGGGAACATTCCGAGTAGGCAATGGGGGACTTCCCTAGCAAAATACAACAGAAGTGATTTATTTGGGTGGTTATTGTCACAGGTGGTAGCAAAGTAGAGCTGCAGTCTCTCCAGCCATAGGGCCCAGCGGGGGTCTACAGTGGCCGGCGCCCATGAATATGAAATTCCCCAGGTGGCACGACGTTTCACCAGAGTCCCCAGTCTGGGAAATTGGGTCACAAGGCAGCAGGACCCACTTGGAGAACTGGCATGTGAAGCAGGTTGTGGAGTGGAGAGTGACGAGCTGTCTGGGTCATCCTTGCTGCTAGAATTATCTATGGTGAAGAGGCACTGCCTGCAGTAAAGGTGAATGGGAAGGTACAGATCTTGGGTCTTGTTTTCTGTATGTATTTCGTTTGGGAGCTTGCTTGTCCTCTATACTAACGGCCTGCCATTGACTTCATAACATGCATTCCTGTGCAACACAGGTAACCAGAACAGGCTACGCTTGCTACAGGGAGGTGTGGCCCCTGCCGGCATACCCGGTGCTTGTTGTGACACCACAGCGGCCGAGACTCCTGCACCGCCGGCCAACACGGCATGGTACAAGGCAGGTTGCAGGATTCTTTCGTGCTGACAAGGCATCAAACGTCAGCAGTATCAGTCTTACCACATTATGTTTGTGGCAGCCTCTGCATGCCTCCCATACCAAGGCAGAGGGTCCTGGAATGAATGGCAAGGGGTGTTCGCCCTTGTCCCCATTGGTGCAAAGTACATGTAGGCCTGAACCACATTGGCGCAGGAGGCTGCATGGAAAATGAACACATGCACACTGGTATATTTGTGAGCGTGACCAACCCTAAACATGGTCTTCCCTCTTCATTGACTAGCTTGCTTGCATGGTGAACTTCTCCGCCACGCTTCGCACTTGACGGTCCACAAAGAGCTCAGTTGGTCATGCTGAATTAAATCAACTTGCTCCTTCGTATTGGAATTAGAGACTGTAGATAAAGGGCAGGTTGTGGGACATATCCCCTGGCTTCCTCCACCCCCATCAGATGGCCCTGCCATGACCCAACGGGCTCCAAAGAACATGCTGATACTTAACCAAAACATTTGACTCCTATGTGACGGGAGCCCCTCCCTCTGCTAATGTTCTTTCACTCTCCCCCTCAGATCGGTCTGCTCCGGTTTACTGCGCAGGGGTCCAAGCTCTTTTCCTAATGCAAGGAAGACTGCAACACTTTAATATCTTGCTGTCAGGCTCCCCTCTAAGACCTATAAGGCAAATCGTCATGCAGTCATTCCCATCCCCTATGAGTGGCAACTGTTGGTCCCCAAGAAATTTAGTATGTATGTCACCAACTGTACACAAGGCAAGCCTCTATCCAAGACCTCGGAGCCCAGAGTCGGTTCTGCCCTTGTTGAGCTCAGAGGGGGAAGATTTTGCACCAATGCCGCTCCTACGTACACAGCCAAATCCATCGTCTTTCTCTACATATGAACATGAAGGTGATGAGGGAATGATGCTTTCCCAGCCCATGTTGTCAGTCCAGCGCCCTACATCCCCCCACCCCACTCCCTCCCCATAAATGCCTTACGAGGTAAGGGAACAGCTTATGGACTTTTCAATGTATTGGGTGCCAAGCTTCCATTGGAAATGCAATGTATTGGTTTTCTTTTCGCTGCTGTTGGTTTGCACAATTTATGAGACTGCAATGTATCTGCCACATCCATGCACTTTACGAAAAACAATTGTTTTTCAAGTGCACCTCAGAATGTCTACATGGTTTTCTTTCCCTGGGGAATTTTACCTGGGAGACAATTGTTTACCCAAATCCTTTTTCCTTGGGCCGGTAATCAATTCTGCAAATGTTTGCATATATTAAAGTTCTTTAAGAATGCATTGGCTCATAGAATGTATTATACAAAATAGTACAACAATTGTATCACGTTAAAATGAACAAACTTTTTTTTATCACAAATTAATGTTTCAATCATTTAAATAACACTCCTGATAATCTCAGTGTAAATTCGTCGGTAGGGGTGGAGGGGAGGCGGCTGTTAACGCCCTTTTAAGCCAAGTCTTTGCCTAGCCATACTTTTCGGATCAGTACAATTCTGTTGTCAAACAGTAATATTATAGGATTTATTTTAATGTCATTGATCACTTTAGAAACTTCATCAGAACATCATCCAAACTATTGAAAGTTAAATTTAAAAAAGCAGACATACAAGGAAACATGCATGCCCAAGGGCAAAGGGCTAAACTTACCCAGCAAGGCAGAGCCTTCCTCTCTGAAACAATGTAGAAAACTCCAGTCAGGATGAACTGTGAAAGGAACAACATGCAGTGAAATGTTAGCATCCCACAAGGCATTACAACTTGGGTGATGGATGGGGGAATAAAAAAGATGGACAGAGCCTCCTGAGCTGAAGAAAATAAAATCCCATGATATGAAGTATGGGCATTAAAGAAAACATGCTATTGTCGGTCAGCTATAGTAAAGAATGCTTGGGATCCCAATTGGAGGTTAATGGGGGTGGGGGGGGTGTCTGGAGAGGTTCCTCTTAGGGAAATTGAATGAGAATGGGTGGCTTCTAGAGCACAGAGTGAGGCTAGTTTATCTGCGCAGCTGACACCAAGAATCACACACCCATTGCTTTATAAGGAGGGCAGACTGCCACCAAGTAGAGACAAATTGCTGCCCACACAGGTAATGTACAAATATTCGACTCATTTAGTTGTTTTTTGTTTACATTTTTATTCAGTTTAGTACAACTATCATGTGATCACATTAGTGATTCATGTGCTTCTTCCACTTCCTGCGGTGTACAATAACCAACAAACCAATAAGTACTAAACTAATATAACACTTTAACCCACAGCCTGCATAACATACATCCCGGGGTCTCTAGTTCCAGTGTCCGCTTACAAGGCACAGTAGGTCTCTCCTCCTGCAATCCGATCACCAGCCAGACGGGTTTCCCATCCCACCTTTAATACACACGGCTCTCTTCTTCCTAGACCACATCCTACAGTGTCGACACCTTTACTCAAGGTGGTTTATTGGCTGATGAGAAAAACAGCTCCTGCAACAGCGTGTTCCAGGCCGTCACATTTTCACTTTAACAATCCCTTTTTCCAACATACATGCCAGACCCAGCACCCTGGTCATTAGTTTAGCCCCCCTCGGCCTTGGGAACTATCAGAATAGGCACGCCCCCCCCCCCCCCGATCTGCAAAATTACATCATTCTAGAATGCTTAATTACCACCCAGTCCCAGAATATATGCATCATGTCTGCACCCTCCATATCGCATCTGAGGCAGCCCTTGTCTGTGGAGCCTGGAAATTGTGCAATCCTGTATGGCATCACGTATGCCCTATTGAAGGATATAGAACTGTTTAAGCTTAAATTTGGAATTCCTGGATACCTCAGGGAGGATAGCTCAGGGGCAACGTGCGCGCCTTGGAAGCAAGACGACGAAGAGCAGCACAGGTTCAATCCCGGGGCCGCGCTTAGAAAACTCTGGGTATTAAGCGTGTTATAAATAACCAATTATTACTATCATTTTAATTACCTTCTTAGTGTACAGCAGTATGTGTGCCCATTCTTGATCAGTGATGCTCCTGCCCAAGTCTGCCTCCTATTTAGATTCTGCACTCTGTACTCCCGACTGCCATCCTAATGGGGCCCCCGATATAACCTCGAAACCCTGTGCTGCCCTTTCGAAATATCGAACAGTAACGCAAGGGTGGCGTTTTCTTCCAAGGCCTACTGGATTCCCTGCCACCTATTCTGGGCTTGGTGAATCAGCCTTGTATCAGTTAAAAACTGTCCTTTATTCACTCCCAGCAAAACTACTTCTGCTTGGAATTCCAAAGCTCCCCATATAGGAATAAGTCACCCCAGACTGCCACCTCTCTGCCTTACCACTGGTCTCCAATGAGCCGGAGGTATCTCTTATCTGCACCAGAAATCACTGCCATGGGGTGAGAGTAGGGTTCTCCCAAGTCTAACAATTGCTCGGTTCACTTCCAAATCTTCTTACCTAGCTGCACAATATGCGAGTGGTCTGCAATTCTCTTGTCATCCAAATATCTCTTTGAGCAGGTATGGTTTTATTATGTTTTGCAGTACCTTTGCTTCTACTGTTAATTCATCCGTTTACCACTCCACAACATACTATAAGTGTCCCGCAAGATAATACAGCTCTAAGTGTGGCACCATCACCACGCCTTCCATGTACTCGCTGCTCAGTGTGCCCAAAGCGATTCTACACCTTCCTAAGCACCATACAAACCCACTCCTGCGAGACTTGTCCTTGGCCTCAAGCCCAGGAATCGTATCTCTCCAGGACTGAAATATCTGCACTGGCTCCCAGTGGCTGTGAGGATTAAGTTCAAAACCCTCTGCATTGTCCATAAGGCCTTCTGGGGCCTGGGGCCGAAATACCTTCAACTCTCTCTTCCTAAATATCTCCCTTCTCGACCTCTTCGCTCTTCCAGCTCCAACTCCCTCAGGGTCAGTCGCTTCTCCAAGCAACGAGTTGGTGGTAGATCTCGCTCTTCGGCAGGGGCCTCCCTCTGGAACAGCCGTCCTGCCTCCCTGAAACTTGTGGAGAACCATCTCCGGTTCCAGAAGCACCTCAAAACCTTCCTCTCTGCTTCTGCCTTCACTCCCCCCTCTCCCCTGTTGATTTTCCTGACAGATACTGCACTGGATACCTGGCCTCCCTTCTGATCTTGGGCCCAGGCCTGCCAGTCGCCCACCTGCACTGCCTCCCTGTCAACCCCTGCACCTGACGACTGTTTTTCTGTATCCTTACAGTCACCCTACAAGCACTTATGTTCTGCACTTACCGTACACTTGCCACCTGCTGGCCGTTTTTATTTATCTTATTGTACTATCCCTTGTATTGCAGTTCCCCCATCTCCCTTCCCCACCGCACTTTTCCCTTTCCCCTTCCCATGCACTTGCGCGATCTGAATGACACCTAGCCTAGTAGGATATTTGTTCGTCTTCCCTTTATTCCCCCTCCCTTCCCTCGTTGCGCCTTGAAACACTTTTGTATAGGAACGTTATGAATGCCATATCATATCATCATATCATATCACTTAGCGTGGCATTCGGTTCCTCAAAAAAGGACCTCGGAATATTGAAAGGCATGTTTATGAAGTGGTATAATAGGCGAGGGAGAACCACCATCTTAAGTGCAACCCACCCCATCGCTGAATGTGGCAACTTCTACGACAATCTTATCAAGTGTTCGATACCCTTCCTTGCTCTAACCATATTCAGATTTACATTGTGGCATTTGTTCTCACCCAGGTATCGAAACGTTCTGTCGCCCATTGCAACCCTATGTCCGGCAGTCGCGCCTCATCCAGGCTAACCCAGCCTGCCAGCGGAAATATGCAAGATGTATCTCAGCTGACTTATCCCTGACAGCGCTGAAAAGTTGGCGAGAACCTCATGGGTGTATGCTAAATTCTGCCTATAGTCAGTTAACATGGTTCGTCCCATCCACCATCAGCCCTGCATCTCTGAATTCGGTTTTCAGGAACGCAGCCAGAGGGTGAAGTGCCAATATGAAAAGCATGGGGGACAGTAGGCACCCCTACTTTCTGTACATTCCATCCCCTTGATATGGGCCTGCCCAACTTCACCCATGTAGTGGGCCCTAGGTAAATTAGTCAAATGCCTTAATGGCATCCAACGAGATCACTGCAGAGTTGTCTTCCCTTGATCTCGTCCTCTCAATGACTGGTTGCAATCTTCTCAGGTTGCCCCGGGTGGTTCTCCCCAGAACATACCCTGTCTGATAAGTGTATTAATCCTGCAATCACCTTTTTCAGCCTCTATGCAAGGAAAGCAGTAATGATCATGCACTCTTGATTAACCATGGACAATGGCCTGTACGATTCATATATTTGCATCTGCTTGCCCGTTTTTAATACCGGGATAATAATAGATACCCCCTTACTTGGCAGTAGCCTACCCCGCACATATGGCCCTCTAGTGTCTGCAGCAGCTGCAGTGCCAGCTCCTCCTTATAAAATTCTGCAATGGGCAAAGCAAGGATCAATGCACTTAGCTCTTCCATCGTCGGAGGCACCCCCAGGGCCTCTACTTGCACTGCCTCCAACCTGCATAAATCAATCTGGAACCGTGTCTATTCAATTTCCTTCTCATTTACTGCCCTATCTACACTGTACAGGTCCTCATAAAACCTTTGAAAGATGATATTTCTCTCTCCATGTGACCTCCACAATTTTCCGCATTCATCAGTTATCTCAAGGATCATAGCTTTTGGCTCTTCTTTCTGAGAGCGCCAAGCTAGCGCCCTCCAGGGCTTGTCCACTTGCTCATGTAGCTTTTCGGTGTACCTCCCATAGTCATATTTGCCCAGTTGCTGCCAATTCGTGATGCAATTCTGTCTAAGCTTGAGGAGGACACCTTCTACTTCACCATTTTCCAGCCTTGCCGGTTCCAAGCATTTAACCCTCTCGTCCGATTCTGATAATCTCTCTAGGAGCTCTCGCTTAACTTCTCCTGCCTTGGCAATCGCTTCCCTCCTAATCAGGCCTTTGAATTCTTACCCCAAGATGTCTCCCCCCCTCTACGCTGCCCGTATTGGTCTAAAAGTAGTCTATCTTCTCAGCCATGTGTTCTCTAAAAGGACCATCACTTAAAGCTTCAGCTCTGAGTCTCTACATTGGTACCGGGGGAATGCCCATGCCCAGACACCAACTGGCAAATAACGGCGCATGATCCGATAGCGTTCTACCCTCCAACTGTGCAGCAGGGAATTTCCCAAAGTTATCGATCCCTGTGAATAAGTAATCAATCCATGTATAGATCTATAGATCTTATGTAGCCCACAGTATATTCCCTACGATTTACGTTCAGCCATCTCCAGATATCCACCAGCTCCAGGCCCTCCAGTAGCCTCACCAATATTCTGGATGGTGGTGCTGGTTTACTAAATCTATCGTCGGATCTATCCATTGTAGGGTCAATCGTGCAATTAACGTCCCCACCCCAGATCCACAGGACCCCCCTTGTATGGTGAAAGTCTTGTATATACGGTACAGAAGATACTTAAGGTGTCATGGTTAGGGGCGTACGTGTTTCTGATGCATACCTCTTTGCTGCCTACATAGCCATGTATCATGACGATTCTCTTCTCATCATCCGTCTGCACCTCCTTCAAACTAAATGGGAATGAGGGTGCCATCCAAAAGAGCACTCCTCTGGCATAGGTATAATATATCTCACCGTACCCAATCCTTCCCCACATTCTCAGTACAGAAGCTTGTTTCTCTGCCGGGAGCTAAGTTTTGTGCAGCATGGCTACTTCACTAGCAGTGTTTTTTAGAATCCTCCGCAATGTGCCAATTCCTGGACGCAATGCGGTCACGAGGTAACAAAGTACTGTTACCTTAGCAACGGCTTCACATGGCGATGCGATTCAGTGACTCCGCGTCTGCCGCGGCTCTGCATTACAGACTGCACGGATACTACAGGTATGCATGAAATAGCATTAACCACTGTCAAGAAACCAGCAACTAACGCTGGTACTTCATACTGACTTTGATCCCATGTTTATTTACAGAACGATACTATCGTTTCGTCCTTGTCTGAATTTGGCATTCTCCCGAACGCCTTGTATCACTACACACATGGCAAAAGCACTTCTCTTTTAACCTTCAGGCTTGACAAACTCTACAGGTAAACGGCATCCATTCTCACTCCTTACTGATTAACATGTATGATCATTTGATTTTCACATTGTTGCATTTCTTCTTTCTCTTTTCTTCCGGTACTTCAACCACATCTGAATTGGCCCACATTTGGTATGTGACCATATTCATTTTATCATACTGACTTGTTGCATACTGCTTTGCTGTTATACATTGTATTGACCTGTAATAGCACAGACTTGCCCTCACGAAGGAGAATACTCTTCGAAATGCACTGGCGTACTAAGTCTGCTTGAATAAGAGATGTGCTAGCTGCTTCTTCACTAAGAATCAATTAGTGACTTTGCCCTGAGAATTGTTGATAAACCATTATTTTTTTAAACCCAACAAAGACTCATTATTTTGAAACTTGCCATGTTCTGTTTATGAATTAAGCTTCAACAATCTTGAAGATTTCTTGAATAATTTCACAACCCATGTTGGGTATAATGGAGAGCGGCTGTGCGACTGGGTTTGTAATCTAGTCTCCGTCCTCACATACCCCCACTTTCTTCCCACGCAGATATGCGAGTAGCCTACGTTTAACGTAGCTGTTTCATTTCCTCACATTCCAGGAGGCTATTTTGACTAGCTCTTTCATTTAGACTCATGTAATCATTCCCACTCCCACCTTTGCGTCCCATATGCCAAATACCCCATTCTCATGATGACTGCCACTCGGACGCCAGCTCCCAAAGCATGCTATGTCCTTCTACCTCCAGGCAGACAACCTTCACCTTCAAGTGACCCTGTAAATCCATAGCACTAACACCCAGCTAGCCCTTCTGTCCCGTACCAAGATATGCTCACAAGCTGCCCTCAAACAAACTTTAAACATACAAATATAACTGTTCGACCTGTAAGGATATTTGGCGTGTTACAGTACAGAGTACAGCACTACTGCACAAGTAGCACATTTTTTTTTTGCAGCACCACCACAAGGGTGCGGTGCATTGCTATATGGGTTGCCAGATTAACAAGGAAAGACAGGCTATTCAGTCAAAAACGATTTTAACATATAAGATGCAAATCTATTTTTACAGTTAAAAGCACACGTGCTCATTTAAAAATGCACACTATTTTTCACCTGAAATGCCTATATTGCTAGAGACACATTTGAAAATTAACAGCTAACCTATTAACAATTAACCTGACTAATAAATCCTTATTTAACATAACCCACTAATAAAATGTGTTCTCCACTGCAGAATTAGGCATACTCTGAAAACCATTTAAATGCGTGTGCAGATTTTTTTTTTCTTCTCTTCTCTGCCTGATTCTCCGTGTTTTTGTGCACAGTAACTGCAGGAAGAAGGAAGTCAGATTTGCAACAATTGCAAATGTATAAGCGAAGCTATTGTTGAAGAGTAGGAGGATGAGAGATGATGGATTTCATTGGGACACGTCATACAGAGGGCTGAGAGGAAAGTTTTAGTGGGCAGTATCAGGGAAAAGGACAGGCAGACATCTTTCTGCACTATTGGGGAGAAGACCTGGCTGTGGGGCTCCTGACTGAATGCAGATTCATGTGTCCTGCTGCAGTCGAGATTGGGGAGAGCTGAAAGAAGGACCTTTCCACTGGCTGAGGCATTCCTATCTGCAAAAGCTGAGAATTCCAGGCAATGACCCCGGTTTGAGAAGGCAAGCGTTCCTTTTTGCTGGAGTTAATCCAAGAGAGCCACATTCACAAAGAGAACAACTAAAAAGATAAGGTAATGAGAAGTGTGGGAGCTGAGTGTGTACGGTAATATGCAGTCAGTGTAGGATTCCTGTGCGTGTCTTAATCAAGTGCTAATGTTGCAATTTGAGCTCTGTTCTCCGCCACTCTCTTTGCAGTGTGTCACAGACAATGCTTTGACTGTACCATTTTATTTCTGTAAAGAATGAGATCGTGTTTAAATACAACTTTTCAAATATTTTTCTGTATTATAAAACAGACGGGTGATGTTTATTGTTTACCATTACAATGCTGATGATGTGGGGAGATTTTTAAACAGTGCAATGGTCATTTTAAGACAGATGTGTGCATGTCAGAATCAGTATGAATAATTGTGAGTGACTGTAGCATAGCTTGTTGGAGGTACATGAGCCAACGGGAAGAGAGACTCTCTGAACATAGCTCCCTACCGTATATAAGGTAGTGGAAATTACCACAAGACTACCACATATAGCTCTCTGTCGTAAATAAGTCAGTGAGTTCGCCCATGGTGGCACACCAACACTATCACTGGAAAATGTGGTATTCCTAGAATGCAGGTCTGAGGTCTCTCTAGTGATCACACGAAAAATCTAAGCAAAGATAAGGGATTCTGGACATTGGGGCCACAAATAAAACAAGGGAATTATGCTCACCAAAATACCACCAACCACGTATACCAAATATGCAGGTCTGGGTGCTGAAATAATGCATGTCCATTGTATTATTGTTGCACATGGCCAAATCTGAATACAAAGAGTGATTATTGCTAAGTTATTTTTCGGCGGTAATAAAATACCGTCAGGCCCCAAATCTCCACAAAATACCCTACATATTTATGGTGCGTTGCAGGCCGGGAAAGTGATCATAGAGTACCTACTGGGCGTGGCAAGCGTGTCTCACACTGCCATTTGCACATTAAAGGGAACCCATTTTATAATAGCAGAGTGCCACTAAAAACGAATTTCAGAATGTCACAAAGGGAAACCACATTCTCAGATCTAGTGCAATATTTAGAGGCAAAGTTATTTGCACATGGGAATTGGTCTTCGAAGAGCACGTTAGAATGGAGTAACCGCATCCAGGGTGAGGTGCAGAAAGAAAAACTAGACAATATTTTTGCAGAAGGCAGCATAATTCAGGTCTGCCTTACAAGATTATTGAATGCAGCCGATAAAAATGCAGAGAAAGACTGTTTAATACGGCTATGCGGCAAAATATGGTTTATTTTAAACAAGTCCCTGCGAATGCAAGAAAATGATACTCAACTAATTAACAGGTTAAAGACTGAATTAGAGGGGGCAAGTAAAAATCAGGAAATGTTGAGAGCAGAATTGGATGTATGCCAAACAGACATGCAATTAAAATGCAGAGACTTTGATACTCAGTTATCCAAAAGCAAGAAACAATTTGAAGATAGTGAGCAAGAATTGGCACACTTAAAAGCCTTAGTGGAAAACATTAGGCAGGATAAAGATGAGGTTGTTTCAGAAATGCAGATTTTACAAAAAGAACATTGTGAAAAAGAAGGTGATCTCCAGAGTGCAGAACAAGAAATGATTAAAATGATTCAAGAAAGAGACAAAAGAAATAAAGAGTTCAATGAATGCCAAATGCAAATGTGCGACATGCAGGAGGCGATTAATAAAATGAGCGATGAAAATAATTATTTGCAGAATGAAGCAACCAGACTCCTTAAAAAGTGTAAGGACTTAGAACAGCAAATGTGCATTCCCAGGTCCCAAGAGAGGCGGCAGGGTACCACATTCAATGGAGTGGAGGTGAATTCTAGCTCTGCCCAAAGAGCTAGTGCCCCAGTGACTGGGCCGGTGACTGAACTTGGTTGCAGCGCCCTTGGGGGATTTGATACTCCCATTGGGGGCAGTCACCAATCTCATACACCTGAAAACAGGATTGACTCACAAAATAGTGCAATTCCATGTATTGCAACAAGTAGCCCCATAAAAATAATGAAATCCATTAAAGCCCTGATCAAACCATTTAAAAAGGGAGGTGAATGCTGCATTGAGGATCACTTAGAAGCGGTGCATGACATTTTTAAAGCACTCCAGATACCTAAGGAACAGTACAGACAATATTTTCATTTAACTTTAGATGCCCCGACGGCCAGCATCATAAGGGGATTAAATGAACAGCAGAATATGACATGGCTGGAGTTTGAAAAAGAAATTAGGCGTCATTTTTCTCCTTTTCAGTCATTGCAGGAGGCAAAGAAAGTCGCATACACAATTACTGCTGGACCTAATACATCCCCTCGCCAATTTTTACAAGACTTAAAAAGAGCATTCTCTCGCTTTGATGTATCTTTTGACTCAAATTCCAATGAGTTTAAAACCGCATACTTCTATGGGCTACAGAAAGACATCATATCCCAATTGGTCCGTGAATTTGACCGTGACAAGTCCCTTGAATGGATTGTACATCAAAGCACAAAGCTATATGAGGTACTCTATTGTCAGGGTAGAGAAAGTGATAAAATGAAAGATACTAGGCCTAAATCTAAAGAACCCTCAGCCACAGTAATGGAAATCAGGTCAGCCAAAATGTCCCTTGAGTCTGCTCAAAGCCAAGGTAAAAATAATGTGACACCTGAACAAAGGGGTAATCAACAAAGATCGCCATTTCCTGTACCAATGTTCCAATCACATGATCCTAGTAATAGAGAGAGCTACATCAGCCCTAGGTATCAAGGGGACAGACCCCGGGTAGGATATCGGCCTGATATGGCAGGTATGAACAATAACCAGAGACAAAATCAAGATCAAAGAAATGATGGTCCCTACCAGTCATTGGGGACACAGAGTAGGTTTGATCCCAACACCATGATATATGGTAATCAGGATAGGCCCCGATATGTGGATCGATTTACTGATAATGGAAATCAACATAGGGGCCAGTACCCACAATCTGAGAGACAGGACATGAGGCAAAACGTGAACTACAGTCCACGCCAGTACAATGATTCCCCACCAGGGGACTATAATCAAAGGATGGGTGCAACCCGCTTCCCTCCACAAATGAATCAAGAGTTCAGAAACCATCCCAACCGACATCAATCACCTGAGAGGTATCAGAATAGATCCAATCAGGGGGAAAACAACCAATATCGACCTAGGCCACAGAAAGAGGATCCTAGAGAAATGGAAAGGTTCCAGTGCCTTGAGGCCCAAGTGAAAATGTTAGCTGAGCAAATAGGAAAGCTCTATACAGCGCAAAAACAACCTTCCAAAGAGGGGGCTGATGGCCATAGCAATGACCGGGGGCTTCCGAAAAGTGACTAAGTACTCATGATAATCGCAGTGCCAAAATGACAGATTGCTCTGATATAATTTTGCATAACAACTCTGAGATGCCTAATGGATTAAAAATGAAAGTACCAGTAAATGAAATTGTGACAGAAAGTGCAAATATTTCTAAAAAAGAGGTACGGTTTAGCTTAGAGCTAAATAAAACAGTAAAGATTTGCACAAATGAAAAAGAAACATTAGGAATTCCAAAAGAACAAAGGAACAGATTTAAGAAAAATGACTCATGCATGGGGAATACCAGTGAACAGGGAGTAAGTGGGGATGCCATAGCTCCTTCCCTGGGCAAGCAAAACAATGACCAAACACGGACAGAAAAAGGAAATACTCACAAGGAGGGTACAAGTCAATCACCTGGAAAATTCTTTGAGCCACATATTTTTGAAGAGGCTGAAAGGGATGGTATTACATTAAATGATCACAAATGCACAGAATTAAAAAATGACAAATTGCTGAATGATGTTGTTACACATGTTCAGTTGGAGGATTGTAATGTGGTCTCTGATGCTACCCAGATGAATGGGCGAACAGTGGCCACACTCCAAAAAACCTCTGATCATGGAGAAATGCATAAAGTCTCTCGCGCAGAAATGGGTGAAAAGGAGGGAAAAATGTCTTTTCATTTACCAATGTGCTTAGCCAAAAGTGAAAAAGACCTGAGAAAGGTGAGCCCTGAAATAAGTAAGAATTCACATTTCTTATGTGTATTAGAGGAAGTTGAGGACAGATATTATGCACCCATCACTGTAGAAGAAAAATGCCACACCTTTGCTATGATTGACACTGGCGCACAGGCCACAATTATGTCCAAGGAGCTGGTAAAGAGTATCAATGAAGGGAGGCCTCCACAGAGTCAGATCACAGTGAAGGAAAATCAAGGCCCAGTGCATAACTTTAATGGGGAGGAGGTGCCCATCATAGGTGTAACTGAGGTTGACATAAAAATAGGAAAGCACAGAATGAAACAAGAGGTATTGATCACATCTATTTGTGAAATTCCATTTCTGATGGGGACAGATTGCCTGAAAAGATTGTCTCCTCTCATAGATGGGGTGAATGGAGTGCTGTGGTCCTTAACCAAAAAACCATTGAGGCCTAAGAAACTAAAATCACAAAACAGCAATATAAAAGAATGTCACACCGTTGCCAAAACAAATGATGCTGTGGAGGTATATCTCCAGAATAGCTGCATACCTAGTGTCACTGTTATATTAATGTGTCAAGACAAAGATCAGAGCGACAATGAAAAACTACCTGTACAAATATACTTGGACCCAAGGAAAGATTGGCAGACTGCCATAGATGAGCACACATTATGTTTCTATTTAAAAGAGAAAACATGCAAACAGAATATTATTCCTAAAACAGATTCAGAAAAACACATTACCACTCTGGCAGAAATACACATGGAAGATGAGCAACCATGGGTTCACGTTGGTATAAATGATTATCTTAAAACAATAAAAGCCACTTTAGCGCTTGAACATGAAAGGAGTTTCATTAATGAGAAATTGTTGCAAAAAATTATGGAGAGGGAAGAACTCCCGAAATTTAGGATTAAAAACCAATATGTTTCTGGGTTGGACAGTCCAGACTTTGAAAACCGAATTGCAGGCAGATGCATGCTTAAAATTACCATTGGGCAGAAAACAATTTACCATAATGTATGGATAGTGAATGGAGCACAAAATGAATTTTACATGGGCAATGACATCATGCACAGAATGTGTATGGTGTTAGATTTCCTTAATCAAAAAATATGGTCACGCCTAGGTGGGCCGGCACCTGAATTTGAAGACAAAAGAAGGGCTTATCATTGTGCACAACTGGTTCCTTATGCCATCGAATTACAAATAAGGAAAGACACTATTATTCCTGCATTTACAAAACAGTTTGCAATAACACTGAAATGCAAAAATGGGCAGCAGATGAAAGGCTCTGATGCATTTGTATGCCTGAATGAATCCATAAAACAGCAAGGCCTGGATTATGAATACATTCCATTGGTAGACATTGGTGAGGGATCTGTAAAAATCATGGTAAATAATAAAGGTTGTCAGGATATTCATTTAGAGGAAAACTCCCCATTAGGAATGGCCATACAAAAATCACATTATACGGCAGATTTAAATAACATGGTGATTGGGAATATTCCTGAAAGATATGTAGATGCCAAGGGCGAGTTGCCAGAACACCTGGACTCTCAGCCCAAAGGAATATTTAAAATTCATTCTGTGTATCCTTATGATTCAAATGAGACAGTGTGCTGCCATCAAGAGGATTGCATAATATTTAATTTAAATGAAAATGAAACAGGAAATCAGCCCATTGAAGTGGAAGCTGATATGCCAAAATATTTAAAAGTGGCAGCTCTACAAAAAGACACAGCCACACAGTTAGAGGAAAGCGCTGAGATTCCTTTACCAGAAGAGTTTCCAGAATTTTCCAGAATGGTAGAAGAGCAGATCTCCTTAGCGGATGCATGTGACAGCGATGGGGATCGAAACGACCTGAGGGAAATATTTATGGAGTTTAAGGATGTATTTGCAAAAGATGCTTATGATTGTGGTTTAACTGATTTACATGTGGCCACACTACCAGAAGGTTGTAGCAGAAATCCAGTGTTTGTACGCCAGTATAGACTACCGCTGGCATGTTTAGAATCATTGGCAGAGATTATTAAAAATTTGGAATCACGGGGAATAATTAGGCCCATTCATAGCACATCCAATACGCCTATTTTAGGTGTGTTAAAGCCAAATGGTCAATGGCGGCTGTGTGCAGACTTAAGAGAGTTAAATAAAAGAGTACCAGTATCTAGATGGCCACTACCATTCATTGATCAGGGCCTAGCTCAGGTACATGGTTCAAATGTATTTACCACATTAGATCTCACATCTGGATATTGGTGTGTGCCATTGGCAGAGGAGATACAACACCTATTTTCCTTTACATTTGACAGGACTCAATATGCCTGGCTTAGAGCTCCGTTCGGGTATATCAATAGTGGGAGTGAATTTGGCATATTTTTGAGAAAGGCCATGCCGGATGCAGCGGAAAGAGGAACAATAGTTTATGTGGATGATGTCCTGATAAAAAATGAAAACCTTAAAAGCCATTTTGATGAAATAAGACATGTGCTTGGCCAATTGCAGAAAGCAGGCGCCAAAGTATCTTTGCAAAAAGCACAATGGTGCAAGAAAAAAGTGAACTTTCTAGGGCATGAAGTGACTGAACATGGGCTAAATCCACAAAGGAAGAAAATAGAGGCCATACAAAGATTAAAAGATCCTAAAAATGTGAAAGGAGTAAAAAGTTTATTAGGGATGACAGGCTATAACAGAAAGTTCATTGAGAATTATGCAGAAATCACTCAACCATTGACTAAACTGCTTAAACTAAATGCTCCCTGGAGATGGGAAAGAGAGCAGTCTGATGCAGTGGCTAGATTGAAGGAATGTCTTGTAAAGGCACCATGTTTAGCATACCCCATAAAGGACAGGGATTTCTTTATAGAAATAGGCTTTTCTGAACATTGTATGTCAGCAGTGTTATCACAAAAACACGATTTGAATCACAAAACCATTGCATATGCAAGTAAGGCATTTTCCCAAGTTGAAATGAAATTTAATGAATGTGAGAAGGCCCTATTAACCACTGTGTGGGCGCTACAACATTTTCGCCCCATTGTTCAGGGAGAAAAGGTGATTATTGAAACAAATCATCAACCTTTGCAATTTTTAGAGAGTAAAAGAATTAGATCAGGCAATCTAGCGCAATCCAGAATCACTTCATGGACGCTGGCATTACAAGGTTTTCCCGTAGAAGTAAGATATGGACAAAATAAAAAGAGCCCAATTGCTCAAGGGTTAGCTGACTTACATGACTGTGCAGCTGAACAAATAACAAATGAAATGGATGTGGAAGCTAGTTTACAGGAATTTGAACAATCACCACACAAAGCTTTTGATGAAAAAACATGCAAGGATTTGCCAACTGTATATGTGGATGGTTGTGCTTTTCACATTGAAAATGACAGTAATAAACAATTAGTGGCAGGAATAGGAAATGTCTGGTTGAAATGTGAAGGCGTCCCCAGTATAGGGATGAGAATTGGGGATAGGAGCAGTCAGGTGGCGGAATTGGCAGCCATCTATAAAGCAATTGCTACTGCAGTTGATAAAAAGTTCAGTGAAATTGTCCTGGTGACTGATTCTGACTATGCACGGAATAGCTTTGTGGAGTATTTGCCTGGTTGGAAAGCAAGAGGCATGGTTACATACAACAAAAAGCCACTTAAACATGGAAAAATGATACAAGCCATAGACAAATTGGTGTCAGAAAATAATTTAACAATATACTGGAGAAAAATTCGTGGGCATTTAAAAACACCAGGAGAGGATAAGGAGGGAAATGATAAGGCAGACCATCTGGCTAAGATTGGGGCTGTGATGGGAGAATTGCTACATATTGATTATTTAATGGGTGAAATACAAATTGATGCAGTGACACGTTCTAAAGCACCAAAGGAGATGGATCAACCGGTGGTGCAGTGGAGTCATGACACGCCAGACCAAGATTTGATTGAGGCACAAAGGAATGATCAAATTTTATCATCATTTGATAGATCCTGAACAAAATCCTTTAACAGAAAAAGATTGCATGGGAAAAGAAGAGTTGAGGGTGTTATTAAAGAACAAAACACGAATCAGATTACAGGATGGACTCATGATTAGAGAGTCCATAACAGGACAAATACAGTGGGTAGTACCCCTTTCATTCAGAGGACTAATGCTACACCATGCACATGATGCCATAACTGCAGGCCATAGAGGTTCACAAAAAACATTAGAAATACTAAAAGATTATGCTTACTGGCCTCATATGTCCCAAGATGTGGAATTATATACTAGAGGATGTCTAGTATGCACCCAATTTAAACCTGCTTCACCAATGCATAGAGCACCATTGATGAAAAGAGGCCTAACTCTCCCATGGTCAGATTTGCAAATAGACTATGTAGGTCCTTTAAAAAGGTCGAGCAGGGGACACCGTTATATTTTGAGTGTGGTATGTTTGATGTCAAAGTGGATTGAATGCATTCCTGCACCAGATTGTAGTGCGCAAACAGCAGCCACATTGCTGGTGAACCATGTGTTCTCAAGGTTTGGGTTGCCACAAAGAATTGAGTCAGACAGAGGAAGTCATTTCACAAGTACTCTAATGAGTAAGGTATGGCAAATACTAGGTGTAAAAAGGAAACTACATATCGCATATCGGGCGGCGTCTTCAGGTACAGTTGAAAGAAGCAATAGGTCTGTTGTGGATATTTTAAAGAAATTTGTGGCAGAAGCAGGTTCCAGCTGGGATTTACGTTTACCGTTGGTTCTGATGGCAATCAGGTCGACTCCTGCCAAAGCAACAGGTGTTAGCCCCCATGAGGTCTTGACAGGTAGGAAAATGGTGTTACCACAACACCTACTATACAGAACACATGAACAAACTCTGGTGAGTGCATCCACAGTTCATGAATATATTGATGAACTGAGGAGGCATTTGCAACATGCATTTGCTTTTGTGCAGAGAAATCTGGAAAGAGCTGCTGACAGTGCAAAGTCATATTATGATAAAAAGACATCAGTAAAGGAATACAGTGTAGGGGATCAGGTGTACAAGTTTCATTTTGGAAAAAGTAAACAGAAAAATTCTAAATTTCTAGCGGCCTGGCAGGGGCCATTTCGAATTATAGATAAGGTCTCTCCTGTAGTGTATAAAATTTTGAAAAATGAAGGTGAAACAGCAATAGAGCAGTTTGTCCATGTAAATCAAATCAAACCATGCCATCCCAGGCATGAGATCAGGCAGCTTGAGCATGTAGAAACAGATAGAGTCCCTTGAGAAAATAAATGGGTGTAATCAGGAGGCAGTGACAAAGAAGTTAAAAAAAAGTTGATTGTTATGATGGCACATAAACACTGTAATATATGTAAAAATATATAAATAAATAAATAAATAAATAAATAAATGCACATATAACGGAAGCTCGTGGTTGGTGTGCAGAGAGAAAGTGTATTAAATATTGAATGCTGTTTTATATATGCTTGTTTTCTTTTAACTTGTATTTGATTTAAAAAAAAAAAAAACAGAAAAAAAAAAAAAAAAAACGAAATATTTTTACCAAGCATGTTTTATTTTTGGCAAAAGGATGAAGTTAGTATTGTGCTATGTACTTAATCTGTTTATTTTCTATTTTGATTTAGACAATATTTGGTCGGAGGTTCTGGGATCAGAGCCCACGGGAGACGATGGAGTCCTGGAGCCCACGAGGACGGATTCCGGGAAAGCCCCAAAGAGGGGTGAAGACCAAGGCTACAAAGCGATCAGCATTGAAGATGATACCAATGATCTGTTTAATGATGATGATTATTTTTTGAGGGATCTTCAAGAATTCAGAAGCACAGGTTGTCATTGAACCTGGACCAGCATCTGGTATCGCGGTGGAAGAGGCACCAGGATTCATTATGAGTGATAGAAGGATGATTTTCCAAAATATATACATTCCGTTAAATCCTGAGATTTTGATTGAAAAACACTTGAACAATACCGGAATTAAGATTGAACAGACTAAAGAGTGGCTGGAAATAAGAAAAGAGGACACTAAGCAGTCAATAAGAGATATATTAATGCAATTGGAAAAAACATTTGTGAATTCAGCAGACATTAAGAAGAAGAGAGGAAAAAGAGGTGCGGTGATGCTCGCGATATCAATGGTAATGTCTATAATTGGAGCAATAATAGGTACCACAATATCAACAGCCAATTCTATTTCGGTAGGAACACTGAGTACTAAAGCACAACAACTGAGTATTGACCTAGAAATAATACAAAAGACATTAGATGGAATTAGAGGGGGACTGGATGAACAAGTAAGATTCATAAATGAAACTGCAATCATTCTAAATGAACAAGCGGATGTGATGCAACGGGCGACTAAAATAATACTTAAGCATGACAAAACTTTAAATGAAATATTGAACATAATGAGTCCTGTTGATAGAATATTAACGAATTATATGAGAGAAGTTCAAACTGCAGTTTCACAATTGATTCAAGGACATATTCCCTTGTATTTTGTTTCGCAGGATATCATTCGTCAAATGATAGAAAGATTGACCAGGAGGGAAATTGACCTTATACAGGTAAAAATTGCATTCGAAATGGGGAATGCAATGCCGTTATATGTGGACTTGGAAAGACTAGAGATCGGATTTTTGCTATGCATCCCATTTGTAGCCCCTGAACTTATTTATCAAACGAAGTGGGTACACAACGTGGGATTTTGGCAAGAGGACAAATTCATTAAGATTAAGACTCCAGAAGTGGTGGCATTTCAGTCATGGGAACCTGAAGTTTATTTAATACCAAACCTGGAAACATGTGTAACATTTAAAGAACAAAATTATATGTGTCCAGGTAAACCGTTTGTTCCTGATGCCACAGATGCTATTTGTGGGTTGAAATCTGACCCAAGTATATCAGAGGGATGTGAAGTGATTATTAGTAATATGGGGAGTGAAGAAATGGCACAGGCTAAGATGGTCAGAGGTAAATGGTTGGTCAGCACCTGCTTAAAGAACATGACGGTAGTACATTTAAACCATGGAACATACGTGGTTAAACAGGTGAAATATAATGTTTTTTATTTACAGGTTCCAAAGGATGCAATTGTGTCAATTGGGGGATTAACATTGTTTCATGTAACAAATGATGTTTGGGAAAGCCAAGTGGAGAATATCGATTTTTTTCAAAGGGATACTTTTCCAATAGATCCGGATGTGGAATATTTGTTGAATCACAAAGAAAGACATGTTATAAAAATGAATTTGAGAAAAAACAATATTACAATTAGTAATCTGGGCATAATAGAAGTGGAAAGATTTAATTGGGGAACCTGGGGGGAACGCTCAATAGTGGGTTTGGCTATCCTGGTGCTAATCATGGGTGGATGGTTGATTGTGCTATCAGTAAAAATGAAAATGTTACTGATTTTACTGACTACGTCAGGAAGAGAAAGATATCCCAATACACATGCATTTTAAAAGAAAAAAGAAAGAACAAGTTGTTTTTAGGAATTGGCTTGTATTATAGCCAAGTTCTAAAAACAAAAGGAGGGTATATGTAAGGATATTTGGCGTGTTACAGTACAGAGTACAGCACTACTGCACAAGTAGCACATTTTTTTTTTGCAGCACCACCACAAGGGTGCGGTGCATTGCTATATGGGTTGCCAGATTAACAAGGAAAGACAGGCTATTCAGTCAAAAACGATTTTAACATATAAGATGCAAATCTATTTTTACAGTTAAAAGCACACGTGCTCATTTAAAAATGCACACTATTTTTCACCTGAAATGCCTATATTGCTAGAGACACATTTGAAAATTAACAGCTAACCTATTAACAATTAACCTGACTAATAAAACCTTATTTAACATAACCCACTAATAAAATGTGTTCTCCACTGCAGAATTAGGCATACTCTGAAAACCATTTAAATGCGTGTGCAGATTTTTTTTTTCTTCTCTTCTCTGCCTGATTCTCCGTGTTTTTGTGCACAGTAACTGCAGGAAGAAGGAAGTCAGATTTGCAACAATTGCAAATGTATAAGCGAAGCTATTGTTGAAGAGTAGGAGGATGAGAGATGATGGATTTCATTGGGACACGTCATACAGAGGGCTGAGAGGAAAGTTTTAGTGGGCAGTATCAGGGAAAAGGACAGGCAGACATCTTTCTGCACTATTGGGGAGAAGACCTGGCTGTGGGGCTCCTGACTGAATGCAGATTCCTGTGTCCTGCTGCAGTCGAGATTGGGGAGAGCTGAAAGAAGGACCTTTCCACTGGCTGAGGCATTCCTATCAGCAAAAGCTGAGAATTCCAGGCAATGACCCCGGTTTGAGAAGGCAAGCGTTCCTTTTTGCTGGAGTTAATCCAAGAGAGCCACATTCACAAAGAGAACAACTAAAAAGATAAGGTAATGAGAAGTGTGGGAGCTGAGTGTGTACGGTAATATGCAGTCAGTGTAGGATTCCTGTGCGTGTCTTAATCAAGTGCTAATGTTGCAATTTGAGCTCTGTTCTCCGCCACTCTCTTTGCAGTGTGTCACAGACAATGCTTTGACTGTACCATTTTATTTCTGTAAAGAATGAGATCGTGTTTAAATACAACTTTTATAATACAGAAAAATATTTGAAAACAGACGGGTGATGTTTATTGTTTACCATTACAATGCTGATGATGTGGGGAGATTTTTAAACAGTGCAATGGTCATTTTAAGACAGATGTGTGCATGTCAGAATCAGTATGAATAATTGTGAGTGACTGTAGCATAGCTTGTTGGAGGTACATGAGCCAACGGGAAGAGAGACTCTCTGAACATAGCTCCCTACCGTATATAAGGTAGTGGAAATTACCACAAGACTACCACATATAGCTCTCTGTCGTAAATAAGTCAGTGAGTTCGCCCATGGTGGCACACCAACACTATCACTGGAAAATGTGGTATTCCTAGAAAGCAGGTCTGAGGTCTCTCTAGTGATCACACGAAAAATCTAAGCAAAGATAAGGGATTCTGGACATTGGGGCCACAAATAAAACAAGGGAATTATGCTCACCAAAATACCACCAACCACGTATACCAAATATGCAGGTCTGGGTGCTGAAATAATGCATGTCCATTGTATTATTGTTGCACATGGCCAAATCTGAATACAAAGAGTGATTATTGCTAAGTTATTTTTCGGCGGTAATAAAATACCGTCAGGCCCCAAATCTCCACAAAATACCCTACAGACCCAACAGTACCATACTATTCAGTCCTGACTTGTCAATCCACCGTTACCCGGTGCCACTTGACAGTTGGACACAAGAGCAAGGTGTTCGAAACACTAACATGTGCTCGAGGGGGCCTTTCTACAATTAGTTCTCAGTAGCACTGAGTACGTTGTAATCTGGTAGGCTCGTGGCGCTCACACGAGCTCCCAACAGATATCTCTCGGGCCATCTTGCTCGTGTTACCCTCTGTTTCTGTGCTGCCTCGGTAGGGTCCAACAGATCTCGGACAAAAAAAAAAAATCAGCATTTCTGGTCACTATTGTCCCCCACAGCTGCCATCTTGTTGATATGCATCCACTGGTGCACTTCTTCTGGACTGTCGACAAAGTGGGCTTTTCCATTGTGCAGTACCTTCACCTTGGTCAGATAAAACAGCATGTATTTTAGGTCCTGCCGCCTCAGCCTTTCTTTCGTTGGGACAAAAAGGCTCATCCGTCTCTGCACTTGTATAGTATAGTCCAGATAGACTGTCAATGTTGTGGATGCCCTCTATTTCTCCACCCACTCTAGAGATGGCAAGGATCTTTCTGCCCTTAGAATTCAATAGCTTTGCAATAATTGGTCTTGGTGGTCCTCCTAGGGGCGATCAGTGATCTGTGAGCCCTTTCTACAGTGAATACTATTGACAATGCACCCGAGCGGACCTCCTGTAGCAACATATTCTCCACGTAGGCAGTAGGATCTCTGTCTTCCTCTCCCTCCGGAGGTCCGAGGATCCAGTCATTGATCCACCTGCCCGTGCATTCCGCATCTACTGCCCGATACTCCAGAGCTCGCACCTTCAACATCAGATCATGGTTCTTGGTTTTAATTTCTTTTGTGGCTACCACCACTTCTTCCACCTTCACTTCTGTATTGCCAACCCTCTCCGCTAAAGAGCACACACCCTGTCGCAGCAGCCTCACATTCATCTTTACCTTGTCAATCTTTGCTTCATTGAGCCCCTCAGCACTGCTATTGTCTCCAGTATTCGGACATCTGCCCCTGTCTGCCCCAACATGGCCCCTTCACTAAGGCTCCTCTGGTGCTTCTGGGGAAGTCTGCCTGCCCTTCCCTCTTGCGAGCAAACGCCTCCATCGTGGTCTGCCTGGGCTTTGCCAAGGGTTTCTTATCTGGCATTGGGTCAGTGCTATCCTCAGACTCCCTGTCTGTACCCCCTGTAATCAATAATGTCTTCCTGCATCTGTAGTTGACGCAGACTGGGTCTCCCCCACCAAACTGAATGAAGCGCCCTGCAACAGAGTCATGCTTCTCCTATGCCCTTTAGCCTTTCTTGTGGCACTGTCTCAGAGAGTGCTGAAATGTTTCCTCTCCACATCATATGCTGCGTGGCTATATGAAACCCTACCTTAGTAACTGGCATCTGGCTCGGTGCTGCCCCCAATTGTTGGTGGCTTCTTCACCTCTTGGGCTGCAGGAGGTTGATCGAAACACGCGGGGTCTCGCATATACTTGTAACCGAGTGGTCACGGTCATACCTTCCCTCTGCGAGTGCCGGATCTCATACCAGGATGCTCGCCCTGCGGTACAGGAATCTTCAGTGTTCTCTCATCCTAATCTAGTCACCACCAACCGTCTCTGTGATCCAAGCACCCCTCTCACTTGTCCGCCACACCGACCCACAGCGTGTCTCCAGCTTCACCACTCTCACCCAGTGCAGTCCTTGCCTGCAACCTTGTTCTCGCTTGGATGTGCGCAAGGACCAGTCTCCCTACTCAGAGCAACTCTGCAGCTGCCATGTTAGCTGCCACGGTGTCGTGCTGGCCTGCCATGCTCCGGCTCCTCCACAGCTGCTCTTTGACTCTTTTCTTCCATCTCCAGAGCGATGCCATAGTAACCCAAGGCCATGCCCAACTTCAGATTGTGTTTTTAATAAAGCCACGTCGTGGGAGTTTCACCAATAAACAGGATCATGCAGGAGCTGTGGCGCAGCACATCCTCACTCCACGGAAGTTGGCCACGCCCCCTCATTCATTTAAGAAATCATGCATTCAGTCAAAGATATTAAAACAATGTATACACATAAAATCCAATTTGCTGTGCTGCATAGGACACACCACGATTTAGAATTTACATAGATCAAGCAACACCAGCTAACAATGATCTAAAGTGGGGGTAAAAGATGTAAAGCACTGCAACAAATAATGTTATAAGGCAACACTAATATTAAGCTTAACAAGCCTCATACAAAGGAAAAAGGTTGCCAATGATCAAGGTATTTAACCATGTTTTTTGCTTTTTGGAGAAAGTTTGCAAAGTTAGAAGTCACCGTAGTTCTAGTGGTAGGACAATAAGTTGTATGATATGTCATTTAGAATTCTCAGGTAGAGGGGAGGCAGCTGCCTATCCCAGTCATCAAGTGGACCCCAGACAGGATGCCCAGGCTTAGATTCACCACCAAAAATCAGTCCAAAGTAGCTGCAGTGGTTTGGCCTGTGTGCCCTTGAAATCAATTGGAAACAGGGAGGAGTCAAAAGAAGGCATGCAACCCAGCCCCTTGAAACACAAGGGCACCAGGTAGGCTAGGCCCATGAAGACAATTATTCTCATCAATCCTCCTTTCTGGAGTGAAAGGTCCGGGGATCACGGGTGCAGAGTGTTCTTCGGAAGACAGCGAGGACAGCTGTGGCTGGAGATTCAGTGATTCCAGTTACTGCCAGTGAAATTCAAAAGATGGATCACCACCAGTCAGGGCTGGACTGTAGCCACATGATGCTGGAGGTCCCCCAGGACACTTCGGGCATGGCGAGCTATTGTAGTGACAAAGGACAACAAGAGTCAGGATCCACTCGGACTCCACTTATTGGTGAAGTGGGGCAGCAGCATGGCAGTAGCGTCCCCGGCCCATGATGAAAATGCATTACACAGGTTAATGCACGAGGCTGCACGACATCCGAGCAACAGGAGAAGTCCCCACTTTGGATGTTGTGCTCCAGACAGGTCCATAAACTCCTCGGAGATCAAGGATGAGTACCTTGGCAATGCAAGGCTCAGAACTAGTTAGGCTCTCCAGCTCAATGGGGGTGAACCACTGAAAGTCTCCTCTGTTGGGTGAGGAGCAGAGCTTCGCCTTGAGGTGGCTGGCTTGGCTAATGGTGGTCCAAGCAACAGACCTGCAACACCTTCTACAGCCTCTACTTCCGATGCTTGGCTCCAGTGGTCGACTGCAGAATAGCTCCAGGTAGCCAGAGACATGCAAAATCTGTCAATCGAAGGACCGGTTTCATTCTAACTGGGAGGACATGGACAGCAAGCTCAGGTAAACCGATGACTAACATAGTGTTTGGGTTTTAGGGCTTTCTGTAGCCCTTCACCAAGACCAAACCAGTCTATGAACACAGCCTGCTTCCTGGGCACTGGACAAAGCTCATGAAGGGAGATGGCTATATATGGTCATTTACTTCTCCCGAACTAGAGGACGGTGGTCACCTGATCAGCGAAGCACAAAGGCATTGCTCAAAAGGCTACCATGCTGTAAAAAATGTGGGGCACAGAAGTGCATTCGAAGTGGTTATCGAAAAAAATACAAAAAATAAAAAGTGTACTACTTCCTCCAACCTGCCAGGGCTTTGGTGGGTGTAGAAATGTTTCCAAAAGTAAAACGAAAGGGGGAAGAAACATTTCTTTATAGGATGTAGTAGTGATTTTCCATAGACCTAAATGGGGGACTCGCCAGTGCCACCAAATGTAAGTCAGTGAGGTTGGAAAATCCCTCACTCCCAAATATCAGTCCAGGATCACACAAATCATCGCAGGTAGGCTGGGGGTCCCATAGAAAGATGTAAAAGCTGAAAAAAGAAACTAGGTCCCTAATGCCTTCCCTTTTGAAGGGGTACCAAGTATGATTTGATTACCAGGAGGTCCAAGGCGCCCCTTCATTGAGGAACCTTCATGTGAATTAAAGGGGGATCCTGGCTCTGATGGTTTACAAAAGGTTCAATCTTCCTTTATTAGGGAATGGGGTGTCCCAGGTGCCAGAGGCTCTTGCACTCACTCCATGGAGTAGGTGCCATCTGTCGCGTGGGGATAGAATCTCGGGGCCAGAGTTCACAGATCTCCTTGGTGGGATTAGCATTGAATGTTCACATGTTAACTAAAGTGTCTCCTTGACATGCGAGGAGTGGGTGTTCGATGTGACGGGTGCACACAGCAGAAGGAAGATGGGGCAGGGGCACTGCCTTCATATGCCAGTACAGCCCCACATCGCCAGTTACTACCCTCTTATGCCAGTTATAGCACATTATTTGCCAAATACAGACCACACCCTTTGGGGTGCTGCCATAATCTGCCAATTGAAGTCATTCATATGCCGGGTTTGCCTGGTTTGCCACCTTATCCTAATACAGCCCTCTATGCCAGATAACAAAAAGCATTGCATGGAAGTATCTCAGTAAAGAAATAAAACCATATAAAAGCATAGAACAAGAACAGGGCATGTAACATAGCAATTTGGGCACCAGTAGACATTGCAGTCAGACATCTTGCATTAATAAAGTAAGCAGGCGGGCATCCAGGGACTACACACATCACAGGCCTCAGCACTGCACAGATCGCAGATGATGCAAGTTTGGTTAATCAAATCGTCCTGCAAACTATCACAAATACACAGGCAGGTCCAACTCCTCAAGGAGGGTCTGTCTTCAGAGGCAGAACATCGCCTGCAGGAGAGCCCTCCAGATTCGTGGTGGGTAAAGGGGTCTGCAACCTTTGGCTCCCAGATGTGTTTGGACTACCATTCCCATCCGGCCTGTACAGCATAGTCAATGTCAGGAGATCATGGGAATGGTAGTCCAAACACATCTGGGAGCCAAAGGTTGCAGACCTTACCATTCTGCGGTTTCAGCCGTGGACCACTTCAGTAGGTCATTCACCACATGCTAGAACTGGGACCCATACATACTTACCATGACATGGCAATCCCACGCTTAGCCAATGTACAGGCCAAGTCCATGAGCGTAACTATCTGCCTATCCTTACCTGGGCTGGGATATATACCAGGTAAGCATTCAGTAGGGGTCTATTTAGGTCTACTCACACCCACCTCCTCTAGTGCTTGTTGGAAGTGGAGCAGAAAGTGCATACTTTTGGGCCCTGTCAAAACATAGGCATAACATCCGCAGATTCACTGTTACACCATGGACAACTGCAGAAGGTTTCTTGTTAAAATGTACAATTTTGGGTGGAGGCTTGTACGTCCTATCCAATACGTGCAATTGCAGCAGAGAAATGCGTGCATTCCTAAAGATCCTTTTGACAAACATTGATGCTGTGTCCTGCTGTTTATCATCCAGTTCACAGCCCAAATCCACCATGCACAATTGATACTTAATACTCTAACACTCGCTCCAGCTAACTACATTGATATAAGCATTGACACAGGCTTACACCCATCTTCTAAATCATACAATATGAAGAATAAAAAAATAAATAAAAAATTCACATTTGGGTTTTCCTTTGCAAAATTGGTAAGCCTCACATCTCAAGAACTGTTACTTATATATCCCATATTCGTCCACTACTTCTGAGAAATCCCTGGACATTCCATCTTTAAAAAATATCCCCATGTGACTAAGTCCAGCGTCCTCCCATCTTCTAAATAAGATCACATCACTCCTATCTGGGCTTCTTCTCATCGACAAGGGTATGTGTGGAGAGTATGCATATTCTAAACCAAGGATCTTCTGTATTCCTCTCCACACCCTTCTCCAAAGTCCAAGAGATACGGTTTGTCTGTGAAGCAGTGATCAACAATCCATAGGGCCGCTTTGAGAACAACCAGCCTTATGGCTCCCTGCAACAATCAAGTATCTAGCGTCACATTATCTGCAAGTCATCCAGCCAAGTTCTGCGCTTGAGCAGCCAGGTAGTACAACTCACACCACTGCAATTGGATCCCACCATCCTCATATAGCAGCCTTAGTGTAGACACTATGTCTCTTCGCGCCCCAGAGAATTCCATAAGAGTATCCAGCGATCTATAGAACGAGTACGGGATAGGAAACAGGACATTGGTAAAGAACTATAATAAACGGGACAATATCAAACATTTTTTTAATGCAACTCTCCCCATCAACCAAAGCAGTAACCGGTTCCAAAATGTCATGGACTTGGGAGATTCCATCCAAAGCACTAGCAGTATTACTTGTGCGCATATGTTTGGGCTAATGCCATATGTTGACCCCAGATATCGAAATGTCTGCATTTCCCACCGGATACCCAGCAACGGGAGGTCCTCTAGACTACACTTCGTAACCCAGCTAACGGGAAAAGACAAGACTTCTCTTTGCTAAAGGCGATATCAGAGAGCCTTGCAAAGTTATCCAACACCTCTAACACCAAGGATAGGTTATGTGCAGGGTCATGCATTTACAGGAGACAATCCTCTGCGTACACAGAAATCAAGTGACGCGTCTCATCCACAATAAATACAGCTTCTGCAAACTATAAACACACATACTCCGCTAGTGGTTCCAGCGCCAGTATGAACAACATAGGTGACAGTGGGCATCCCGGTCTGGTCCCCCCCCCCCACCAAAAGTATATTCCATGGGGTGGATATACGTATATCTGTATGTACTCTGGAAACAGGCTCCGGATAAATACATTTAATCCAAACGGAGAACCCTTCCCTAATGCCAAATCTACCTAGCACATAATCCATCCATGCATTTCCAATGAGCAAACGCCTTGATGGCATCCAAGGATACAAACACGTATGGGGCGTCAACAGATTAAGTCCCATCAATAATATATTGTTCAATGACTGTTAGAAAAGAAGCAACTTTTCCTCCATAGCCCATGAACCCCCACACTTTTTGAATTTGTTTCTCTATCCTAACCCGACTTTTTACAGTGGAGCACAGGCTTCAGCCGCACTCCACTGGGGAAACTGACACATCCTTCAGGCTGTCAGTACTGAGAAACGTGGTTTCTCTTGGTCTTTCGACTTTGTTGCCCCTTGTTGGTAATATTTTATCATTGCGCAAAGTGTCTTAAACTACTGTGCTTTGGGGTCTTTGTGTTTTATGGACCTATACACCCTCTAACGAATTGTTGGTTTTTTGGTGATTGTACAATGTGCCTTAGAACCGATTGGTGGCAGCAGTACCTTTTTCTTGTATTTGTGTAGCTTTTTACAGAGCACCTTTACTGCGTTTGGCTCACAACTGTGGATAGTGTCTAACATGGTCTGCCAAGAGGGCTTTTGACTGCTCCTTTGGCTATTGTGTCCTTTGGCCTCCCCCCCCCCCTGCCCTTGCAGGGCCGGCATTCCCTTATTTGGGCATGCAGTTTCACGTGTAACCTGCTTCTTTCGCAGGTCCCTGCAGGTCACATGTAGGAACCCAGGGAGTGGGCTGAGACTGTCTGGTCCCCATCCATACTGTTGTTGCCAGAGTGTATGGTGTGCACGAGAACCCCAGTGATCCCTGATTGGACCACTGCTGTTGTGCATGCATGGAGCAGATCTTCCCATTGGTGGACTGGGTGCAAGCACTTGCCTGACTGGATATGAGGAGGTGTCCTGCATTCATTCCAGGAGATCAGCAACAAGTCAGAACCGTCATTCAGATGGAACCAATTATCCTGAAGAGCCGAGCAGAACAAAGGACTATCCTGAGATGCATTGAAGAGGGCCGGCACCCGAATCCCGTTTTCCCGGTGGAGCACTGCTTTGCGCTTGAACTCAGAAGACCTGTGATGGTGCTTCGAACCTTTGGAGTGGTATGAACAATCACTCTGGACAACTCCCGATAACCCTGCAAGTGAGCATGTTCGGCATCCAGTGGACTGTCCAGCTTAATCCTTTGTGGCCGCACAGGAGCGTCGCCGTTTTGCGTTTTCACCCGAGATTTTGGGAATCCCAGCGTATCCAACAAAGCACTCTTCTTCCGAATTAAGTCATCCCAGCACCTTTAGCGAGATAGGAGGCTGCTTCATACCACGAGACTTGGGTGCCCCTGCATCATTGTGCGACAGTGTCTGTCAAAGGTGGTTTCCTTGCGTTCATTCCTGTGCCCCGAGACCTGCCGCATCAGTGATTTCTTCATCCGAATCAAAAGTTACAGCTCCTGTCCCAAACCAGACTTGTATCTGTATCCGCACCGCAGGGCCTGTGCATCTGGCAGCCGAACCAAGGGCGGGAAATCGAACCTCTGACGACACTACCAATAGACCTGCCAAGTCTGGACAAAAACCAAGCTAAGGGTGGTGTGTAGTGAAGTCACTTTGTCAGTGGCCCTTTTATTCATACAAACGCATTTACACATTGAAGGTTAGTTTGGCCTTCTCTCTGGCTTGGGTAGTATTCGCTTCCTAAAGCCCTCCAAAAGTCGGGAACAGCTTTCTTCATTGTAGCAGATCCTCTTCTGACACTTGGAACCCATTTCACCCCATCAGAATTCTTCCCCTAACTTTTTCCTGCTCCCCAAGAAGTACTTTATGTACTTTATGCATGAACAGATGCTTTTACGCATGCATCGAACACAAGACTCTGTTCATCTTTGGGCTGCACTTATAAAGTTACGGCTGCCATCTCTGAAGAGTTGTGCTATAAAAGTTATTCACCCTTTCCCTTTGCAGGAATTGGTGGAGTGACTGACTTTGTCCCACTGACTCCAGTGAGTACATATTTATATATTACATAGTGTGTTGCTTGTGTGGTATTTTACTATTAAATTTCAGTATTCATTTGTGTTGTTATTGGGCCCATAATAAATAGTAGATTTTCGTATACTACTGTCTAATTGTAATTCTTAGTGTTTAACTGTGTGCTCATTGGAGACCCCTGATCACCCTCACTCCTCCCGAGATTTAGCCTGGACTGCTCTCCAATCTACCGTAAATTGGTCTAGCTCTATTCCCAGAAGTGTGCCTTGTTCATCTAACAAGAATGGCCTACTAAATATCGGTCCCCCAGTACAGCGTATAGAAATCCATTCTAACCAATTGGTGTACATCAGAGGTACTCCAGTGTTGCACACTGGTGCAGTGCCTGAATTATAGTTACACAGAAACACTGACATTTGATTGCTTAGTAATTCTAAATCACCTGCTAAACTAACAATATGGACAGTGTCACTGCTATTACTTTAAGAGCTTCCATATCTGAAACGTTAAGAAGGCTGTGTGCTGAAAGAGGTATGTCTACCTCTGGAACAAAAACTGAGTTAATCCAAATTATTACAGATTGGTAAGAAAGTAAGATTTTCTGGAATATTTTTTCTGTTTTATTGGTTAGAAGTCAAACATGTATAAAACAATCATTAACTTAACATAAACCTTTAACATTTCAGTCCCAAATACCATCCAGAAACTGCAGCAAAGTCCATTCCACTGATTCCCAAAATAATAATATGTCAAGACATATAATTAGACAGTTAAAATCAGCATCAACCAACCAAAATTCTGTTAAGCCCTGCCCTCCCTCCCTCCCTATTCCCCCCTGATTGGATAGCACAACATCAAGCATTTTCATCACAGCAATAACCAACCTAGGCTGATCACCAATTAACATCCACTTCCACTATTCCCCTCTTGTGAGATTTGATTTCATCCATAAGAGCTCATCTAGAAATAGTGCTCGAGTCTCAATCAGAGTTTCACAGTTCATTACTAGATGCTTCGGGGTTTCGGCATGGCAGGTACTCTTACAATACCGGCAGTTTGCATTTTCAACCCCCGCCATTTTCCTCATAAACAAAATCTCTCTTGTGTGCAAGATGTTTAGACGGCACCTGAGAAGAAGGTCACGGTATCTTGGCGACGGGAATTTAATCATACATTTCGGTAGTTTAATTCACTCTCCCCCACTCAACGGGCAGTGATTCTCTGGACTTTAGACCACCACATTGATCCAAAGTGGTTATCCAATCTCTGAGCAGTAGCTTCTTTCTCACACTCATTGGATTACACAGTAAGAAATTTACGGACACATGCTTGTCCCACAAGATGACTTTCACCTTATTTCTCCATTCTTCAAATGGTCCTTTTACCACCCTATTATCCAATGCCAAGATCTTAAAAGGTTTCTCAACACTCTCCAAGGCACATTTCCTGTATAGTGATACAGTCTTCCAAGCTACCAATGACTCCAAAGACTGGAACCTCAATTCAAACCTAATTATACACATTGCGAGATCATTTGGCAGATGTAATATCTTACGCCAATTTCTCCCAACAATCACATGAAAGGCGGAGAACTGCCTCAGCTTCATAAGTTGGAATCTGCGCCACCTTTTGCTTGTAAAAGGTAACGATAGTTATTAATGTGAATTTACCAAATTTCCTGTGGAGCACCCTGCCCTTATTAACCAAAGGAATCCTTCTCCGCCATAGACCTCTGCATAGTGAGCACCCTCATTAGCATTTATATTGACAGTAACCACCCCCCCGCCCCAAGTAGACTATTGAGTCCACCGTCTAAGGGAATTCCTCCCACCCTCCAGGTAAATTTCTCATTCTTTACCCTTCTTGCATTCTTCATCGGGAGAACCTTAGATTTTCTTGCATTAATTTTCATACCATTGCTTTTAAGGTATAATTCAAAAGCTTGTAGACAACGCTGAAGTCCTACGGGAGTACAATCAAGGAAGACCAGGTCATCCGCGAAGAGAATCCACGGTACCTGGGCTCTGTTGACTGTCGGCAGAAAGGCACAAACATTCACCTGAGACAATCCCAAGTCACATATATAGAGGCAAAACAGGAGCGGAGCAAGAGCACACCCCAGTTTCAGGCCCCGATAAGTGAAGATTTTACTGGATAACGTTCCCCTTGCACACAGCCTAATTCGAACCGAAGTGTCGGTATAAAGCGCTTCAATTGCTTCTAAGAGAAATAGCCAGACCCTCACCCGGGGTTGTGGTTAATCCAATCTCTCTCTGCCACCATCACCAGAGACTTCTCAAGGTGGAAGACACCACCATTGTTGATTAACTCCCATGTAGATCTGAAGTCCTTCTTACAGACCGCTTGTAGCATGCACTCAGCATCTTGCTGGAGACGCAAATGTTGCATGCTTCTACACCAGTTTTTATAGGTCTGCCGGATTTTTCTTATCCCCTCTTTTGATAGTGCAGAATGTGTTGGGGCTTCTCCCAATAACAGTAATGTTATTGCTGGTCCTGCCATCATTGAGAGAGGAGGATGGGGAGGAGGATGATGATGATGTCCTGTCCCACGTTTCATCTGTCTCCTCCAAGGCAGAAGCCATGCTAGAGCTTCAGAAAAAAAAGCTTAAACTCAGAAAGAGCTTGGGTTCAGCATGGCCAAGCTTGAGTTGGAGAGAGTGGAGAAGCAGAAAGACGGGGAACCTCAATTGGAGCTTGCCAAGTTGCAGGCTGCCAATGGTCCCTTCAGAGGGTCTGGGAATGGTTCAGGCCCCTCTTAGCTTCCTAGGTTTCCTAAAGATCTTCTTAATGTACATGATGAAAAGAATGACATCATGGACTGGCTGTCGGCGTTTGAGTATGCTTGTGAAGTACAAGAGGTAGTGGATGCTGACAAGATTGCATGGTTGCTCAGTTGACTACCCCACTCTGGCTGCAGTGCTATTGTGGATATGTCAAAAGCTGACAGAAAAGTATTTGCGAAGCTATCATCTTAAAGTTTGGGAAGACTCCTAACCAATACTTGAAGCGAACAAACTTAAATGACTGAGGTCATTATTAAATATGGCCGGAGATCACTGGAGGATTGGTGGGAAATTCTTTTGTCCGGTGGAAAAGTATCCATAACAGTGGCCTTTGCTTAATAGCACCAGAGATTATTATCAGTAATTTAGCTGACAGTTGGTGAGGAGGAGAAAAACACCAACTAATAAGATAGTGGCTTGTTTTGGTTGTATATGGCCTGGTTTATTTTGGTCATGAATTGTACAAATGTATTTCTTTTCCTTTATGTGGATTTTAATGTGGCTAAAGGTTGTCTTTTTGTGTAACCATAAGTCACTAATAATAAAAATTAAAAATAAATTTAAAAAAAATACTTTTTAGAGAGTACAAAAAGAAAACGGGTAGTACTTGGGCCACATTTGTAACTGAGTCCTTGAAACACTTGACTGTTTGGGTGGAAAGTTATAAGGTAAACACCTCAGATGTTTTACCAACTCCGTACAGAACAATTGGGTGAACCTTTTACCAACAGCGGAATTTGCATACAACAATGCCACGCATTCAGCTATAAGGGGTCTCCATCCTTTATGGTAGACATCCCAAGACCTTTCCGTCCCTTTCATTCCCATCTTCCAATGTTCCTTCTATAGACTCTCTTGCAGTCCATCTCGTCTGCCCAAAAAGAAGCCTATAGCAACATGGAAGGAAGTATAGTACGGAACAATTGCGGATACCCACCGAAGAAGGGTTCCAGAATGGAAAGAAGGTTCACGTATCTGGCTATCCACCAAATATCTGCAAAGATGGATTAACCCGTCTAAATTGTCTTGCGGATACATCAGCCCCTTTACCATAACGGCATAGATTAACCCGGCGGCCTTCAGACTCAAACTACCTCTGGCCCTTCAACGCATCTGTCTTTCATGCTTCCTTGCTGCGGTCCCATGTGTGTGATGATTTCCACAGAAGAAAACCCCACAAGGGTGAATTCATCGACCGATCGCCTGAGGAATATGAAATGGAGAGAATACTGGATTCCAGGTATCGAAAAGAAAGTACAATACCCGATTCGGTGGAAAGGATATTCCTCCCTAGAAGACTCATGGGAACCTTTGTCCAATATCAAAGCTCCAAGACTCGTACATCGATTTCACAACCTTCACCCTGGAAAACCTGGTGTCTCCAACCATAAAAGGGGGCATACTGTCATGAATTTGCACTCCTGGAGGCTCTGGGACAGAAGGAGAAGCCGCCATTGTTTATTACTTCACGTCATTTCAGTGCATGCCCTTCGGTCTAGTCTTTACACTAGCTACGCGCTACACCGCATTTAACAATCGTAACTCCACCCACTCTTTGCATTGCAACTTCCTTACAGCTTTGGTTCCAACGCTGCAAGTTACTTCTTACGCGCTCGTTGCCCTTGTTACCAGCTGCCTTCTGTCCTTTTTCTGCCCACTGCAGTCAGTCTACCTTATTTCCAGCTGTTTTCTCTGCTCTCCCTCCACTTTTTTCCGCTGGACTCCTGCTATTCCTGTCATTTACACTCACTTATTGTTGTTGGTCACAGCTGCTGTTCTACTCTGGACTTCCTCTCACAAATCCGCACACAGCGATATGAGCTGCAGTTCTACAAGATCTTCTGGGGATTTTTTCCACCTATGGGCGTTTACCCAGATTACGGCTGATTCCGGAGGTTGCGCCATTCTTTCCTATTGATTACAATACAAAGAAATTGTGTGACCTCCCGGAACAGACACTATCGCTTCAAAAAGAAGGGAACTCCCCAGAGACGCTCTGCTGACACGGCTACGAGAGATTCCGGCCAAACCAACTCTACCTCCTCCTCAGGTGAGAGTGAAGGGGAACCTTTAATTAAACATGGTAGAAAGTTAGGCCTTATTCTTATATAAACATGCATTGGAACATTTCGTCAGAGTGTCTGCATCCTCCTTTCCGACCCACCACAGTAGTCTAGCAGAGCAGGCATGCTTCACTGTTGGGGTGGAGGGCTAAGGAGGACTGGTACAAAAGCACAATTAGCCCCATACACATCCAGAGTAAAATATACCACACATAATAATGTAAAAACCTATATATTTAGCATTGCATTATGATAAGACACTATCAAATAAGTATGTAACACATACCTACAAAGCAGGCGTACATCAAAGACACAGCAAAGGCCCAAGTTATAGATTCCACCTCACTGCAAGTAATACAATATAGGAAACTAACCAAACAAGTAAATACTGGGCCTATATAGGTTCTAGAAAGAAAGGTGAACATGGAAACAGGCCCAGAGGGTCACCACTAGAAACAACATAACCACTATACTTTGCTGTGGCATAGTTTTATCTGCAGTGATTTATTATTTTAAAATCTGTAACAAATCACTTATAGCTTCTAAAATGACTTTTTAAAAGCTATAGACCCTGGGGGTGGGGGGGGGGAGGTAATCAGAGGAAAAAGTCTCAGTTCAGAGAAGTACCTTTCGAAGTCACTTTGAAGTAGAGTTTATAACGGTTTTCCTATAGGAACTAATGGGATAAATCCTATAGTTCTGCTGCAGCTAAAGGGAAAGTCTGGTCCATTTACTGCACATGTGCAGTGGGAGAGGCAACCAGCCAGAAGGGGAGCCAAACAGTGTAAACTAGGGTCCAAGATCAGCAGGCCAGGTGGAGCCAATTGCAGAGGGAGCACAAGGCCCACTCCAGCCAATGAAGATCAACAGGGGGTTAGGGCGGGCTTCAAACCCTCACTATGCCAAGACCAATGGTACCACTGAGAATGAAACCAAATATGGGATCAGGGCCCTAAAACCTGGGGACAGATACTCACTTGTGTGTGACTTGGCCCTTTTAGTGGGAATCAAACCCACAATCTAGAAAGGATCTAGATAAAGAAGGCCCGATAAAGAAGACACTTGGAGAGACAGCCCTCAAGGCATAAAAAGAAGCAGCAGCAATGTCATGGACAGGAGCCTGAAAGGACCGAGCAAGGGTCCCAGGCCCGCTCAAGGGACAGGAAGGTACAGCCAGTCAGCAAGGAAAAGGTCCCACAATGAGGGCAACAGCTTGAGGGATCCAAGCAAGATGTTCCACATTAGCTCCATCATAGGACAGCAGCAAGCCACTCGGCTTTCCAAGCCAGCAAGACCAAGAAGCATCTCCTACTTTAGGCACTTGGGCCAGAGGATGTGGGCAGGCGAAAAAGAGTCAAGCAAGAAAAGCCAGTCAAACTAGCTTGGAAGGCCACAAGAAGCAAAGCAAGCGTTCTGGACACGATGCCACCAGCTCACTATGGCAGTGATACAAGGACAAATGATCAGGGGTACAGCCAGATCCCACCAGCTCAGGATGGCAGGGATACAAATACAAAGGATTAGGGGTGTAGCCAGTATGGCCAACCAGAACCCGCAGAAGCAGGCCACCTTCACAGCAGTCTTCATTTAAGAAATCGGGGACTGAGCTGAAGTATTCAGAATATCACATTCTCGCTGCAGGCAGCTAACAAAAGGTGTTGGCGGCCAGTTGACCAGACTGATATCAAAAACCAAACGTAGGCCCTCACAGATTGGATGTACACAGGGAAGTCTGACAGCAGTTTAAACCATGCCAGAATAACAACCATTTTGGCTGTTCAAGGTCTGCGCACACACCAAGGGATGGCCAAAAACAAAACGTTCAGGAGCAGAATAAAAAATAAATGGGTTAGTCTAACCATACAGCTGAAGTGGGCTACCAGTAATGTAAACATGGCTAAAAACCTGGACCTGTAACCAAAACTAAATCACAAGACACTTTCAGGGTGATAGAATTATGCTGGGAGCAAAATAGCATAGAATTATGTTGGGAGCGAAATAGCAGGTTTACGAAGCACCCCTACCTTCATAGCCATATGAACAGCACACCAGAAGTGACCGGGGATCTTCAGTAGAAGCCCCTATGGTCACAAAAGAAAGTTGAAAAACCATGGAAGCTACCAAAATATGCAAGGGCACAGAGAGCCAGAAGCCCCAAAAATGAACTTCTGCTCCAACACCTCCCCCCACAATCCCCCAGCACCGCTCACCTCCCACTCTACTACTCTACCTCCTGGCTTTTTATCCAACTTCTAGGGCGATAACCCTCGGAATTTCTATATCCTGGCTGTCTCACATTTTTAAGTTAAAGTTTCCCACATCCTCCTGAGCTGTTCTCTTGATATTCCACCCGACTATCTTTCCTCCTAACACCACTGATTAATATACTCGTCACTTTCTTTAACACTATTTTGCTATATTTTACCAAACCACTTTGTTTCAGAATTAGTCTGCTGCCTCACGATGCGTTTTCCACTCCTTCCACTCTCCTCCCCTCTCCCCCTTATAGCTTCTCTCGCCTTGTTCCTTACAACCCCTGCTCACCCTCTCTAATATTCGCTCGGTCACGTTCCAGGTAGCTTACCCAATCCTCCTTTCATCTTTTTCTTCCTCTCCCCCAAACCTTTACACTGATGTTCTCACCTCCTCTCTGACGCCAATCCACCTTCCTCTACAGTCCTGCCTCCACCTTCCTTGTCTCCACCAGAGCCCCCTCACTCCCATAATGTGTGCTTCACTTGCCAGCTCTTAGAACACCTCCATTAAAGCTGAGGTATCTGTGGCTTTAAAAGGCCCTTGCTGGCCCCTAGGCTGTGCTATCTATGAGTGGGACAAGGAGAGGTGGAGTTGATGGGAGTTTTATAAACCTATTTTAAAGAAGTTCTTGTAAACAGTGCATGAATAGTATTAGTATCACTTGTAAACAGTGCATGAGGAGGCGGCATCCAAAGCCATTAGCTCGGAGGGCGTGATGGTGGCATGTAAGATACAATGACGAATGAGAAGTGCGGGGCGAGGAGGAGGTGCCAGAAGGCATTTTTCTTGAAGCGCTGTATTGTGGCGATAAACCCTCAGACTTGGGAGCACGGGGAAGCAGCGCATTAGGACACCAGTGTTGTGGTGTTAGCGGAAAGGACCTCATAGTGTGCGGCATACTAGCCCCTTTGCTATGACGAGAAGAGGGTGGTGCTGCGGACTCGCCCCTCCTTCATGCTCAAGGTTCCATCAGAATTTCATCTCAATGAGCCCTTGGTGTTACCTCCGTTTTTTCCGACTCCGTCGCCTGCTGAAAGGACTTTGCTGTAACGCTCACCTGATTCCCACGGAGGCGCAGGTCTGGCTTCGAGTGCTGATGCTTCTTCAATGGTGAAGCGCAGGACTCTGAAGATGGACAGGAAAGGCCCCTCTACTCTGGCTTCTCTGGCTCGCAGGAATATTCCCCTGTGCGTGAAAAGGGAGTATTACCTACTGACTGAGTTATGCTCAAGCCTCCCACTCTCTTCCAACCCTCCACGATACCCTTCCACGATTCCCCGTGAAGTCTCACCTTAGGGTCAGGAAGGATGAGCTCTCCATCCTGCTTCTGATGCAGGGGCGCGTTGAAACCCAGTTACTTTACTGGATTGAGGATTGATGGGAGTTCAGGTAAGCTTGACTATTCAGGTAAGGCGCTGCAAAAGTTCTGCTGCAAGTTCAAAAGTCCAAGCTTAATAATAATGTTCATTGTCTTGTTGCAGCAAGTGCTAATGCTTATGTCTTTTTCCCCTTAGGGGCCGGGGTTCGGAATGCCGGAGATATGGCGCCGACCCGAAGTGAAACGTGCAGTTCCAGTAAATGACAGGCAAGTTCTGGATGAGCGCTCGGGTAATGTCTTTGCATTCACTCATTCAATGTCTTTGTCTTTTTCCCCATAGGGGCCGGGGTCCGGAAAATGCCTGGAAGCGGCAAGACCCGAAATGAAATGGGAATGACCCAACAGGTAAGTCGTAGAAGGAAACTGAGCTTTTCCAATTCCTTTCCTTCTCTCACCTTGTTCTTGTCTTTTTCTCTCTAGGCTCTGGGAAGTGGCTGTGGATCCGGATGATGGAGGCGTCCAGGATAGGTGAGTGAAATGCAGCGCTGCAGCGATCGTAGCGAAATGCTTTTAAAAATGAGGTCTTCCTTTTCAGGATCGTCGGTGTGATGTCTCCGTAGTGCTGATTTAGCAGGTAAGGTCTTTTGTCTCCCTTTGCAGGTGACCCAGGATACTGACAGGCGTGGCTGAGGTCCAGATGCAGGAGCTGACACGGTGAGCGTCCAGCTGCGAGGAGCAGAACAACGCGAAGCGTGAGTTGCTGATCGGGTGTGGTTTAAATAGCTTTGGAAGAAGTTCCAAGTGTGTATCCTTCCACCGATCAGGTATGTATCCTTCCCCGACCACACCCGGGTGGAAAGTAGTCCCACAGGTAAAGTAGTTCCATTCAGGCCTCAAGAGGGCCTGGATGTAGCAGCATGGTCTGCATCAGGTAAGTGCACATTAAAACACTTGAACACATGTCTAGCTTTATGAGCCTGGCGCCTAAGGCGCCAGGACTGCGTCCAAAGAGCCCTAGCTTGGGCCCGCTGGCACTCCCCTGGCGGAAATGATGCCTGCCTCTGGGGTTGCTGGGTCGGACCTGGCTCATTGGAGGTAGGCATCATGACAGTACCCCCCCTCAAGGCCCTCCCAAGGTTCTTTCCTCCAGGGGTTTTGGCTTGTTCGGAAATCTCCGGTGAAACCTTTGTACTAATCGAGGTGCGTGGACATGGTTACTTGGCTCCCACAATCTCTCCTGAGGTCCATATCCCTTCCAGTCAACAAGATAGAAGAGTTTCGACTTTACCACCTTGGAGTCTAAAATGTCTTTAACTTCGAATTCTAATTCCCCTTCAATTTGAACTGGATCTGGAGGCTTGGACAATCGGGTTCCTGGTTGTACTGGCTTCAAAAGTGATGCATGAAAAACTGGATGAATTCGCATGTTGGACGGTAGATCCAGTTTAAAGGCCACTGGGTTGATTATAGCCTTGATGGGATAAGGTCCTATGAATCTGGGATTGAAGGTTTGCGGGCCCTTGAGCGGTAAATGTTTAGTTGCTAGACATACCTGGTCTCCTACTTGGTAAGGAGGAGTTTTACTTCGGTGCAAATCAGCGTTTTCTTTATACTTTTTCTTGGCTTGCTGTAAATGACTTTCAGCTTCTTTGAAGGCTCGGGTTATTGTGGAATGCAGATGATTTACTGCGGGCATTTCCAGGGTCAGAGGTGGATCTAGGTCAAGGTCCGAGGATGGTGACCATACAAAGTATAAAAAGGGGTTTGTCCGGTTCCAGAATGCACTGAGTTGTTGTATGCATATTCTGCGATCCAAAGAATGTCTTTCCAATTCAACTCAGATTGGTGTAACATGCACCGAAGATATTGCTTGAGAGTCTGATTGGTTCTCTCGGTTTGTCCGTCGGTCTAGGGGTGGTGGCTGGTGGATAACCGCACATCTATTTGTGCTAATCGGCAACACTTCTTCCAAAAATGGGAGATAAATTGACTTCCACGCTCCGAGATTAATACGGAAGGGACACCATGTATGCAAACTATATTCTCCAGGAATTCCTTGGCCAAGGTGGAAGCTGAAGGCAAACCTTTTAAAGGGATAAAGTGAGCCATTTTGGAGAATAGGTCCACAATTACAAGGATTGTGTTGTAACCTGCACAAGGAGGCAGGTCGGTTATAAAGTCCATTGACAGGGTGTGCCATGGTGCCGGTGGAATTTCCAAGGGTTGAAGTAGGCCGGCTGGCCTTTTCTTTTGAGCTTTGTTTTGGGCGCAAATTCCGCAAGACAGAACAAAAGACTTTATGTCTTTTCTCCAAGAAGGCCACCAGAAGTGGCGTTTGATTTTTTCCTCCGTTTTAGCGATACCAGGGTGTCCTTCCATTAAAGATTCATGATGATGGGCAATAACAAGTCCTTGCAATTCTTTACTTGGCAGAAACAACCGCTCCTGGAAGTAGGATAAGTCATCCTTAACGGTGTAATGAGGACCCTTTTGACTCCATTCCCGTGAGGTTGAAGAGTCTAGAAGTTGTTTTACTTGCGTTTCGATGTCCTCAATAGTTTGTATTGAAGTTAAGCCTAAGATTCTTTGCTCAGGTATGATGGGCACAGGTTCTAAGCTCGAATTAGGTTCTTCCATGCCAATCCGGGATAAGGCGTCCGCTTTTCCATTCTTGCAGCCAGGGCGATAGGTAATTACAAAATCAAATTCCGCAAAGAATAGAGCCCATCGGAGTTGTCGTGAAGATTGAGCTTTGGCCGTCTTTAAATACTGTAAGTTTCTGTGGTCCGTAATTACGGTGATGGTGTGTCTTGCCCCGAGAAGGTAGTGACGCCAAGCCTTGAAAGCAGATTTGATGGCCAGTAACTCTTTATCGGTAATTGCGTAGTTGATTTCAGGAGGAGAAAATTTCCTGGACCAAAAGGCCACAGGGTGTAGTTGGTTAGTTTCTGGGTCTCTTTGCAACAGGACAGCTCCCATGGCCGAACTGGATGCGTCGGTTTCCACAATGTACAGGAGATCTGGGTGCGGGTGCTTCAATACAGATGCAGAGGTGAATTTGGTTTTCAGGTCCTGAAAGGCTTGTTCGGCCTCAAGAGTCCATTCAAAGCGTTTGTTTTTGTTTAGGAGAGCTGTGATGGGTTGGACTGTTCGGGAAAATTCCAGGATGAATCGTCGATAGAAATTGGCAAAGCCGAGCATGCTCTGAACTCCCTTCACCGAGCTAGGAGATGGCCATTTGAGGATGGCGTCCACCTTTCGCGAGTCCATTCGGACTCCTTGAGGTGTCAGGATGAATCCGAGAAACTCAACTTCTGTGGTATGAAAAACACATTTTTCGAGTTTTGCAAATAGTCTGTGCTGGCGCAATTTCTCAAGAACTGCCCTAACATGTTTTCTGTGATCAGATTCTGAAGAAGAGTACACCAGGATGTCTTCAATGTAAACAATGACACAGACATCGATAAGTTCCCGAAGAACATCATTCATAAAGTACTGAAAGGCGGCAGGTGCATTGCACAAACCGAAGGGCATCACCTGATATTCAAAGAGCCCAAACTTGGTGCGGAATGCAGTCTTCCATTCGTCGCCTTCTTTTATACGCACCAGGTGATAAGCTCCTCGGAGATCTAACTTGGTGTACACACAAGCGTCTTTCACCTGGTCGATAAGCTCAGGGATCAAGGGCAGAGGATAACGATTCTTAATCGTCATTTGATTTAGGGCGCGATAGTCTATACAAGTTCTAAGGTCGCCCTCTTTTTTCGGCACGAAGAACAGAGCTGAAGAGACAGGAGACTTGGACGGGCGAATAAAACCATTGGCTAGGTGCTGATCTAAATACTGACGCAAATGCAGGTTCTCCGGTTCCGTAAGAGCATAAATCCTACTACAAGGTAGTTGAGCATTGGGTACCAGATCGATTTGGCAATCATAAGACTGATGGGGAGGTAACGTGTTAGCCTGTTCTTTCTGAAAAACGTCTTGGAATTCTTGGTATTCTGACGGTAACTGTACAGGGGTGGAAGTTGCTGAGGCTAGACCCATAGCTGGATTTCTTGGATAACAAGTTGGTTCACAATCAGGAAAACTTATCTTCTTTGCTCGCCAGTCAATTCTGGGATTATGTGTTTCTAACCAAGGAATCCCAAGAATTACTTGAAATTGTGGGGCCTTGATCACATCAAACACGATTGCTTCCCGATGTCCATCCTGACCCACCAGTGTCACTTCAACAGTGGAATGCGTTACAGGCCCTGAGGCTATTTCGGTTCCATCTACTGTAGTGATGACATCTTGGGTTACTTTCGGGTGGAGAGGAAGCTTAATCCTGAAAGCCAATTCACGGTCTATGTAATTTCCAATAGCTCCACTGTCGATGTATGACTGTCGAACTGCTGAGGCTGTTTTGGGTCCACGAGCACCATTGGCATGACAAAATGCGAGGTCAAAGAGTTAGTTTTCAAGCTCGGCAAGCGGACCCCTACGCTTGTCGGGCTAGGTCGTTTCCTGAATCAGGTGTCAATAATTCGTTATGAGTAGCTCCAACCACCTTCTTAGGTGGTTTAACTGGACAATTTCAAAGAAAGTGACCGGAAGTCCCGCAATACAGACAAAGTTGCATTTGCCGCCTTCTCTCTCGTTCTTTCTGCGTTAATGGTCCTTTAACACCACCGATTTGCATAGGTTCGGATACGTCGGTACTCTTGGAGTTAGCGTGGGTTTTGATCAGTATTCGGGTTTCGTACTTGAACCGATCTGCTTTTCTATTTTGAAGTCTGTGATCAAGTTGAACCACCAAGTCTATGTAGTCTGCGCAGACCTGGGGTCGGTTTACTATCTGAGCTAGAACATCCTTAAGCTCTCCGCGCAGGCCTCGATGAAACAATGTGATCCTTTTGTTTTCTGGCCATCCAGTTTCCACAACCAGTCTGTTAAAGGTGGCAATGTAGGGCAGAAGATCCTGATTACCTTGTCGTAAGGATAGCAGTTCGTTATCAAGGGCCTGTCCTTGAGAGTGTCGAGCGAACAATCTTTCCATGCTGGCCTGGAAGCCCTGAAAATTCTGGAGAATGGGATCATCCTGATTTACCAATGGAATCGGCAGCACTGCCACTGAGGTAAGATAGTATAAAGGCTACCTTGGTCTGGTCGTTAGGGAAGGCTCTGGGTTTGCATAGAAAGTGTAAACGACATTGGTTCATAAAGACGGCATATTTCTTGGGATCCCCCGCAAAACGTTCAGGCGGGGCCAAAGGCATGTGTCCAGGTAGATTGATTTGTACCGGGTTATTCAAACTCAAACCCATTGATGTGGAAATGTCTCCGGAATTAGGTAAAGGAGTGTGCCCTGCCTGGGCCTGTAATAACCTTTTGGCTAGGTCATCTGTTCTTTCCTTGGATAGGATCAGTTCTCTTTTGAGAGCGTTAGTCTCCTGGCGGGCTGAGTGCACCTCTGCCCGTAATTCCCCCAAAAGCTGGGCCAGCTGGTCAGTCTCGGAAGTCTCCATAGCGCCCGGGTGGGAAATTGTGGGTAGGCTTCGCGTTCTGTAACGCTCACCTGATTCCCACGGAGGCGCAGGTCTGGCTTCGAGTGCTGATGCTTCTTCAATGGTGAAGCGCAGGACTCTGAAGATGGACAGGAAAGGCCCCTCTACTCTGGCTTCTCTGGCTCGCAGGAATATTCCCCTGTGCGTGAAAAGGGAGTATTACCTGCTGACTGAGTTATGCTCAAGCCTCCCACTCTCTTCCAACCCTCCAAGATACCCTTCCACGATTCCCCGTGAAGTCTCACCTTAGGGTCAGGAAGGATGAGCTCTCCATCCTGCTTCTGATGCAGGGGCGCATTGAAACCCAGTTACTTCACTGGATTGAGGATTGATGGGAGTTCAGGTAAGCTTGACTATTCAGGTAAGGCGCTGCAAAAGTTCTGCTGCAAGTTCAAAAGTCCAAGCTTAATAATAATGTTCATTGTCTTGTTGCAGCAAGCGCTAATGCTTATGTCTTTTTCCCCTTAGGGGCCGGGGTTCGGAATGCCGGAGATATGGCGCCGACCCGAAGTGAAACGTGCAGTTCAAGTAAATGACAGGTAAGTTCTGGATGAGTGCTCAGGTAATGTCTTTGCATTCCCTCATTCAATGTCTTTGTCTTTTTTCCCCATAGGGGCCGGGGTCCGGAAAATGCCTGGAAGCGGCAAGACCCGAAATGAAATGGGAATGACCCAACAGGTAAGTCTTAGAAGGAAACTGAGCTTTTCCAATTCCTTTCCTTCTCTCACCTTGTTCTGGTCTTTTTCTCTCTAGACTCTGGGAAGTGGCTGTGGATCCGGATGATCGCTGCTGAAGATGGAGGCGTCCAGGATAGGTGAGTGAAATGCAGCGCTGCAGCGATCATAGCAAAATGCTTTTAAAAATGATGTCTTCCTTTTCAGGATCGTCGGTGTGATGTCGCCGTAGTGCTGATTTAGCAGGTAAGGTCTTTTGTCTCCCTTTGCAGGTGACCCAGGATACTGACAGGCGTGGCTGAGGTCCAGATGCAGGAGCTGACACGGTGAGCGTCCAGCTGCGAGGAGCAGAACAACGCGAAGCGCGAGTTGCTGATCGGGTGTGGTTTAAATAGCTTTGGAAGAAGTTCCAAGTGTGTATCCTTCCACCGATCAGGTATGTATCCTTCCCCGACCACACCCGGGTGGAAAGTAGTCCCACAGGTAAAGTAGTTCCATTCAGGCCTCAAGAGGGCCTGGATGTAGCAGCATGGTCTGCATCAGGTAAGTGCACATTAAAACACTTGAACACATGTCTAGCTTTATGAGCCTGGCGCCTAAGGCGCCAGGACAGGGGTCCAACATGAGCCTGGCGCCTAAGGCGCCAGGACTGCGTCCAAAGGGCCCCAGCTTGGGCCCGCTGGCACTCCCCTGGGGGAAATGATGCCTGCCTCTGGGGTTGCTGGGTCGGACCTGGCTCCTTGGAGGTAGGCATCATGACATTTGCACTCACTGGATGTGGCTTGAGTGCTGAAGTTTTATGTGGCCCGCACAAAGTTTCTGGAAAACTTATCAGCTTTTTGTGAACTTTAATCCTGTGAGCCATGGGAAAAGCCTTGTTCAAGGCTTCCATTTCCAGGTGCTTCTCCGGCTGCATCAGTCATTGTCACTGGTTGGCAAACCAACTGCTGCCTGGCCGTCCGAGAGCCAGAGTGATTGCTGTGATGATGGCTTTCTGTCTGGTGTGCACATGCTGGACATCTGCAGGGCTGCTACGTGGAGGTCTATGCACACCTTCACGAAATTCTACTGTGTTAACAGGGATTGCAGGGAGGAATCCAGAGTCGGCCAAGCGGTGCTACGCAACCCGTTTGCTTGAAGGTGAGCCTGGTGAGGAGGTGAGAGATGCTTCTGCTGAGCCTTGCCAACTCTCGTGGTTGTGTATGTACTGCTATGTATTCTTTATTCATGAGCATGTGAATCCATGCCAGACCCCATGCTGGAGAAGGAACAATTTACTTACCTGTAACTGTTGGACCCCAGCATGGGGTCTGGCATGTATTGCTTTTCTCCATCGGAGCTCGGTGAGTGGGCATAGACGATCTGCTGCCTGTTTCCGACCTTTTGGTGGCATCTGCGGTCCCCCAGACTCCCAGGTATCCCCCTGGTCTCCCTCCCCGCTCGCATTTCCTGATTCCCGGCCCTCCCCACCTCCAACTCCCACCCACCCCGCTCCGATTGGTCCATTGAGGATGCCTAAGCAAGTCTAGCGACTCGTGCACCCTCACCGGCTCCTTTTCTCCATCGGAGCTCGGTGAGTGTGCCTAGAAGGTCTGCTGCCTTTTTCCCACCTTTTGGTGGCATCTGCAGTCCCCCAGCCCCCCAGGTATCCCCCTTGTCCCCCTCTCCCTCCCCGATCCCATTTCCTGAGCGCTGCCAGGGCCTCTGATTCACCTCCTTGCTTGCAGCTAACCTCTCTCTCTCCCCGCACCCACTTCCTGGTCCCAAGCCCTGCTTGATTCCAGGCCCCGTGTGCCTCCCCTGATCCCCTGCTCCTTCTTCCTGGTTCCCCTCCCTCCTCCCGCCTCCCAGGCCGTCCCATCCTGTCCCGATTGGTTAACCCACTGTGTGCTTGTGGGTCTAGTGCCCCGTGCAAACCCCTGCCACCATTTTCGACCAGAGTGCTGCAGGTGAGTGAGGCTCCCTGAGCGACCCCATACTGCTTGAAAACACACTCCCCCACCTTTTGGCCTGCCGTTCTCCAGGTGAGTTAACCCCCATCCTGGTGTCAATCCGATGCCCTTCTGTGCATATTTGTGTGTTTTGTAACCCTGATCCCCCCTCGCGCAGGCCTGTTTCCCCACCTGCATCCTGGTTGTGCTAGCCCCGCCCTGCCCCTCTGTGAATGGCCCACCACTCGTGTCACCAGGTCATTACAGACTTTTCCAGGGCAGCCCTCTGCACGGCAGCCCCTTCGGCTAAGGACCCTGAGGCAAAGGGCGGCTCCTACAATGGCGGCTCCAAAAAGTGTCTGCAGGTGTCCACAGGGGAAGCCAGTGATGCCAGTAGTGAACAGACACCAACACAACTGTAAGTGAGGCATGGATTGGGTGTAGAGCAATTACCCTACTCCAGAAAGCCCCTGTCACTCTACCTTACCTTTCCATAATGTAACCCGCCATTATCTCACACCACGCAGACCTAGAGCGACTCGATCACCAAGCTAAATGCATTCAAGACTGGACTGTAAATGTTGTCCTGCATAACATACTAACACACTTGCCAATGTTAACTAGTGCCACTCCCAGAGACAATGATGATTAGCCAGCCTCAAAGTAAGACAGGTGCAATAATGTTACCAAGTACCACACTTAAATGAAATTGTAAATTATAGCATGTGTCTGACCTAGATAGAATTGTGATTGTAGCATATCCCCCACTCAAAGTTGAATTTAGAAGTGTGCCTAATATCCTCTCTGTGCAAAGTTGAATTTAGAAGTGTGCCTAATATCCTCTCTGTGCAAAGTTGAATTTAGAAGTGTGCCTAATATCCTCTCTATGCAAAGTTGAATGTGCCTTGGTTGAATTTAGAAATGTGCCTAATATCCTCTCTATGCAAAGTTGAATCTAGAAGTGTGCCCAATAGCTTATATGTGAAAGTTGAATCTAGAAGTGCATCTAGAAGTTGAATTTAGAAGTGTGCCCAATATCCTATTAGTATAATAGCGTGCCCGGCTGAACTGACCAATCTCCCTAATAACCGCTCTGTGCAAAGTTGATTTTAGAATTATGCCTAATACCCTCCCTGTATAAAGTTGAATTGAGAAAGTGCCTAGCGCGACGTATATAGTATGGTTCGGACTGCAGGGAACGTTTGAAAGTACATACAACCCATCATACGCTTACCCTCTTCTTTACACCACCACTCAACTAGAACACAGAGATACTATGACATCATTCGGTATAACTGTTCTCATACTAACATCTGCCGCACATTCCACATTATTCTAAGTAAACACTGCTGGTTACACACCCCCCAGCCAGGCGTTCTCCTCAGGCCTAACGCAGCCACATTCGGTCTGGATAAATCCTGCCAGAACAAACACATACTTCTGATCATTCAACCACCACACCTACCGCTAAGAAGCAGCTGTTACACGAAAACCGCACCAGCTGCACACATATCTGGTGCTCACACGCACCTTTGACTCTCTACTCGCTCTACTGATCCGAACTTTGGTTCCCAAGGGCGTTCAACCTACTAGCGCCTTCAGACCATACCAATGGTATATAACGCGCTATATAAATGCAAAATAAAATAACATGCGACCATGCAGAAGCGTTGCAGGCATCTTACACGGAGCGCAGAACCCTGCATTCCTGCATGAATGAGTAAGCGAACGTATAGCTACGGAATGGATTTTCATTTTTCACTCTAACAATATCTCAACAAGGACATGTAGTCACATTCACAATAGTTACCAGTTAAAGAAGAAAGACTAACTAAACCACAAACGGTTTGTACATGGTTAAAACATATACATCACTACTAATTCCATGTGGAAGTACTTGCCCAGCTTCCACAGAACTCCTTGATCAAGCCTCTGGGCCTCTATCTAGCAGAGGCATACAGGTATGAGAGGAAGGGAAGGGGTAAACAAAGAATGCTACAGATGGAAGGGAGGTGATTGTGAGTGCTAATGTTATGCTTATGTTTTTAGGTGTATCCAGTTACCATCCAGTCAGTGAGGAGGTGCAGTGGAACACAGAGGAACCCGTTCTTTCTTGCGTTATCCACTTCCCCTTTTTCTCCTCAGACCAGTGACTGAAAATTCCAGCAGTAACAGTCTAAACTCATGGAAAAGCTAGTGGAGCCAGCAACTCCTGCGAGACGCACAACTGGGCCCTGCTAGATTTTGGCCCTCACCTTGCAGCTCACAGACTGTCAAGGGACTGTCACATGATCAAATAATCTAAATTCTCACACACAACTATCAAATGCCCCGGGTCTCAGAACATGCCTCGTGCACATAGATTGAAACTTAACCCAAACAAAACAAAGCTTATGGTTTGTGAAACCACACTACCGAGCTGCACACCATCACCTGACCTGAAGCAATGGGAACTTGACCTGTATCTACGAAAAGGGTCAAAAACCTTAGACTCTTGACCGACTCTTGATGGACATCAGCCTCACACTTAAATGGCAGGTTGACGTCCTCTAGGAGGCTGCTACTTTAAAAACTCCGATTTATACAGCGCATCATAACTTACCTGATCATCAAACACAGAGACCTGGCATTGTTCACGCTAGTACTCTAAAGATTAGCCTATGGCAACAGATTTATCTGGAGCCCCCGGATTATCTACTGAACAGGCTGCAAAGAATCCAAAATGTGGCAGCTGGGCTTATTCCAAGACGTCAAAGACACAAACACATCACCCCAGCCCTCCAAACACTTTGCTGGCTCCAGATCAAAGAGGATGAATTTCAAAACCCAAATGCATAGCCCATCATGCCTTGCACGCCACGCGCCAAATCCACCACAAAGAAATTCATCAACTTCAAGCCACTGAGAATGCTTCCATCCAACAATACGTTCTTGTTAAAGTTGCCAAGCTTTAAATCGGAAACGGCAGAGGAACCTTGCTTCTCCTTCCTCTCAAACTCTGGAATCATCTACCTAGATGCTTGTGCATGGAGGAAAGCCACCCGAAATATCTGGTAGTGAACCGACAACTGGCTATTTTAAAACGAACCACAATGGCAAAATCCATCAACGGAGGCAACAGCCAAAATATTCCAAAATCGGACCAAAAAGAGAACTCGAAAGTTCTCTCCTGCTTAATTCCCCGCCATTTCATCATTCACATCTTCATCTCACTACACCTTACACTACTCACTTGGCCCTTGCGCACACACCAGATAAACAGAGCAACACCAGTACTCATTTTCGAGCCCCAACACACCCCACACCAGTGGCCATTTCTTTATTTTGTGTTTTTTATAAAGGTGGCAGCTACGGACAAAGCTGTTTTGTGGAAAACAAATTAGGCTAATTAGGTCATCAAAAGGAGTGAGGCCTTTAACAAATCAATTATGGGCTCTCCATTTTGGATGAAATGCACCCAAAGTTTCTTGGTCACTATGCACCTAGAATCAGACCGACATTCAGGACCGAGGTACTTCCGGCCTGCAAGCATCAGCATCACAAGATTTGCAAATGCCTTTACCTCGATCACCCTCCCCCGCCCACCCCCTCCCCCCCCCAGCGACCCCAACCTCGCTCTTTTCAAGCAGCGGAGATGCTGCTATGTCGGCAAAATGGCAGATGATTCTCTACAAAGTGACGTTTACGTTACACAACCTTACATGGAGATAAATCGGGGCCACACTCGCATGTTCTTGCCTAAAACCAATTCTCTCAGATTTATTTTGGACTTCTAAAGGCCCAATCTGACTAATCCCAGTATCCATTAATTCAATATCCATTAATTCAATAGACACTACAGTCTACTTCAACCCTTAGTAAACTAGAAATACATTACAGACCACCCATGTGATGCTCTCACCGGAATTCCAGTCCATATCCCAATGAAACTTGGGCTGGCCCAACAGAAAATGAGGCACACCAAACCGGTCATTATTTGCGACATCTGTAATAAAACGAAAACACAAACAAGATGAAGCAATGATTTGAACAGCACCTCCTTTAAAAACCATCTTCTCACCACCCCCCGATTTGTGCACTACTTCCAATCACTCGCCCAGGCGTTTTACATACTCCCACTGGAAGTAGGACTCCATGCATGCTCGCACAACTTCCTTAAAACTTTGTGCACTACTTCTCCAATACTTAGGTGCATGGCTTTGCATAACACCCTTCCCTCAAACACTACTCCCTAGGTTCTTTGGAAAGCCAGCTTCACTGTGGAAAACTGCCCTATAGTAGTAAAAGGTTTTCACCTTAAACCCAAAAATAGTAAGTCCTCCACTGCTCCAGTTTTCACGCGTCACCCTCTCTGCTCCTTTTCCTTTGCAACCTGCCCTCTTTACAACACCTCTCCACTCCTCTACCACTTCTGCCCTCACTTTCCATGCTGGCCTACTCTCCATGCATCAGTGGACACTCTTCAAAATTCCTGGTACTAGTCTTTAAATTAATGAATTAGATTAGGGGGTGCAAATCAATTGATCTCCACCTGGTCCCAAATTACGAACCTTTACTGCCGTGCCCTACTCCGTGCCGTTAGACGTCCCTGCTCCCTCATGCTAGCCCTCACTTTCATTCTTTCTCTCCCTGCTTCTCAACAATCGAATTCCCTCCCACCAGTACAGTATCAAAAATATCACTACTATCCATGCTTTCAAATCTGCCATTCATCTCCTCCCTGGGAGAAGACCCGCCCTAAACCAAGACATTGTCTAGATCAACTCCTCTTCCTTGCATACCTTCGTAGGGATTTCTCTGCTTTTTTAGTAATCTAAGTGCTCGCCCTCCTGTTGCATAAAAATCCAAATAGACTGATGAAAATATGGATTAAGGAGTTCCTTAGGGTACTCCTGTATGGGCGTCCTTCGCTAGGGACAGGAACAGAACCTTTTGTCACTAGAAAAATAACACTTTCCCTTTAAATTTATATGCACTTGGGGGCACGGCCCTGGGAGCATGCGCTCCGCCAACCCCGCCCACTGGCACCACACCTCAGTCCACTTTTCCGTGTCGACAGGAACGGACCGCTTTCACCAGCACTTTAGGGTGAGGCCTCAACCCCTCTCAATTCCATGCTCTTTCCCTAAGCTTTTGTTTATTTCCAATTTCAGGTATTTGGGAACACCGTCCACCGGTACCCTACTCTGTCCCTGACACAAGTCGGTCGCGGCTGGCTTCAGAATGAGCCCGTTGGATCCGCACGCACTTTGCCTCCGGTGCCTTGGGGAAGATCACGGATAGGAAAGCTGCTCAGCGTGCGACACTCACGCTCCAATCCCTCAAACAGGTTGGCGCAGTGGAGAGAGTTATTCACCAGGACTCCGCCAGAGAGCATTAAGGAATGCTTACACAGGAAGACCAAGGTGGTGAGCGTACTCTTCTCAAAATCAACCCGCAGGGGCGACTCCTTCCCAGGGAAGTCTACTGATGCGAGAGGTCAGTCGACCCTTGCACCAGCAGCAAGGACACCAAGGCTCTTGTAGCTATCGGCTTAACGGCCAAGGGGTCAAAGGGCCCTACTGGTTCCTTCGCTGAGGAGGCTACTGGCTCTGGTACCAGGACACGTCCAGAGGGGGGGGGGGGGGGATAAATCAGCTCTGATCAGGCACACGCCTGAGGGGGCACCTACACGCAGCACAGACAGCACCCCGGGCCACATGGCCAATTGCCTACCAGGCCCACGCCAGAGGTGCAGGGTGGTGCAGAGCTGATGAGTTCAGGCATGCAGGCTGAACCCAGGCCCACATCTTCCACAGTTCCACGTGCGGAAGCCACTGACAAAATGGCGATGCACGCAGACAAGATGGCACCCAGGACAGAAGCCTGCCAACAAGGTGAACTGCAAAGGAGCAAGCCTATGGCCAGTGCAGAGTGGGGTAAAACTCTGATCACATTGGCCACTTCATACCCGACATTCACGGGTCAGATACAGTACCATGAGGGGATGTACACGCAAGGTGGGATCAGACAGCAGGCCTTTACTCCACCACAGCCGGCGCCGGTGCAGGACCACACCACCCAGCCCGTTTGCCAAGATTGCTTTTTTGACAAATCCTTGACCCTTATGCGGTTTCCACAGACGGGGGAACATCCTTAAGGGCATAATCCAGGAGATGCTGCCTCCCACACTGCCACCTCAGCCGGTGCCTGTGCAGCCTGCACCTCCACCACCACCATTGCCTGCGCCTCCAGTACGTCCGGTTGCAGCGCCTACACCTCCAGTTACAGTGCTTGGGCCTTCTTCAGCTTCAGAACAAACGCCTGTGAACCCAGGGAGCCCTTCTAACACAGGTGACCAACAAGTCACCGATGAGGAGGAGCAGGAGATGCCTTCTAAGGCGAGGGCATTCTGGTAGGATTGCTGGGCTAGCCGATAACCTGGGCATACCTCAGTCCCAGAAGGAGCTACCGGAGTCAGGGTACTGGCGGAAGTGCTCACCATCAAAGCAGAATCCAGATCTGGCATCCCATTGCATAAGGGTGTGGAGGCTCTGGCAAAGAAGGGATGGCTCAAGCCCCACTCCACTCAGCCAACAAATAGGAGGCTGGATGCAATATTTAGGCAGGTGGAAGACTACTCTCCGCTATCGTGAGTGCACCCCCAGCCGTCATTGCGGGCAAGCCCCAGACCTCTACTACGAGCACCTCAACCTCAGCACTGCTGGGCAAATAAGAAAAAATGCTATGGGAAAAAGGTGTACTTGAATGCAAGGCTTCACCTCAGGCAGGCAAACTCCGATGCCATCCTGGCAGCGGCTAACCAAAAGCTGTGGAGGGAGATCGCAGACTTCCTCCTGGATATTCCAGCCGACAGACCAGCCTCTTTCAAGGCAAGACTCACAGAAACAAAACTTATGGCACAGGACATCATGGAAGCCACTGTGGCGCACATCGATACCGCTAGCAGGGCAATCTGCATGGCGACTGATATGAGAAGGACGGCATGGCTCAAGGCAACCAGATTCAACCCTGATGCTCAGGACAGAATCCTAGATCTGCGTTTCGAGGGTGGCAAATTGTTTCACTCCACCATGGACGAGGAGCTCGATAAAAAGAAGAGCAGTTCACAGACGGCCAAATCCCAGGCCATTCTCACCAAGCCAGCAGTCAAAACCTTCACACAGGGACACTCTCGATCAGACAGAGGGCGGTCCTTTGGCGGTTTCCAGGACAGGCAACGGGACAGGTCACCAAGACAACATAGGCAAAAACACCAGAAGTCTTTGCACAAGGGCTTTAGTACCTCTCCCAAGGATCTGACTCTGGGCCAAAAAAGCAATGACCGCTCTTCTCAGGTCCACAGCAACTGAGTCAGGGGCAGGCTGGCCCTGCACAGTCAAACTTGGCGCTCACATTTTATGGACTCATGGGTGATTTTGGTAGTCTCCTTGGGCTTCCGGCTTCCCCAAGCAGGTCAGGTACTCAGCTGCCAGACTCATGACTACACTCTACGAACTGGGGTTCCCAATCAGCTACCAGAAGTTTCGGCTCTATCCTACACAAACACTGGTGTTTCTGGGGCTGCTGTGAGATACACAGAAGCAGAAGGTGTTCCCCACTGGGAGAAGGTGGCAGCTCACTTCCTCAGCAGAGCAGTAACTACGACATTGTAGTAACAGCACCTGCTGGGAGGATTGGCGGCATGCCTCCTGGCTATCTCTTATACCAGGGCGCGAATGAGGAGGCATTTTTTGGCTTTGTGGGACAAGCAGTTGGGTCGTCAAGGAGCCACGGTCACTATACCCACGCACCTACAGCAGGACCTCACGTGGAAGGAGCAGGAGGCGAACCTCATGGTGGGCAGATCATTCAGACTGTCTCCTGCGGATCACACTAGGACTACGGACTCCTCACTCCAAGGGTGGGGGCGCTACCCTGGGGACACATTCAGTACATGGTCTGTGGCCCAAGACCGACCATCAAAAAACTGGCTGGAAATGATGGCCATTTGGCACGCACTCAAGGCATTTCTTCCATTAAAATCAGTTGCAGTGCAGTTTGCATTCCGACGGACAACTCTACAGCATGTACTACCTAAACAAGCATGGGGGCACCAGGTCCCCACTCCTATGCAGGCTGGCCCTCAGCATCTGGGACTGGGTGATTGTGCAGGACATCTGGATCTCAGCGGTGCATCTGCCGGGAGAATCGAACCTGAAGGCGGACAGACTTAGTCAGACAACTATGAGTGGCAACTGAACGAGAGAGTCCTTCAAGGGATTTTCAACAGGTGGGGTCACCCGCTCACAGACCCGTTTGTGACAGAGAGCAACCGGACTTGTCTGCAGTTCGCATCCTGGGGGAGAACGGGGCACGCGCCGAAATGTCTGGCCAGGCCTTGGCTCTCAGACCTTCGGCAGCTGTCAATCCAGCTAGAAGTCCCTCTCCCGCTCGGGAAGGTCCTGCTCCTGGTACAGCACAGGGTGGGGGGGGGGGGTGGTACTTCACCCTTGCCTGGAGAGGCTAGCCCTAGCAGTCTGGTACCTGAGCAGGTGACTCTCCAACATCTCCAGCTGTTTCAGGACAACCTAGAAATCATCCACGGAGCCAGGAGACAGCTTACTCGAAAACAGTGCAAGAGCAAATGGACCAGGTTCTGCTTCTGGCCCAAGTAAAATGGTGTGGGCCCACTATCCTGCACGCTGGACCAGGTGTTTTCTTTCTCTGCATATTTAGCCAGATCAGGGGTCCAGGTTGACACCTGCCAGACATACCTGGTGGCCATTGGTGCATACAGGAACACGGACAGGATTACCTTCTCCTCACCCAATCCAGTGGTGAAGAGGCATCTAGCGGTGTTAACCAGGCTGTACCCTCCTGTCAAACCATACAAGCCCATGGCCACAGTGGACATCAAATTAGTCATGCTCAAGACAGCACTACGAGGGGGCATACTTCAGCTCGCAGGGTTAGCGAGATTCAGGCTCTGGTGGCTTCTGGGCCCTACACTATGTTGCTTAGGGGCAAGGTTGTGCTTGGCACTCACCCTAGATTCCTACCAAAGGCGGGCTCCTCTTTCCACATTAACGAAGAGATTGTGCTGTCCACTTTCTTTCTAAACCCCAAGGAAGACGCAGAGAAAGCTCTCCACTGTTAGACGAACCTTAAAATTCTAGCTTGACAGAAGCAAGGAATTTCGCTAAACGGACACCTTATTTGTCACATTTGGAAGCTCAAAACCTGGACAGCAAGCGTCCAAAGCTTCAATAGCCAGATGGATGACTGCTGTCATCCAGGAGGCATACAAGGCCACGGTTTGAAATTGAGGGGAGGTGGGAGCTTTTTTGCTCCTGCTTCTAGCACAGTAGAGCCTGGTTAGCTTGAAATAAACAGCTACCAGGAGCTACTTTTGGCTCCTAGGGCCAACTGGTGCTTTCCAAACATGTAAATGTGACATTAACTTTGAGTATTTGAGAACGTTAATAAAGAGGAATTAGAACACATCGAACATACACAAACACAATGGTTCATACAAAATGAACATAAAGTTAAAGAAGCATCTCTTGTAGCTCCTGGTTCCCCTGCGGTAGCTCCTACCTACACCTACAGGGTGATGCAGACACCCAGGAGCTGGTTTTAGCTCCTGCTCACTGAATTTCAATGCTGAACCCTGCAAGGCTCAGTGCAAAGAATCACCAAGGGACATGCACGCTCATGACATCAGGGCCAAGGCAGCAGCCATTGCCTTCCAACGTCACGTACTGTGGCAAGTGATCAGAAGGGTGGCGACATGGGCCCGTCCATCGCCCTTCTGCCAGCACTGCTATCTGGATACCAGTGCCATTTGATCACACTGTCCTCTTTAATTTGTTTGCCTAGAGTATCCAGATCTCCTCCCCAGGGCAGTCTTATCAGTTGTAAGCACCCATACAGGATGGAGGAAAGGGTACGGGACATAGGAGTGATTAAGAGTTACTCACTGGAGTGACTAACGTACTCTAGTCCATAGTCCCCTTTCCTCCATACGTCCCACCAGCCTTCCCCCTAAAAAATAAAAAAAATAAGCAGCGAGGTAGAACAGTTCAATACAGCCGATGCGTCAAAGGGGACTGAGGTGTGGCGCGGGGTTAGGGGAGCGCATGCTCCCAGTGCCACGCGCGCGTGTACATTGAAAGGGAGGTGTTATTTTGCTGGTGAAATAAGGTTCTGTTCCCGTCCCTAGCGGGGGATGCCAATAGATGGAGCAAAGGGGACTATGGACTAGAAGTACGTTAGTCACTCCAGTGAGTAACACTTAATTTCTGCACTTTGCCTGCTTCTTTTCATTGTACACCCCTGCAAACACACTCTCACGTTCTTCCTCCGATCTAGATTATTACGCCCAGGACACTCAAATCTTCTTTACTTACAGTTCTTTCACTGATGTGGTTTACTCGCGCCAGAGAGGCTGCAACTGTGAAGGAAGCTGAAATTCGGAATTGTGATCTTCGCTCTTCCCATCCAAAACCACAAATCAACTTCCTGTGCCATCTTCTGTCCTCTCATTACATTGTGAATTTCTTCCCCTCCCCTGCATGTGGCTTTACACTTTTCCTAGCCTCCCATAACCTAAACATACTTTTTAACCAATCTCTTTCTTGGTATTGGCAGCACTGGTAACAGGGACATGTTACATGTGGTTCTACAACATAAGAAGTGTGTTCTCTACTTGCCTTTCCAGCAGATAAGCAGGACTATGTTGGGCTCATCTTACCAGGACTACTCAACGTTAACTTTATGGTGGTCTCCCTGCCTATGCCTTCTTTACCCTTGCAATCTGTTCAGCACTCTGCAAGCAGTTGTGATCTTGTATGGTAAACTCATGTGTCTCCTACCCAGTCAATGCTAGCTTTCAAGCTCAGAGTTTCTCCATTTTATTTACATGACATATTTAAATGCTTACACTTGTTAGCAGCACACACTCTCATGGCTAACATCTCACTAACGACCATTGTGTAACCCAAGGTCAACTGCTCCCACTCTTCTAAACTCAGGGCTCGGAAATAAGCTCACTCCTCCAGTAAGGAGGCCATCCTCAAGCACAATGTACAACATGCTCCAACCATGCCACCTTGATATGTTTTATAACTCCTTTTATTAGTAATGTTGATAGTCCAGCCCGGAGGCTGCCTGGTCACTGTGGGAACAGTGTGACCCCCCACCCCCTGTCAGGAACATTACTCGCAAGTGTTAAAATGGCTGGCCCAAGAACCATTCCAGACCTGGAAATGGCACAAGAATGGCACTAAGGGACCCAGGTTCCAGCGTTACAAATCACCAGGGGAGGTGAATTCCAAATTCAACCACTTGAGGTGTTGTGCTGTCAAACACAACAGGGAGTCATTAAAGAAATTGCAAACCATTGTCACCTTGCAATCAAGGGACGGATCTTAGCGAAGAATGGACCAATGTTGAATTTTAGTACCAGAATCAGTACCCAGCAAAAAGAAAAGTCTGATACCATATAATTGGGTACCATCACTTCTTATTACAGTGCTTACATGTAGAAGTGGGAGGAACCAATCATGAATGGATGCATACCATGGGGTATTGTGTATTCATGATCACCTTCATCTCGGATGCACTGCTAAGTCTAGTTTGTAAAGCACTCTGGATAAAAGTGGTCTACAAATTAAGGAAAACACGAATATCTGCTGGGAACCATATAGAGTTCAGTAGATTTATCTCGGAACGCCAATTTATATACAAAGGGTTTTGTTCCTTTTGCAACTTCAAACACTTTTGGCAGGCGTGAACATGATACAGTGAATTTCAACATTGCAAGCTAAGAGTTCGATCAGTTAGCCGAAGGATGGAGCTAGTGTGGGTCTTTTTGCACATAGCTTGCGCTTTCACTCATGATATCTTTGAGTGATGTCTCCCTGGCCCGCCCTAGATTCCTGACGGAATTAGGTTTAGCACTGTATGAGAGCAGGCATTGATACCCACCTCATTCTTACTCTCCCAGGGCCCTGCCCAAGATGGTCAATATGTGGATATATAGAGCACTGAGCACGCTCTGCACTCACTAATGCATCAGAGGAGAAGGCCGAGTTGGGCATATAGTGAGGTCGTACTCTAGAACCCCATGGGGATGGCCCTGGCAAGATCAGCAGGGTGGGGGGGTGGGGAGTCAATGAGCGTGGAGAATGAAATCTCTCACTCCCTTATGGAACTGCTCCATCTAATATGGAAAGTGGGCACTGTCATGGAGGCACATATACACCCACAACAGTGTTTCTCCAATTCCACCATCAAGCGATCAAAAATCATGCGCACCTCTCTTTCCTATTCTAGTGGGATTGATTTTCTTGGCGAACTTATTTTGCAATTATTTACCATTTGAATTATGGGCTGCAATGCAGTACCTGTGCTTACCTGAAACAAGCTGGCAAGTCAGACAGGGCAGCTTCTACCTGATTCAGTGGCCCAAATATATGGAGTTTAAATGGGGGGTGAGTGGGGCGAAATTACAGTTTTCAAAAGGCTGTTAAATCAACTTACATAAGACCATTCAAACCGAAATGAAAATAGCTAAATAGACTAATGCACAAATAGAACCCCATTAATGACGGAGGGTATTGCTCCTTATTTAATTTTCTGGCCTTACTTCAAGCATTGCTTTTTAATAACCAGAGCTTGTTTTAATTGTCTGAACTTGAATGTAATAGTAGCTCTGAAGATAGGCTATGCCCTCTGTGTCCCACTTTTTATGAAACGCATAAAAAGCCATTTTTTGTTACTTTGTCCCATGTATTCGACTCCAAGAAAGCAATATCTTGCTTCACTTTTGATAAAAGAAGGTTTACCATTGTCAACTGGCTTGGATCTACGTTTTGGTCGCAAAAACGATGGAAATAGCATGGGCGCTTAAGAAATGTTTATTTAATGCTCTTAAAATCTGGGAGGATATGACCGGTAATTTAAAAAAAAAACAGACTTGAAGTTTAAAGTGATTAATTTTACGTAAGGTGTATTTGGTCTATGATTAATAGGATTCTTATGTTAAACTAATGACAACATGCCTTCTTTTTAGGACTTGGCGTACATTTTATTTTTATGATTTATTGTATTACACCTTTACTATGTTTAACTGTATTGGTGCTCATCGTACTTTTATGGGTTTTAAAATTCCAGCAAGGTCTTGCATTTCTAATGAAGTCATCAATTTGCCACTAGCATTTGGTGATTAAAGCTTCTCTCCTGGATTAGCCTCAAAGTGAGACTTCCCAAACATCTCCGACTTCACCAGGAGCGCAACGTGCCACACTCTATGGGCAGTAGTGTCCACACCACGGCACTAAGACACATTCCTTGGCCATGCATTTCAGCAGTAGTTCATGGTCTGGAAGAGAAGCCGCAATTGCGTCTACGTTGAGAGGAATCAGAATGCACCTTGGTTTATGAAAGTTTCTTGGAGGATGTTAGGCAGACATTCGGCATAATATAAATGTCCACACTCACTGAAAGTTAGATTGTCTGTAGTGCTTTTCCTTTCCTGGAGGTACTTACCCGGAACCCCATTTGATCACGCCTAGGTGTGCTGAGGTTGATTACAGTTGTACTCAATCCCGGGTTGACCATGGCCACCTCGACCCCATCCAATTTTATAATCAAAGTAGACATGTTGTTGCTCTGAAAAACATGAAAAGAGACAGTGAGAACAAAGCTCTGACCGATCATCATTGAATAAAACCCCTGCTCTCAAGTCCTTTCTTTAAAATCCTCTCAAATGCGGGGCATGAAAGCAAGAACCAGGGAAACGCACCAAAGAAACCTAAAACAGGACTTCGCCAAGGATTTCACCTGGACAATAAGGCACACATTGAAGAGGTGGATCACATTGCTATTAATATCCCTAGCGATAAGCGGTGTATCAGCCACGTTTATGCCTCATATACAGGCAGATAATCCCAAAAAAAGAAAAAGGCTCCACTGATATGTTCGTACCAGTGGCATGAGAGGAGGTCACAAGAAAGAGTGCAAATATTACTGTCTGATCTGAAGAGCAACTTTATCTAGAAGGTAAACATACATATTAATGTGCATGAATTAGGTGCAAGGAAGCATGGATTATAAAAATACACTTCTTTTAGAGTTCAAAATTATTTTTATTCACATCAAAAATACCCCAATTGGAAATTGGAATTACTTTTTTGATCCCCAAAAATTATATTAGTCCCAACTTTAAAAAGAACAGAGTGAAATACTCCTGCTTCAATCTGGAGCCCTGGCTATGAAAGAGCACCGACTGGCAGTGCCTAATTCATGGGGGTGTTTTCCAGGGCTGAGCCCCAGGACTTATTCCTGAGCAGCAGCATTTACTGTCTCATACTCATTTTAATTATGATGTAGTGTTTTCGCAACTTTACTTTTGCAACCGTCTGTCAAAGTTAGCCACACAACAAGTAAAAACATGGTCAGCCTTGCCGAAACTGCTGTACAAGTGAACACATTTCATGAATAACAATGCTACGTAAAGTGGCGTCGATGGTGTTGGTCACGCCAGCACACTGCTCTAGCCAGCCTACATACCACGGGTGATGCTAACCTACTGTAAAATCTGACAGCACAGATGCAGGTCACTAGTTCAGCTGCCATGTTGCCAAGCACATGTGCCAGTGTCAGTATGAAGATGGCTTTGCTGCAGGAACATGCAGGGTCTTGTTAAGCTGGGCACATTCCCTTGATCTTCTTGTGCCAGCCAGCATGGGGTGCACCAAGATGCAGGCAAGTGTCAGGCCGCCAAATCACAGAGGCTTAAAAACACACTGTCACAGGACTGCGATTGGGGCAGCACTGTCGCCAGTGCCGTTAGTGCAGCATGGGGGCACCTGGTACAGAGAGGACAACAGGCCAGTCACCAGTAAACAGAACTTCTTGAAGGGCAAGATCAGGGATAGGTCACTGCCAAGAAGGAATGCCTATGCCGAGTAGCAACCTACAGAAGAGCTTGCAGAGTTGATTGACAGATATGTTCATCAGTTCAGTATCCTCTGCTTTCATCCACCACGTTGCTACATGAAGAACGTACTTTTGCTCGATTTTCTGACAAGACTATTATGTTACTTTGATTGGAATTTGTAAATACCACATTACCCCCCAAATAAGCCGGTGGATGTTGCTGCTGTAACCCAAACTATGTCGACACAGTGGGGTGCAAGACTGGCTGGGTGCAGCAAGCTGCCACGGTTACATGGCACAGGCATGCTAGAAAAGGAGTCCTTGCACTTCTTTTACAAATTAAGCACTGCCAACTGGTGAACATATTTGAGAAAGAATTACTTAATGTGTTGTCGCTTTTGTCGCTTTTGTCCTTATCCAGAAGGAAAAGTACACAATAATAGCAACAAAAACAAAATGAAAAACATCTTTACAAATTCAACGAGCACGTTTAACAGAGTAGTAAAAACCGAGTGATACCGCAAGAGGACGGCATGCAAAGAAACATGTACAACAGGGCATGAAGTGCAAAGTGCTAGGGGACATGGGTCCCAAACGTTCATACAGTAAGGGGGCACGATTAATTGAAGTTGCAAGTAGGGTCTAAATGGAACTAAAGGCGATGGAGTGACAAACACTTCTTTATTTGATAGGTGCGATATTCAGAAAAGGTAAAGGCTCTAGTAGGCGATGGAGAAGCTCCCGCGTGCCCCTGCCCCATCCTCACAGTGCAGTCTTGTGTGACTTAGCGGGGAGATCCCCATTGGACACCCCCACCTCCTTTGGTCAGTATAATAACACAATGAAATGAATACACAGACAACTTTTTTAAAGTTCTTTGGAAAACACAAGGTCATAGTTTATTAGGTGCAAGGTAACTTGGGACGGTCCCAGCCACATCACGAAAAACAGTCAGATACGGGTGAACCATGTCACCTCTTTAGCCACTGGCCAAACTGACAAAACTGCTGGTTACTCCAGCTACACTGGTACTACCAGCGGGACACTCAGGGGTACTGACCAGGAGATTGTTGGCCTAGAGCCCTAAGGAAGGGAGTCAGTGCCCGTCGAGGGATCGGCTCGAGCCCGGCCAATCCCGAGCCGCTGCAGCGTGAAGTCCCTCATTGGCTAGGACTGCCCCGATACTCTGCCTGTAACAAGAGAAGAGAAATTAGGAACAAATCATACAACACACTAAACTTATCTTATCAATACTTCTACTATGTGCCCCTTACTACTTCTATTGATGATGCGAAAGCCTCACCATGATCCTACTCTTACTACCGGTCTGCACGTATTAACTCCAACTCAAAATCTTAACGCCTTCAACTTGTTTGCCCCATGACTTTACTTAGCAGGCGTGGGTGGGTGGGTGGGGATTCACACAAGGCGGGAGCTGCTGGGCAAAGACTGATGGCCCGCAGCTCCTGCCCTTATAAGTGTCCCCGGGGAGACCAGACCGGAAGCCAGGTCCACGGGGACGCCTCTTCCGCCTCGCTGAGGGGGGGAGGAAGAGGAGCGGCATGACCAGCAACAGGAAGGGAGTGGCCAGAGGGGACAGCCCGCTATGTAGGCTGTCCCTCTAGCGCGCCCTGCAGGGGCCGGTCAGCCTCTTACAAGCAGAGACGTCGGTGATGGGGCTAAAATTACAACATTTCCTTTGCTTTCCCTCGGGATTCACACCAAACGGCTGACTTCGTTTGATCAGCGAGTGATCCCTCTTCGGCATCAATGGGAAATCCTTATGGCTAGCTGCCAGGAGTGTATTAGATCGGACTTCCACATATTTTTTTTCTCCAAAAAACCGACCTGAAGGCGTAGGGAGGCTGCCTCCTCTTCAGCAACTGGTTGTACGGCTTCTCCAAAGCAAGCCTGGAGGCGGCCCGGCCGGGTTCACCCCCGGGTGGCCAACTGGCCCGTTATGTAGGACTCGGTCCTGTGCTGGATGACAAAGTCACACCTCGGTTCATTCAGCAGCCTCGACCCAGGCTCCTTCATGAGCTTGCCGACCGAGCTGCTGCTGCGACACGGCTTCATTACAATGCTAATGCTTTGTACCTGGGATCGTGAGATGGACAGGTTTGCATTAAAAAACGTGGCCTTCGCCTCCCAAGGGCAAACCTTTGTTGCTATCGATTGGTTTATATAGTAAAAGCGTTCACAATTCATTTTATACATTCAACAACAGAAAACTTTAAAAGTCAAGATAGAGGAAACAATATCAATCATATAAAACATATCCGAAAGATTTACATTATCATTCAACAGGGAAGACAAACATTTCATTTTGAAAGGACACACCTTTAGCATTGCAATTAATCCGGGTGTTAGTGCATTATCAGCCATTCAGCAATTGTTTAAATTACAAATGGGGGCGGCCAAGTGTGAATGACGCAGTGACGTTCACGGCCTTATTTATTATTCGCTTATGCAGCAAGTAAATACTGTTTTGAAGTGCCCACAGGGCAAGAGGAGGGAAAAGGGAGGGAAACACATTAAAATACACATTTTCAGAACGTGCAAGTGCAGCAAGGAAGAGGGCAGATGGGATAGGTGCTGGAGTGTCCGTGCGCTGCGCGTGGGTGAGCCACAGATTAAGTTCATGTTATGGCGAGTGCTACACGGCCAGGAGCTGCATTGGGTGTAAGTGCCAGCCACCAGGGTGCCAAGGCAAGTGCTGAGGTTCAACAGAACCGAGGCGATTGGGTGTGGGAGGTCAGGGGCCCGACGATGCATAAGGGCCCAGGTCACCAATCACAGCAACTGTGAGATTAGCAGAGGAGAGAAGGAGGAGGTAAAGAGGAAAGTCTTGAGGAGCTTCTGGAATTTAAGAAAGTCCTGCTCAAGGCGCAGAGAGAGGGGGAGGCTGGTCCATAGGAGGGAGCCAGCTGTGGAAAGCGATCAACCTCCTGCCCTCTGTTTAGTAAAACACTTTACACACAAAGAGTTGGTGCCAGAGGAACGTAGAGGTCTAGCGGGAGAGTATTTTGTAAGAGAGAGTTGCAGATAGTGTGGTCCCCAGGCCCAGACAGCCTTGTGGATGATGCAGAGGGATTTGAATTTAATCTGTGCAACAACAAGGAGCCAGTGAAGACTTTTAGGGCAGGAGAGATGCAGTCCCTAGGCTTAAGGCCAAGGATAAAACTTGCTGCCCTATTCTGGATTAGCTGGAGGGGGTCGCAGAGTGGAAGAAGGTAAATTCAGGAGGAGGCTATTGCAATAGTCAAGCCTAGAGAGAACCAGGGCTCTGGTAACATTGAGCCTTTGGGGGAAAGTGAGAAAAGGGAGAATTCCTTTGAGAAAGAAGAGCTGAAAGTGGGACTTCTGGCAATGTCCTGTGTGTGAGGGAGGAAGGAGAGAGAGGAGTCCAAGATGACTCCAAGGTTTCTTGCTTCAGAAGGAGCAGTGGGAGAGTCCATGGAGGAAGGCCACAGTGAAGGGAAGGAAGGAGCAGGGGGCCTGATGGGAAGGATCTCAGTTTTACAGACGTTAAGGCAGAGATCACCGAGGTGCACTAGGACTGGATGGCAGATAGGCAGTCAGGGATGATGGGAGGTGCAAGAGGATCAGCAGGAAGTTTGAAAGAGTTGTGTGTCATCTGCATAACATTGGAAGCTGGGGGAATAAGGGGAGATTACTATGGCAAACTGAGCAAGGTAGATGTTAAAGAGCCATGGGAAGAGATAGAACCCTGGGGGACACCACAGATGGAGAAGGAAGTAGGAGAAGAAGGTGCACAGGATGACTTGGGACGAGCGGTCAGTTAGGAAGGATGTCAGCCAGTCCAGTGCCCGTTCCGAGATACCAAGTGTATCGTGGAGCCTTTGTATGAGGATGGAATGGTTGATCGTGTCAAAAGGCAGGAGGTGACATCGAGTAGGACGAGTACAGCTGGGGAGCTGGAGACCAGAGATGCAAGCAGTTCTTCAAGGGTGTTCAGAAGAACAGTTTCCATGCCTCTGGATGCTCGGAATCCAGATTGATGTGATGATGGTCATGGAGACCACCAACAACTTTGGTGGGCAAGTTGAGTTGGGGCAAGGCCAGCTTCTTCAGCAGTTTCCCCAGGAAGGGGGTGATGTAAATAGGGCAGTAGTTGGCAGGACAGGTAGGGTCTGCTGAAAGTTTTTTCAGGAGGGGGCGCACAAGGGAGTGCTTGAGGCAGGAGGGAAAAGATCCAGTGGCAAAAGAGTGATTGCAGAAATCAGCAAGTGCAGGGGCAAGAGAACCAATGTTGTCCTTGATGGTTCTGGACGAGCAAGGGGGAACCGGTTTAGAAGAGAACTTCATGGAGCAGACAACTGTGGTAATTTCCTCAGTTGTGACATGGAAGAGGGAGGATGTGTGAGGGGCCAAGCGGGTGTGGGATGGTGAGTAACAAGGGTGATCAGAATGTTCTGAGTTTGTGGAAAAGTGAGTGGCCGGTGCGTTGCAGAGGGCCTGGGAAGGAGGAAGGGAGGCGGAGACTGCAGAAGGGTTGGCTAGTTCCCTGCAGATCTTGAAAAGTTCAGCCGTGTTGTTGGATGCTTCGGAATCCCATGCCTGTATGTGGGCTCTTTTCTTGGCACGTATGGAGAGTCTGTATTGCCTTTGGAGCGGGCAGCAGACCAGTTTGTCAGAGGATGAGCCTGAGGTTTGACATTTCCGTTCCGCTGGTCTGCACTTTTGTTCAGGGCTGCAAGTTCAGAGTCGTACCAGGTGTTACGCTTAGAGGCAGGTTTCAGGCGGATCCTCATGACTGGAGCAAGAATGTCAAGAGTATCGTTGATGGCCAAGTAGTGCAGGTTGCTGAGAGCAGAGTCAGTGGTAGAATCTGAGCTAGTGGGGCAAAGGAGGGTGAAGGTGGAAGCGAAGGTAGCAGCTGACACTCGTTTCATCGGGTGGATGTTGGTGAACATGATTGGTAGGACTTTTGGGGGGCGGTCAGAGGGCCAAAGGGACCCAGGTGGGAGGAGAGGAGAGAATGGTCTGACCAAGAGAGGGTGACCAGTGGAGAGGAGAGAGAGGTCAGAGTGGATGTGTCCAGCCGAGTGGGTTGGACCAGAAGGGAGAATTGAGAGGGATAGAGAGGTGCAGAGGTCAATGAAAATAGTGGATGCTGTGACAGGGGAGTCCAATTGGATGTTGAAATCATCCAAGAGGAGGAGGAGATTGGAGTCGGAAGAAAGTAAGGAAGAACAGAAATCAGCCCATTAAGAGAGGAACAGGGTGGTAGCGCCTGGAGGCCGGTAGATGGTTGCAATGGTCAGGGTGCAGGAGGGAAAGATGAACAACTTGCACATCAGGCTCCCAAAAGAAGAGTAGAGCTGGGTGGGTAAGATGGAAGAAGGCACCCACTCAGGGAAGATTAAGGCAACCCCCCCCCGCCAGCACTGTGAGGACGGGGCTTGGAAATGATCTTTAAGCCATCAGGGACGAGGGAGTCAAAAACAGTGACTGAGCTGGCATTGAACCATGTCTCGGTAAGAGCGGGAATGTCGAGGTCCATGTCTTCAAAGAGGCAGATGTTGGCAGAGTGTTTGTTGGCTGAGCGGGCGTTAAGAGTAGCCAGGTGAAGAGGGTCTCTGCCTTTGAAGGTTTTCTGAGGTGGGGTACAGGGGCGTAGTGCACCAGTCAGAGGGGGAGGGACAGAGAGAGTAGTTGGGGGGAGAGGCAGCTGTAATGACCCCTGCCCCTAGCCCTAATGGGCAAGCCACTTGGGCTGCGCCACGAACTTCCATCATGGCCTTAAAGGCCCCACCATCTTGCCCAAGGCTCTCTTGGAGCCAGGCTCATATGTGAAGCAAAAGAACTTGAAGAACTAGGCGTGGCAATAGCCTTTGGCACAACATGGATGCCCCCGTATAGCTCAGTCCTAGAAACGAGCTATACGGTCTAGTCTTTTAGGTGTGGTCAGACCTAAGGGGACCTGGGATACCTGAGGGCTATATAAGCCATGGCCAGCCTGAGAAACACGCTTCGCGTTACTCTGCACTTGGCAGCGTGACGCTCACCACGTTCAGCTCGGATCTTCACCAGCATTCCGGAGCCTGTTACCTGCAAGAACACTGTTAGTCTACACTTACCTGTGAGTGAATCCTGCTCCAGTCCTCCGCTCCTGGGTCCTGAGAATCTTCCATCTCGGCGACGTTCCGCAATCTTGAAGAAGCCGCAACCTGGGAAGAAAGAACGAAAGAAACAGCATTAATAAGCGTTTATTCCCCAATGCTGGAAATAGCCAAAAATATTGCACGCTTACCTGGGTTTAAATCGCCCTCGGCCCACTTCCACTTCGGGCCATAAGAACGACCTGCAAGAGAGAAGAAACAATGATTAACACATAAAAGATCAAGAAGGCGGCGCAGGCTATGCTTCACTCACCGCGCCCCATCTTCTCAGCAGCATCCTTTCGGGAACATTGCAACAGCCTGCAAGGAAGAGAGAACAAACAGGTCAGCATAAAAAAGGCACATAGCGTCGCGCATCACGCTTTCTCTCACCATCTCATGCGCATCCCCAAGCAGCACGGCACCACTAGAACTCTTCTTGCACCTAAGGAAGAAAGAGAGACATTAAAAGGGGAAATTGCAGACAAAACTGCCAAACCAGCAGTCTTACTGGACAAACTGAAGTCGCAGCAGGTCTGGACTCAGAGGGCTCGCACCAGTGAGGCAACTAGGTTGCGACGTGCCCATCCAACAACGCACCCCTGCAAAGAGAAGCAGGGCGGAGAGCGCACCATACAGTAAAGCAAGTAAAAAATGAGGGCGCCTGGTGGGGTCCTGATATACCCAGGTGGGCACAAGTGTACATATCAAAAAACAATCAGGATGAAAGATCCTATAAGCGGTTGTGTGGTTTTGAACAAGTCATTTATTTCAAACACGAGAAAGTTCTTGCTGACTTTGCAATTACTTTACAGTGCTCTCGATAAGCACGAGAGTCATCAACAACGGACAAGAGTGATTCTATTTGGTGATAATACAAGGCAAGTATCCACCTCTGTAATAATGAGGCGAAACACTACACATATGAGCACAATCACGAATGATGATAGGAAAAAAACCTATGGTTGAACAAAGTGCCAGTCGGGTTGACAGACTTCAGAGATTCTGGGGAAAAGACGATGGAGTGTGGAGAAGTGGCCCAGGCAGTGGATGGGAAAATAGGTTTAAGTTACTTACTTGTAACTATTGTTCTCCAGCATGGGTCTGGCATGGATTCAAATGCTCGTCAGGATGTGAATCCTCGGTAAAAGTAAAAACAGTTTCACTTCACTTTAAAACTGTATTTCTCTAAACCAATCACTGTCCTCTGGGTCATACTTCCCACATCCAATGATGGTCCTCTCCTTAAGCTCTGCCCCTGGCAGCCATCTTCAGATTTGGTAAGCACGTAAAGTGGCAGTATGAACCAAGAAGAGCTACAGAGGGGAAGGATGGAGGGTTTGCATGTGAATCCATGGCAGACCCATGCTGGAGAAGAATAATTACAGGTAAGTAACAAACATTCTCCAGCATCGGGTCTGGCATGGATTCACATGCTCATGAATAACTATCACACAGCAGTACACATACACAACGACGGGAGGTGGCAAGACTCAACAGAAGCAATAAACACTTACCCCTGGAATACACTCACCTCAAGTGAACAGGTTGCGTAGCACGGCTTGGCCGACTCGGGACTCCTTGCTGGAATCCTTGTCGATGCAGTAGAATCTCGTGAAGGTGTGTGTAGACCTCCACTTAGCAGCCCTGCAGATGTCACGCAGGGGCACACCAGAGAAACGCAGTTGTTTCTGGGATGGCTTTGGTGGAGTGGGCTCCTGGCCAGCCTGGCAGCGGCCTGCTAGCCAGTCGATGACAGTGCATGATGCAGCCGAAGAGCCACCTGAAGATGGAAGCCTTTGACAAGACCTTTCCTGGATTCACAGGTCTAAAATTAACCAACAGCTGAGAAGTCTTCCGAAAGTTCTTCGTGCGTGCCACGTAAAACTCCAAGGCACGAGCAACATCCAGAGAATGCAAGGCATTCTCCGCTGGCGACGATGGCTTTGGGAAGAAGACGGGCAACACCAAAGGCTCGGTATTTTTTATTTATTTTATTTTAGTATTTGTAGAGCGGACTACAGCCCAGAGGCAATGAGGCGCTATAAGGAGATTTAAAGAAGGCTTGCTTGAGGGTTACAATAAGCGGCCCTAGAAGGTATACTTAGATTCAGTTACAGGGTTACATAGGATATACAGTCCAATTACATAGTTACAGCGGGTATACAGTGAAAGTTACAGTTAGTTACTCATATACTTTTCTAGGTAGCACGAGGCATAACAGAGAGTGTGCTAGGTGATATATTGGAGGTGCAGACCTAGACTGAAGGGCTCTTTTATACAAAGAGCTGGGTTTTTAGGGCCTTGCGGAAGGCTGTGTGAGAATCAATTGATCTAATCTGAGCTGGGAGGTTGTTCCATAGGGTCGCCGCCATAGAGGGGAAGCTAATGCCTCCTGCCTGCACTCTGCGCGTGTGCGGGACAGTGATGCGATTAGCATAGGCTAATCTAGACGGTCTGGTGACTGTTTGGTAATCCTCTGTGTCAGATAAGGGGGGGCCAGATCGTGCAGACATTTATGTGTAAGGGCCAAAGTTTTGAAGACCACCCTTTCCTTGATGGAGAGCCAGCGTACCTGCCTCCGGATCCCTGAGATGTGTTCCTTGTGTGAGGTGCCAGTAGCAGCTCTTAAGGCATTATTTTGTGCAATCTGGAGTTTGGTGAGGTTTTTTTGGGAGGTTCCAATGAACAACGCATTACAGTAGTCCAGTCTGGAGCCGATAATGGCTCTGGCAATTGAGATGCAGTTTTGCTGTGATAGGAAGGGCCTGATGGCATTGATGAGTTTGGAGTGATATGCTGCGGAGGAGGCGACGGCATTGACCTATCTGTCCATGGTGAGGCTGGGTTCTAGATATATACCCAATGTTTTGATGGTTTGGGAGACTCTGATGGGAATATTATCCACGGTGAAAGATTGATAGTTGGCGTCAAGTTTTCCCAGTGTAGACGGGGAGCCGACAAGCAGTAGTTTGGTCTTATCACTGTTTAGACAGAGCCAGTTCTCAGCCATCCACGATTGGATGGTGGCATAGATCCCGTTGAGTGTGTCCAGGTCTGTGGTGTAGTCACCCGACAGGGGGATGAGGACCTGTGTGTCATCTGCATAGTTTGTATATGAGATGCCCAAGGAGTCCAGAATCCTGAAGAGAGGCCTCGTGAAGAGATTGTAGAGTGTGGGGGCTATGCAGGAGCCCTGTGGGACTCCGCATTTGATGGAGCTGGGCGTAGCATTAGCGGAGTCAGAGAAGAACTTCATTACCCTCTCTTGAAGGAACGAGGAGATCCAATCGCATGCTTTGGTAGAGAAGTGGGCCGAGTTTGTGAGATGGTGGCATAGCATTTTGTGTTCGACCAGATCGAAGGCCGCAGAGAGGTCAAGGAGCAGGAGGAGAGCTGGTTTGCCCGCATCTCTTAGGTCATCTAATTGATTTTTTAGGTCAAGTAGTGCCGTCTCGGTACCATGTCGAGGGTGGAAGCCCGACTGGCGTAGGCCAAGGAGGTGGTTGTCTTCAATAAACTTTTGAACCTGGAGGTAGGCTGCTTTGTCCAAGATCTTTAATAGAAAAGGGACGGTTGTGATGGGACGGTAGTTCCCTGGGATGGAGGGGTCGAGAGAGGGTTTTTTTTTTAGGAGAGGTTTGACCCAAGCTTCTTTTAGAGAGGTCGGTACATGCGATGATTGGAAAGAGGCGTTGATGAAGGCAGTGATGATAGGAGCCAGGGCTGGAGCGCAATCTTTGATAATAAGTATCTCCCTTGCAGTTTGAGGGCTTAATGGATTTTATGAGTGCAATGACCTCAGATTCAGTCATGTTCGAGAATTCAAATTTAGGTACTTGACTGGGAAAGTCTGGCGATTGGGCTGAAGGAACTTTAGTGCGGTCAAGTAGAGCGGATAGTGCTTTTTGGTGCGCTAGGATTTTGGAGTGTAGGGTATCTAGCTTGTGTAGCATGGTTGCTTGAATTTGGTTGCACCATGTCTCATCTTTGGTGATGGTGGAGGGTGGTACGGATGGAGATTCCAATTCCCTGACTATAGCGAAGATTTCCTTAGTATGGAGTTGGCGTTGTTGATCCTAGTGTTATAGGAGTCTGCCTTAGCCTGTGCAGTGGCTATTTTGTAGTCTCTGGAAATAGATTTGAAGGCAGTTTTGTTTGTCTCGGAGGGGTGCTTTTTCCAAATGGTCAGTAGCGCTCTCTTCTTAGTACGGAGATCCGCAAGTTCTTGTGTGAACCATGCGTTGGAATGTTTAGTTTTTTTAGATTTTTTTGCGGTGAGAGGTGCAATGGCATCTACCGCTTTGGTTATCGCTTGGCTGAATGTGTTGGCTAGGATGGTGGGATCGTTCGGGAAGGGGGCTTGAAGAGCTGGTGTGAGCAGATGTGGAAGGAGCAAATCCTTAGTTTTTTAGAGCTCCTTGAAAGCCCTGCCGGCAGAAGGAAGGAGGGCCTTGCAGGTTCTGGTGAGGCATCGACGTAAAAGTTGATGCAGTGGTGGTCAGACCACAGGATGGGAGATATGTCGTGGAGGAGGATGGGGCAGTTATGTTGTGTCACCCAATCTAGTGTGCGTCCTTTGATGTGTGTGGGTTTAGTGATAGCTTGGATGAATCCTAGCGAAGCAAGCGCCTTTTGTAAGGATTGGGCGTTGTGGTCCTTGGTGTCGTTGAGCCCTAGGTTCATGTCACCCAGCAGCACGACTTTGGATGTTTTTTTTAAGGTTGTCTGAGATTGAGTGGATAAGGGCTTCCTGGAAGTCATTGGCGGGTCCTGGGGGGCAATACACTAGATGGAATGCAATAGTAGTGTTCTGGGAGATTGTGAGTTGAGGTGGAACTCCGACGACACCTTCGGCATAAAGGTGGGGTGTGTATGCAGTACCACCGTTGAAGTGTGGAAGGAAAAGTACAGCTGCTTGCATGACAGGGCCTGGATCTCCCTGACCCACCTGGCCGAGGTGACAGCCACGAGGCGAGCCGTCTTCCATGATAGAAGCTTGAGCAGGGTCTGATGCAGCAGCTCAAAGGGAGCCTCAATGAGCTTAGTCAAAACCACATTGAGCTCCCAAGCGGGGGCAGGAGCCCTCACCAGTGGAAAAGTCCTGGAGAGTCCTTTGAGGAACTCCTTGACGAGCCTGTGTGACCACAGAGAGGGCCTACCCGCCACCCTGGTGTAATGGGATATGTCGGCCAGGTGTACCTTGATAGAGGCATGAGTCAGTCCAGCCTTGGCAAAGAAAACAGGTATGGCAAGAGCTGCAGGGCTGTGACACTCAGAGGGGTGATCTCCCAAGCCCGACACCACACAGAGAAACGCTTCCACTTATGGCCGTAGTACGTCAAAGTTTAATAGGCCCTGGCCTTGGCCAGGATGGCCATACATTTGCAGGTAAAGCATAATGTCCAAACGCGACGTTGGGTCTTAGTGCAGAATTTCTCCTCCCTCTCTGGACAGAAGGTTCGGAAGTAGCGGTAGCTTGATGGACGGAACTGCCGACAGACATAGCAGGTCTGGATACCAAATGTGTTGCGGCCATGCCGGAGCGACAAGTATCATCCTGCAGTGACACTGTCCGAGTGTGCTGATCACTCATAGCAGGAGTTGGAAAGGAGGAAAAGTGTATAGGAAAAGTCTGTCCCACTGGAACAAGAATACATTCCCCGTGCTCCTCTGCTTTGGGAACTTCTGACACTTGGAATTCGTCGCCGTTGCGAAAGGTCGATCTGGGGTCGACACCATTCGTGGAAAAGAAAATCCACCTGGTCCTGGCGTAGCTCCTACTCGTGACAAGAACGTAGCTCCCTGCTAAGCGAGTCTGCAATGGTGTTCTTTGTGCCCGCCAGGTGAAAGGAGACGAGAAACATGTCTTGAATAATGGCCCAGTGCCACAGATCCTGTGCCTCCCTGGAGAGAGCCGGAGAGCGCGTCCCGTCCTGCTTCCGGATGTATAACATGGCGGTGGTGTTGTCTGAAGATCCTCACCACCTTGCCCCTCATCGATGGCAGGAAAGACTTGAGGGCACAGAAGACGTCCCGAAGCTCCAGGATGTTGATGTGAAGGGTCTTTTCTTCTGGCAGCCAGAGACCTCTGGCATGCAACTGTCCAGTATGAGCTCCCCAACCTTCCAGAGAAGCATCAGTGGTGACTGTCTCCTGGCAAGGAGCGACTTGGAATGAGGCCCCTTGCGTGAGATGAGCGCGCACAGACCATCACTGTATTGCTAGTTAGAACTCCTCATTGAGGGGGATTTTGTCCATCCAGGATCCCAAGACTTGCAGCCATCTCACATCCAGAAACTCCTGGAGAGGCCTCATCTGTAGTCTGCAAAGGAGAACAAGGTTGATGCAGGAGGACATCATGCCCAACAGCGACTGGACAGCTCGCACAGTAGCCGACAGCACAAACAGGTGCTGCACCTTCGCTAGCATGGCTACCACCCTCTCTTCTGCGATGGCTCCAAGCAGGACTTTGGATCATTTATGGAGAATTCCAGATCGTCGGCAGAAGCACAGTCCTTGCCGTGTGCTGGCTCGCCAAAGCATGGGAGCAGGATTGAACTAGCCAATCATCCAGGTAAGGATAGACGTGGATGCCCTGGAGATGAAGATGCGCCACCACCGGGGCCAAGCACTTTGTGAAGACCCTCTCAGCCGATTTCAGGCCGAAGGGAAGTGGCTTGAGCTGATAGTGCCGCCCCTGGACCATGAACCGCAGGAACTTGCAGTGCTTCCGATCGATGGTGATGTGGAAGTAGGCATCCTCCAGGTTCAGAGGTGCTAGGAAGTCGCCTTTCTCCAGTTGGTCGAGCACGTGCTGCAAAGTGACCATCCTGAACTTCTGGGACTTCGGGTACTTGAGGTGTCGCTGGTCCAGGATCAGCCTCCACCATCATGTCTTCTTTTCGACCAGAATGTATCTGGAGTACACCTCAGAGGTTCTGGGGGGAACAGGTTCCATCGCCCCCTTTGTTAACATGGCTTGGCGCTCCTGCAGCAGCTGCGCCACTTGCTGTTCTTGTCAAGCTACATGGGGAATACAAGGACACCTGCGTTGGAACTCCAAGGTGTGCCCCTGTCAGAGAGCATCCAGCATCCATCTGTCGGTGGTGATTGTCTTCCACGTACTGATGAACCTCGCCAGCCGGCCTCCCAACGGGGTGCACGAGTGGCAGCCTGAGTCCACGGCTGTTTCAGGCCCGGTTAGGTGCTGGGGTCCTGCCCTACGGGCGGCGCTGTCCTCTGCTGCTGTATGCCTGCAAACAGCTTCTGTACGCCTCTTGTGTCGTGGTGTGGGAAGGCTGCCGATAAGGGGTGGTGTAGCCCTAGGAGGAAATGCCAGGTTTTAGTTTTCCCCTTGAGGAACAAAAGGACGACCGACATTGTTGCAGGGTCTCCGTAAACGTGCTGTATCTTCATCAGTCTTGATGATTTGAAGAGACTCGTCGACTGCCTTGCCAAACAGGTTTTCTCGTTTGAATGGCATGTCACCTTAGACTGAACGTCCGGTCTGAAGTTGGTGGCTTTCAGTCATCCCTGCCGACGAAGAGACACTGTTTCCCATCTGTCGGAATCCGGGATGTCCACTGCCACTGTGATGGCATGGTCCGAGGCCACCTCCCCCTCCTGCAACAGCTCAAGAGCTTCTGCCTTCTTGTCGTCAGGTAGGAAGTCAATAGGGCCCAGCTTATACCAGAGCTCCCCATCATAGCGTGCCAAAATGGCTAGTGCATTAGCAGCATTAATGGTGCTGGCAGCCGTATAGATAATACTCTTCCCCATCGCATCCAGCTTCTTCCACTCATGGTCCGGGGGTACCATGGAAGAGGACGACAGATTTGCAGAACGTTTCCTGGCCGCGGCTGAGACCACAGAGTCAGGTGAAGGCTGGGACCTCTGGGAGCCGAGTCCGGGACTCTGCATTTCTTCTTGAGCCTGCCCCGCTAGGGTTGGCGGTGCTCCGATTCTTCAACAGAGCTAAGCCTTCATCGCAGATATTGTCCAACAAAGGAACCAACATGATGGTCCTCTGCCTGGACTTGCAATGTTGATAAAGGAACCCTTCCTTTTTTGTCTCCTCAGGCACCTGTTGAAAAGGTTCGGAGGCCCTGGACATCATTGAATGGAAGGAGCCAACCTCATCCAGTGGAGAGGACCTGTGCGGCTCATCAGCGCCTGCTGGCTCTCGGTCCGCTGGCACAAAGTCTTCAGCCTTGTCGGTGTCCATCGCCATAGCCGCTGTATCCATGTGTGTGGCAGGATCCCCTGTTGGGGTCAAATCCTGAGTTGGCAGTGGTGTTGGTCGGAACCTTGGACCAGCAGGGTCCTTTGACTTGTGTTTGTGCCTAGAAGGACTTCCAGAAAGCGGTCTTGGAGGACTCCCAGACCGAGCAGGGCCTGGTGCAGGCGGCGGCAGTCTTTGCGGAATTTCTGATACCACCGTGTGCATCATGGTCAGAATGTCCAACAAAACATCCCTGGGTGTAGAATGAGTGAGAGGGGCAGGCTCTGGTCTGGTATGCTTCTTCTGGAGAGGTAGACAATAGGGTTCACCCGCAGCATCCCACCTTCCAACAAGGGTCCCTGGCCCTCTTTGTGGTCTGAATAGTAGCCCTCAGGCAGTCGTCACTCATCGGAGCTAGTATAAACGTGCCCCTCCCCGGCACACTTGGTTCAGCTCCATGTTCTGTACCCTTCCTAGGGGTCTTTGGAGTCTTATTCCCCCCCCTCTCCTGAGACTTCTGGGGGGAGGAGGCTGCTGTCTCCTTTCTGGGGGTCTTCCCCAAAGGAGTGACAGTTACCTCACGCCGTGCCGGTATGGGCACCCACAGAGTAGCCGTTGCAGCAACTGTGGGAACCACCTTCATGGTCTGACCTCCTTTTGAAGAAGTAGTGGTTGTCGACAAGGCTGTCGACGGGGTGGCAACAGCAGCCGTCGATGTGGCTCTTGATGACACAGTTGATGGCGTTTTCTTGGCTGGTTGAGACGTTTATGGAGGCAGAGAACAGCCCACCTTGGATTTCTCCTCCGTCGCCTTGTCCACCGATGGAGAGCAGAGTTTTGAAGTGGTCCAGGACTTTCTCTTTTTGCGTGTGCGACCCTCACCGGCAGGCTCACCGTGGATGTGGTCAGTGATGGCGACCTTGTCCTTCCTGAATCGGGACCCACAGCAGCGGCGAATGCAGCGGGGTCCGTGGCATGCAGTAGTGCCTTCTTTTGGATCCCCGCGGGCAGGGTGTCCTCAAAGGACCGCAGCCTCTTATCTGAGGGAGATGGATCGTGGGACCGGCCGGTCCTGGGGGAAGCATGATCATGCCCAGAGGCATGAGTCAGAGGCCTTACCTGATTTTACCTGATTTTAACCATGCCGCCAGTTTGATGTAGCGGTCCTTGGTCTTTTTCATAAAACCACGGCAGACTTGCATCCGTCCTCATTATGGCCCGGATTCAGGCAGTGAAAACATTTATGGCGTTGATCCTTACTCCACATTTGAAAAGGTATCTCTTCTCCTCGGGCATGGTGAAAAGGTGCAAAGTAGCCCCAGACCTGGGCCTTCCAATGAAAGATCCTCAATGTAGGTTGATCTTCACCGATAGTGGATCCCCGCTACCTCCAGTCGAACGATAAATCAAAATCGGTGAAAACGTTCACATTTTACCCAAAAATACCTCAAAATATTAGGAACAAAAGCTCAGAGAGCACTAAGAGGACTCCCAACACTGAAGCGTGCAGTAAAAATCTGAAGATTGACACCAGGGGCAGAGCTTACGGAGAGGACTGTAATTGGATTGGGGAGGGGGGGAGCAGTATGACCCAGAGGACAGTGATTGGTTTAGAGGAGAAATACATTTTTAAAGCAAAAGTGAAACTATTTTTTCCTTTCACCAAAGATTCCCAGTCTAACGACAGGGAATATTCATGAGCATGTGAATCCATGCCAGATCCCATGCTGGAGAACACTGCATTGCCTTTCTGGAATGTTTTCCAGTACTGGTGGCCATGTTGTTGTGGGCTGAGAGTTCTGGCAATAGGAGTGCAGCTTTTCATGTTCACAAGGAATGTGTGGTGTTACTAGTGAACAGACAGTCTATGAAAGATGTACAGGTTTTGTGGTGTATAAGGTTGTATGCCAGTGTCCCAAATTGACCAGCAGCTTAAAGCAAAACATATACCTGGAGTGGAAAACTGTGTAAATGATGCACTTTCTCATTTACAGCAGTCAAGGCTCTGTGGGCTGGTATTATAGTTCGAGGATTTGCCAGTAAGAATTCCCAAGAATTGGTGCATTCAGGGCGATTGAGAGTGCTTAATTTGTGGGAAGACCCCACTGTGTGGGCTCACCGCCTCGTCACTTGTGATCACAGAATGGAGACATGGAAAAGGGACATATTTTGAAGTGTTTTCTTTATACAGGTGTTCAATGAAACAAAGGGTCCAGATGTTTGCCAAATGAAATAATAGTGTCAGGATGATTGCCAAAAGAACCCCCCAGGACACAGGGATGATGGCCAAACACAAAATGTCTAGGGCTAATGTGAGGGTCAATGCCATTCAGATCTAGCAAAGGGTCCAAAGAAACAGGATGGCCCTGCTTGCACCAAAAGGGTACGAAATAATGAGTTCAAATTCCAAAGTTCAGTGCAAACCAAAGTCTGTGGCAACCAAGTTAAACAGTGCTTCATGTGCGCAAATAAAGATCTTCACAGCAAGTGCTCCTATCCTCAAGGAGTGTGCTTTTCCTTTGCCCAGCATCTCAGAAGACCGAGATGAGACCCCACTCCTCTATCTGGCCCTTGGGGTATCTTCTGACACACACCCATGGATAATGGGGAGACCGATGTTTTGGGGGTCTGTCAGTCCTCGGTCTCCTAGGATTCTTGCTGGTGGTTCCTCTGGGTGGATGAGCTTGGATATCGCTTCTTGAAGGGTCAAGGTCCTGCTTGTATTTATTGATTTATAAAAGCACTTTCGACAAGGTGCGAGACAAACAACACAGCACCTAAACGTGAACTGGAACACTCTACAATGCAAGTCGCCATTGTTGCAACATGGCGATCCTGCACAGAAGAAACGGGTGGTGCTTAGCCCACTTTTTGTAAACACAGACCTTTGATTCAGTTTCCACACCCATGGGGAGTTTACAGATTGGATAGGCCCAAAGATCCAAGAGGATAAGTAGGGAGGGAGGGAAGGATAAGGAAACAGGCAGGTGTTGGTCATTCAGGTGAGTCTGAGGAGGAGGTAGCAGACCAAGAGACAAAAGCAGGAGAAAAGATGGTGGACTGGTGTGTGGTGGTGGTGGTTTGAGCCAAGGTTGAGGTATTGGTTGGTGAAAGAAAGTAGTATTGTGTTGAGAGTGTGCATGCAAAATGGGTGAGAGAGTGTTGGAGTGTAGAGGGGGATTTGGAGTCAAAATTGTCATCACTGCCCACATCCACTGAATTTAATGTATTTTGTTGCGATGAAGTGGATCACCTTTACTCAAGTTTTTCACTGAATTACAAAGACTTTTATGTTAGTGCAACAATTACGATAAAAGACATCATCCACTAGACATGCCCAGTGGGCCACACTATATGGCCATGGCCCATATCACCCCCACTAATAAATAACCAGATCCTCCTGGCCATGGCCTTCAGCCTATGGCCATTGCCCATATGTTCTCACTAGTAAATTACCAGATAATTCTGGTATTGGCCAGTGGTCACAGCCTTCAAATGTGGTAACTGTCCATGTTGCAACAATTGGGGTGGGGGGGGGCGGGGGGAAAGAGACCCTGGTCCACTGGCAAGTGGCCATAGTTTACAGATGCATCCCCTTCACACCGAACCAGATCCTGTTGACCACGTTGCAAAAATTAGGCTAAAAACCATGGGACACTGCCCATGGCCGCAAAAACAGAACCCCAGTCACTGTTGTGCAGCCTTGTCTTGCCACAGTAATCATTTCTGTAGCAATGCAGCATTTGCCTATTCTCGCAGTAGTTAACACCCCAACATTAAGAAGTCTTCCCCATCCCAACTGCAACTGTCCATGTGCAACCCTCCTTTTACGTCACGCCCACCTTCCACTGTGTACACTATGTACATCCCTCCCGACCCTTGCCTAGTATCCAATTTCTCCCGCTCTTTTCTGTTCCAATTCTTTCTAAATGTGATATGTATGCAAAAAACAGGTTTTGTTTCCAATGCTTAACAACTTTGCAACAGTTGGCTGAGTTTGCCACACAATTTTCAGTAAGGAGGGACCCATGCATGACTTTGTGAAAAAAAGTCAGCCAGAACCATATATATGGGATACATTACTCACCGTAATTATATATTTTTTTTTCTGATGCTTGTATCTGCTTAGATTCACATGCTATGCATAGGCCGACATCTAGTGGTAGCCACAGAGTATTACATAATTTGTTTTTGAAACTCGAAAAGGGGCGTGGACAGGGCTTGCCAGTAATACTATACCTAGTGTTATGTCCCTTGTACCCATGGTCCGTCACGCGTCGAGGTCCCGCAGATTGATTGTTTTGTTGCTGACATAGTCGGACCAAGTTGGAGAGTTCCTTCTTCTGGCGAACGCCTTTATTATATAAGTTTACGTTTAGACTTCCCCCTTTCCTTTTCGTCGGCCGTACCACTGCTAGATCTTCGTTGATGGCAAGAACGGATCCCTCGTGGACAAATACTTCAACTGTCTCAACAAACTTTGACTGTGGCCTACCTAGGCCCCAATGGGCATCGGCCCTTCACATTAGGGAGAGTGGAGGAGGGGGTGGGGGGGTTGGCGGTCATAACTTCTTTAGAGAATGCCTATTCCCCTTTTCCTTATTTTCCAATGCCAAGCTGCCATCTTTCCATACTATGGAAAAAGCACCATTTAAATTGTGCCCGTCCTGTAACAGAAAGGTTCCCTGGAAGGACTAGCACAGGGTGTGTAACCTCTGCCTTCCCAGGGACCATCTCGAAAAGCATTGCAAGTTCTGCAAACTATTTTCGGCCCAAGACACTAAAGGACCAAAAGACTAAACGCTGGGCCCATCATGCCATGCAGACAGAGGCCACCATGGACGTGAAGGGAGCCTCCAGCGATGGCAGCGTCGACGTCCTAAGCGATGACGATCAGGACCTGACTGTTTCCTGCATGCGAGCCCCCAACTCCAAAAGGCAGGCCGGCAGTTCTGCTACGTGAACTGGAAGAGCCCATTCAACGGGTCTCTCTAATTCAATACTCTGAGGTTATGCCCGAGGAGATATTACAATATGAAATTGACACCGACTTTGAGGCACAACACGAACAGCCCCAGGCTTCGGACCCGAACGAGTCACTTATAATGCAGGAGGAAGCCCCCAAGTAGGCCAGTGACACCAGAGAGACATATCCCAGGAGAAGGCTAATCAGGTTGCAGCCTACAAAATCCACAAGGAAGGGTGGGGTCTGCACCAGTTCCAGGACCTAGCCAACTCTGTCCATACAGGTATTTTCTTCCAGACAAAGGTTAATTACCCAACTGGATGCTGCACTGATGAGGCCAGCACTACGAGCCTTACAGCCGCCTCCACCTCTGCAGACTACAACACAACCTTCACCGCCCAGGTCTAGGACAGGTGGCAGGACTGCAATGTCCTCGTGGGGTCGTTAACAATCCAGATCAATCTCTTGATCTCCCCCAACATCCTCCATGGCCCGGCCAGGCCACAGAGGCAGAAGCACATCACTGGCACCTCACCTTCTCCTCATGTTATTGAAGCCGCACTCTCACCTCTTGGGCAGCCAGTACCGGCAGAGGGGGAAATAACTGACATGCCCGAACCAAAGGACACCAACTCTTCATTGTGACACTCCGCGCACTGGGACAATGATTGGAACACAGATTCTCCACAGGAGTGCCCTCCAAATGAGGAGCCAGAAAAACCATCCCGTCTGGATGATACCCCAGGTTTTCATTCAACAGTCATGAGGGCTTGCAAGGAATTTGTCCTTCTCGCCTCAGAAGACGTGAAGGAATGTTTCTTGCTCTACCACATGGGAAAAAGGAGGAAGGCAGTCGTATCAATACCTATCCTCGATCACGTCTGGCAGGAGGGCCTCAAAATGATAAAGCGCCCATTCAAGACTCCAGCAGTAAAAGGGCAGCTGGACAAGAAATACAACTCACCGGAAAACGCACCCAAGTGCATAACTACTCAACCATCACCTAGGCCAGTGGTCTCAGCAGCGGTGAGCCGCACTGCCAAGTCAGACTAGCAGAAATGCGCAGTCCCTCCGGACAACACGGCACACAAGCAAGATGCATTGGGGAAGAAGGTGCTGGCGATATGGGCCACAACAGTGAAGGCAGCCAACTCCATGGCTATCATCGCCACGTATGATCGAGAAATGTGGCACAAACTAGCCCCGATCCTGGAGCATCTTCCGGGAGGAAAAAATTAAGGAAGTAAAGGCAATCCTCAAGGAGTGGGAGGAGGCCTCCAATTTACCAAGTATCAATATGGCGGTGCACCTCGCAGAGACAGGGTTTAAACAGGTGGGAAACAGAGCGGTCCTGAAATGGCAAGCATGGCTCAAATGCACAGACTTGTGCACACCGATGTCCACCATAAGGTGGCAGACAGGCCATTTGAGGGAGACAAGCTCTTTTGCCCAAAGATCGATGAAACCCTGTGAGTAATCTGAGGGTATCCTCACCTCTTTCCCCAATATATCCTCCTCCCAGGGGCCAGGGAAAGGCCCTCGCTTTTGGATCCAGACGCTGGGGGGTGGATATGCGAGGGAGGATTACCTGGGTGGAGGAGACTTGGGGAGTGGGGATGAGGTACCCTTGGCTGAGACGCAGTATTCCCCATTTCCCTTTCATAGGGAGATAAATATCCCCCAGGCCTTTATAGGGTGTTATCAATCCTTTCCCTATATTCCCATTGACATTTACTCAGGCGCACCATTTTTGTACTGGGACGGAGAAGAACACCAAACACCACTTGTATGGTATGAGGAAGAGGACAACACAAACAAAATGGAAAAAGGACTTCCACAAAGAGTGAGCGGTCCAGTTGTCAGAAGACCAATCAGTCTGGCGGGGGCTTTGACTTCTTCACAGGTTCTGGGGAATTTGGAGTGGCTGAAGCCAGCTGGGAGAGCCAGAGCCACAATGGGTGGCATGCGCAAAGGCAAGAGGTTTGCAAGAGTGCGGGGACTGCAGAGCTTAGGCACCGGAAGGAAGATATGGTGCGAGGAAGAGATCCAGGCTGAACTACTGGAGCGAAGCCGACGAGAGCCGAAGGACGTGCAAGGTAGTGCCCGTCCCACTGACAGCCTACCGATGGAAGAAGCAAAGCCGCCGAACTCCAGCCCACCACAGAGGCAAGATGCCGCACAGAGAAGCTGAACTTTGGCAGGTGGGAGACTCGCAGAACCGCCGTAAGCACAATCCGGTGAGTCCGCCTGGTGAAGGGGGCGCAGGCACGGCAACGGGGCGGCTGAGCCTGTAGGAAGTAGTTTTGAATACCGATCTGAGATGAAAACTCAAGAAAGCTGATGTAAAGAATGTGTCTGAAAAACATGGAATTTAAGGAATAAACGCGGCCCAAAGCAGCATCGTAACGCAGCAATTGGTCAGCGTGAGACAAAGTTGAAAACGAATATGGATACACATTTTGTGGGTGAAGGAAGACCTTAACAGATGAAAGGTGGCCAACCACATATGGAGAAACTGCATGCAAAATTGGGATAAGAGAAATTCTTTGGCCTGGCAGGCAAATAAACCAGGCTTCATTGTAGAATAGAAACTAAGGCAGTATAGGTTTAAAGGAATTTATGAGAAGCACCAAATATTGTGTATAGTTTGGTGGCCTGTAATGGGTGGACTGTGTGGTCCAACAACTGCGCCTAGACCGAGGGGACATGTCTATTGAATATAAAGGATGTTTTTCGGTTACAAGAAACCGGAAATCAAAGATTTTGGAAGTTTTATATTTCAAGTGAAAATAACTTATCATGTGAACCATATGAAAGGAACTAGATCATATCCTTGTGATCTGTGATTTGAAGAAAGACTTGAAAGCTTGGTGAAGGGAAACCCTTTTGCATTGTGAACGGTCTTGAAACTTGGGGAAGGGAACCCCGTTACAAGCCAGGAGCTGGAAGTAGCTCTAAACTTAAAGGTGAACACTTTTCAGTTTGACATGGACATCCCTACACGCACAAATAGATGTGAGGGCAGGTATAGGTTTTGGACACAGACATTTCCTTTGGTCTTCCTGACACAGATTATCCTTAGTTTCAGTTACGTAGGTAAATCCCACCTTAGCCTAGGGCAAGATAGTCCCTTTTCCAACTCTTTTTACGTTGAGTAAAATGTTGTATCCCAAGCTTCATTTCTGTTGTCTGTGTATACTTCATGATGCCTTCACAGCCCTGAAAGCCATCAAGATGGACACAGACAGGTCCCCAGCATCCCTGCAGAACTGCCAGCCTTTTCGCCCATTGAGGGGAGTCGCTGGCAGAACATCCACATCCTCCACTAATAGAAGGAGGCAATACTCCAGAGGGTCCTCATATTATTCCCAGTGCTACAAAAGATTGTACCAGGGATACCAAAATTCCAAGGAGTACAGACACAACCAGCGTCAGAAGCAGCCCCATGGAACCCAAACTACGCACCCTGCAGTGCCATAGGGGGGAGAATCTCCAGGTTTGCCCAGAACTAGAGACAAATGACGGACAAGTGGGTGCTGGATGCAGTGTCTTACGGGCATCTATTAGAGTTCACAAAAACGCCTCAACCCATGCCTCCAGACCACAGACCTCAAGCACACAAGAGCGTGCTCCTCAGGGAAGTGCAGCTCATGCTGCAAAAAAGGGCCATAGCGAAACTCCCCAGAAACCTCAGGGGAAATGGTGTACTCTTGGTATTTCGTTGTCTGCAACCTGGACAGAAAGTGGAGGCCCATCCTAGATTTGTGAAGGCTAAACAAGTGCATCTAATGCCAAAAGTTCATCATGGTCACGTTACAGCAGATAGTAATGGCCTTTCAGCACCACGGCTACCCAGCGTCCCTGGATCTCCAGGACGCATACTTCCACATTCCCATCCACCCGGGGCACCTGAAGTATGTTTACAAAGTGCCTCGCGCCAGTGACAGCCAGTCTCCGCAGGCAGGGCCATCGTATCTATCCCTATTTAAATGACTAGTACTCGCCCCATCCAAATCTAGAGTGAGGCAACCCATGGCAGCAACAGTGGGTCACCTTCAAACCCTAGGCTTTGCCATCAATTAGAGGAAATCCTTTTTACAGCCATCGAAAAAGCTAGTGGTTCTTGGAGCAGAGTTCTCAACCCAGGAGCCCAAAGTACACCCCTCGCAAGAAAGGTTGGACACCCTCGGGGCACTTCTCACGACGTTCACACCGAACAAGAGACGAACAGTACGCCGCTGCATGAGACTGCTCGGGACAATGGCATTGTGCATACCCCTCATCCCGCACTGCAGGCTTCACATGAGGCCACTACAGGAGTGCCTGGCTGCAAACTGGTCGCAGGTATCCGGGTCATGGGAAGACAAAGTACAAATCCCCTTCCAACTCCACTCGCAACTCCAATGGTGGGCTGACAAGGCCAACATCAGCAAGGGGAAGACGTTCCAGGAGCCCGCTCCCAGCAAAACACTGGTCACGGATGCCTCCCTGCAGGGATGGGGAGCACATGTGGATCAGCTGCACGTCAGAGGGCTTTGGGCCCCCCACAAGACGTCCCTCCATATCAATGTGCTAGAGCTCAGAGCAGTTTGGTGGGCACTCTGACTATCTGGCCTCATATTGGAAGAAAAGACCAAAGGCCTAACAGACAATACACCCACAATGATTACCTGCGAAAGCAGGGAGGTACACTGTCCAAGACTATCCCGAGAAGCCCAACTAACCTGGCATTGGGCCATCACACACAACATCACCATACAAGCGTTTCATCTTCCAGGAGTACAGAACAAGACTGCAGACAGAATCAGCAGGCGAATGTCGTAGAACCACAAATGGGAACTCAACCACACAAGTGGACTTATTCGCCACAATCCACAACAAGAAATGCACCAAATATGCCAACAGGACGCCCCATCATGGCTCAATGGGAGACATGTTTGCTTTCCCATTGGACAGCCTTTTCGTGTACACTTTTCCACCACTCCCAGTCCTGCTCAGAACAATACAGATGATCAAGAGGCACCTGTGCAAGATAATCCTCATTGCCCCGAACTGACCATGCCAGACCTGGTACTCCGACCTCGTTCAGTTCTCCAGGGACAAACCCAACTGGCTTGGTGGGTCGCCCAGACCTCATCACCCAGGGCCAGGGGAAGGTGGCTTTTCTTGTGCCCTTGACGTTGGCCAGAAGTGTATACGAACTGCAAGCAATCGCAGTCAAACCAACCATATCTACATTTTCTAAAAGATAGGCTCTTTTAAATGACAAACCCACGATTTGTCCCCATGGACTTCCACAAGAACATAGTAATCGCCTTACCCGTCATCTTCAACAAACCAACGTCCCCGGGGAAGGTAGCCCTACATTCGCTAGACGTCAAGTGGGCGATAAAATATATTGATCGAACTCAATCCTTCCAGACCTTAACACCACTCTTTCTAAAACATGGACTTGCTAACAAAGGCAAAGCGCTTTCAAAGCAAGGCATAGCAAGCAGAGGAGCCGACTTATGAATTTCCCGGGGGGGGGGGGGGGGATAGGGGCCCAAATACAGGAAGTGACATTACTGGCAGTTATATAACTGCAAATTTGCATGTAGTCGCCAACTTGGCGCGCGGGGTGGGGGTTGGGGACGCGCGCAGCGCAGAATAGTGGAATCCTTGGCTAGCATGTACTGCCTATACTAAAGTCAAGTAAGAAGGAGATTTAAGCCTTCGAGTTGCATTCCAGTAAGCCATCACTGCCCCTACTCCACCCCTCTATAATCATCCAGGTTGTAGTAGCCCTCCCTCAAAAGGCAGAGCAACACAACTAGGATGGGAGAATGAAATGCTTGCTAAACAGAAGGTACAGCTGCAAGGTGGAGTACCACCACAACCACCAAAAGAAAGTTCCCAATTCAAGCTCCAGCTGTCCGATCTTCATGGGCTCAGCGGAACTCATCAACCACATAGTCATACAAAAACAAGAGGCAGATAATTTTTGTAATCCAAATTGCTAAGAACACAAAAAGAACGGCCCTTCTACACCATGTGGGTGCATGAGCTCTTTATGTATGCAGTCTCTTGGAGCATTTGAAAGCAGAACGCTCCTCTCTTGGTTCAGTCCATCCCTCCCCTGTTGCTTTCATCCTCCCTCTTGTGCACCCTCTCTTACCCTTAACCTCATAGCTATGAGACTGCTCTACCACTGTGTGAGTGCTGTACAACCAACATAACCAGCCTAACATGATATAAACACACTCTTGATAAACTTTCTACCATCAAGGTGCCTGTTTTTTTTATTTTTATTAACTTGGCCACTCCATTCCCGTGCCACCTGTTACCAACATCATTCACCTTTATACACATTCTGTCCTGGACTCTGCCACTCATGGCTCAGGCTTCACAGTCACAGAATTAACATCCTGTAGTTTGACCTGGGCTACAAAGTGTAGAGGTGCCCAGGCAAATGAGCCCAAAACTGCCAGGATAAACCATGCACACTCTCGAGCCCCTCGGGAATCCAACATTAGATTGTGTACTAATTATCACAACACTGCCGGATATATCTTTCTCCTCCCTTTTGAAGAACCATGGTCCGCCTAACAGGACTGACATGCACCCCGGGGTTGCACCTATGACATTCCCGCCCACCCCCTTAACCATGGCCCACCTAACATTCCTGACATGCAGCATTGATTGTTATTCCAGTACTGGAATCTTGCATGGCTGTTCCAATGCACCTCATTCCCGACATGCATCATTGCTTTTTGTTTCAGTGCTCCTCAAACTTAACCTGCAGTATCTCCTCTAATGTTATATTGTGTTACTGGGATTTATACCACACACTACTGTCATTTGCATGGTCTGAAAGCGGTGTGGCAGATCTGAAAGGGCGCAGAGGGGAGAGTTTACACTGAACCTTCGACGGTGCTTGATTTCAGTACTGCAATCTCTTGAGAGCTCGTCCAGTGCACCCAAATCCTGACCTGCTGAAGCGCCTTTTATTTCATAGCTGCAATTTTACAACGCTCTTCCAGTGCACATCACTCTTTTCCTCGAACATCATCTGTTTTTGGTTTGGGCTGTTAGGTGTGTGCTTACACCACCTATAAGCTGAAACTATTGCATTAGAGTACAGATAGGGAGAAATTGCACATGAGGAGGGGCAAAAAGCTGATGGGTGTTATTTGGTTATTTGCCCACCCATTGACGAACCATGGCCATGCTAATCCTATGGCCATTCCCTCCCAGTGTCAGCCCCTCACTGTCCAAAATACCTCCTTATAATAACTCTTTAAGCTTGCTTTATTCAAGCCTTACTATCAAACTTTGCACTTGAAGTGCCTGCTAATGTTTTTTCAAAGCAGTCTTGTGAGAGTTAACAACTTAATTGGAGCTTTAAACGTGCTGCTACTGCAGCTGTAAACCTGTGAATGGTATAATACAAATATCGTAACCAGGTCTGCCTTCAGCCACTTGATTTGGAAGCACTACGTCCTTCACTGAAGTCCTGTTAAAAAAAATAATTGGCAAAGTTATAGTATTAGTTATGTATACGCATTAGGCATGTGGAAGGCACTGCTATTAGGTGCCCGGATACTCGCACCATTTTGCAATTGCTACAATCAATGGGCAGTTAAAAGCATACAGCAGTGCTTTTCCCATGCTTCCACAAAAGCCTAAACTGTTGGCATTGCCAATGCTCGTCTAATTACTGTAATCTCAAAGAGCACTCCCAGTTTTGACCTGCAGCGCTGCCTGTTACTTCAGCATCACCTTTATGTAAGCACTAGAGACTTGCACTACTGTGCGTTCCCGCTGCCATGCTCCGCAGACTCCATGCAGTCTGGTAATAATGTGGGGATTTATAAAGCTCCTCGTGCCAGATGCCTCCAGTTCCAAGCATTGTCATAATTAGCGTCACTTTTATTACCAACGCTCTGTCGGATCTTGACCTTAAGTGCCCCTAAACCCTCCCCTTAGGCCCATACACCAATATGAGTCCTAGAGGGGAGGGCTTAATCGGACATTCTCGCGCTTTTACCTGGGCCAGAGTGAAGTGATGCAGTATTGATGGAAAGGGCCATCGATACTGCATCACTTCTCTCTGGCCCGGGGGGGGCTCAGCCCCGACTTGATTTTGCCGGGGGGTGGGGGGCCCGGGCCCCGGAGCCCCCCCCGTACTCTGCACCCCTGATAGCAAGATGGATCTCCTGTGCCATAAATCAGCCGTGAAGCCTATGCATGCTCCCCTGCATGCACAATCCACAAAAGCCACAGCGGCCTCGGCGGCATGGTGGTCGGGGTTCCCGATCATAGACATCTGCCAAGCAGCTACCTGGTCAGTGCCTCATACCTTCACGAGGCACTACTACCTGGAAAAGCAGCATGCGGAGGATGTACAGATGAGAAGAGCAGTCCTGCCGCGCCTGTTTCAATAAGGTACGCTTCTATGTACTGCAATGGGAAATGTACTGGTTTTACCTTTTTGCACCTCCAACTGTTGTGTATTGCTATGTAATCTATTCACAGCATGTGAATCTATGAACGATAAAATGCTGGAGAAGGCAAACGTTTCTACCTGCAACTCCAGTTCTCAAGCATTGGTAGCTTTCATAGATTCACATGTGCCCTTCTTCCAGCCCGAAAAAGTGAAAAACAAAACAACACCATCAATACACGGTCCTGCCACACACACTAATGACACACTCCTATGATATGTGCCCCAATGACACACAAGGCTATAAAATGCACTCCATCAAAACACGCTCCTAAAACACATGCTGCTCCAACACACAACGCAAAGTCTTACAACACAAACTTACAACAAATGCACTTAAACTACGTATACTGTGGGATATATTGACCCACTCAACAGTATTTCACCACATCACCCAGCTGCATTTGCGCAAGAAAAAGCTATATCGCTGCGCTGGCTCCTGTTCCCACCAGGACCACCAAACTGCGTTTTTGCAACAAACAAAAACGATGGCTGCACCGTCCTGCCAAGCACACTTCAGGCAGGATGGAACAAGGGGCACACTAAAGGAGCGTGCCAGTGTGGTCTGAAACATAAATGGAACGAAGTGAAAAGGCAGCACTGCTTTGCTGAAAGCCCAAAATTCCCCTTGAAAATGAAACTTTTCACCCTTTAAAAATGCTGCTTTGACGCCAATTCCATCTTTTCATTCTGAAACCACAGTGATTAAAAAGGCCCCGTCATGCCCAGGATATTTCACTGTGCTTCACCAAAACCAGGCATAATTCCTCAGCGACAGGCCCAGTCGAACCAACTCAGAGAAATCAATAAGCAGCTTCACTTTAACTCGCACAGGAACACGTGTTTATTTCTTTCAAAAGGTATCCAGGCTCAGCAGTTCAAAAGAGACTTTAACTCTCTGAGCCAGGTCAGTGTCAGCATCTTGCAGGTCTGTATGCTTCAGATACAACTCCTGCATTCAAGGAAATGACTATAGCTGAAAAGACAGTGTGGGGAGCTGCCAAACCGAATGTAAAGAAAGAAATGCTAGCGGTTTTCAACACGTGTAAAAATGGGCTTTGCTGACTGAAGAAAAAATAATGGCCTGTTTAAAAATATAGTGTTGAATGAAAGCCTGCTTACTTAGCAATGTGAAGGGGTTTTGTTGCTGTTGAAAAGGCATACATGGGATATTTTCTTTCACAGGTTTGTTTAATCCAGGACCCAAAATAAGAAAATAAAGGTTTTAAAACACATGGGCTGAATTTGCAAGCTCTAAAAAAACACAGTTACTCCAGTTGTCAGCCCTGAAACTTCCCTCTGAGGAAGCAAATTACACCATAAAATCTCAGCAGAGACAAACAACCCACTGATAATTACAGGGTGGGAAAGAATCTAGTCTACATAAACCCACTGACAATGGGACTCCCAGGGCAAGGAAGATGGAAGTGTGAAGGGGCAATAAAACCTCCAATCAAGATGAGAAACTCCCACATTTCTTGAAGGAAATGACAGTGGGTTGCAGTTGAAGGAAGAAAAAAAATGATCTAGTGACAATGGACTGCCTTTGGTTCCAAAGACTGTTTCATAAATAAACTTTAAAGACATTTATCTCAACAGCAAGACTTTGTAAAAATGTAGAATTTTCGCTGTGTAAAAGTTAATTTTTGGGCTTTATTTTAGACTTGGTAGAATTCACTGACACCATGGGGACAGAAATGGGAAAATATGGCGGATTACCAGAAAAGCATCCATGTTGCCAATACGAATTTTTGTACATACATCCCTGATGATCATCCACATCCATGTATAAAGTTATAGAATTGTGAGTAATATAAATCCCATTGAAAAGCACGAAAAACTGATAGAAGGGCAAAACAAGGTCTCACGGACTGGAGGATTGGACTGCAATGTGCTGCACAAAACATGTAACCTGTGTATATAATTTGCTAAGAGAGAAATTGTATAAATGTATGTTTTTGGCAAAATCGGATTTTAGTTAAAGGAACTGTGGGAGGTTTTTGGACATTGTAAAGCTAAAACCATCAATCTGACATAATTTTCCTGAAATCCAACCAGCTGAGAGCGAGGCAAAGACTATCTCCCTTGTCCAATCTCGTTGTTAGAGGCGATTTTAGTTAAGCCTGCCCCAGTCATATACTTGGATGATGGACAGACACACACTCTTCCTGATTTTCCTGTGCCGGCGTCCTGTTCCTGTTCCATCCATCCAGACTCCAGATCCCAACTACAAGGCCCAAGCATTGCTGACCCTACTCCAGGGCCAACTGCAAGACCCAAGCATTGCTGATCCTGCTCCAGCAAGGCCGACATTCTGAAAAACCCACTAAAATCCTCAAATATCCAAGGGGAAAGCTGTGGTGTTTTTGGGAAGCACCCTGATCCCAAGAACTGCATGCATCCTGCAAACCTGCCATCCAGCTGATCAGTGGTATCCAGTGACTAGAATTGCCAGTCCAGAAGTGCTACCCTGTGACCAGAACTGCCCAGCTGTTTGCCAGGTGCCCTGCCGTGTAGTGACCAGAACCGTTGACTGTCCAAAATCCAAAAACTAAAGTGGACTACGAGTATTAATTACCACCCCATCTAAACCCATAGCCTATCTTGTCTTTGTCCTCATCCCACTCTCTAAGTCACTCTATCCTTATACCTTCTTCAAACTGTCACAATCATTCTTGCAACCCTGCCTTTGATTTCTAGTGTTAGCGCCACGTTTCTTTTAATTTCTGTCTTGCATAGATCCTAAGTCATTAGCGATATTGTGTTTAAATAAATTAAATTTTCCCTTAAGAAAAGGGGTACACTGCATGAAGGGTTACAACTGCAGCGTAATTTTAGATATTCATGGGTGGCGTTCCTCTTTTCTTAGCCATTAAATCTAGTTGAAGTAAGATTTGCCTTTCAATTTTAAAACCGATAACCGATTCCTCTTTTTCACTACTCCATTTTCCTAAAAACGAACCTCACTCTATCTTCCATAACTCTCTCAATTTACCAGCTAGGGACCTAATTTCACTTCCATAGAGTACCTGTGATCTATAGCTACATCTCAACCAAAGAACTCAAAGTCAGTGTATTCCACCCGTTTTTATTAAAAACCATTTGGGTAATTTCAGGCGGGAATTGCAAAGTTTGCAAAGTTTCCAACGTGTCATTTTGCTTCAATCTGTTTCAAAGCTGCCACTCATTTTTGAACTGTATGCTTTTGGTAATCCATGCTTTGTGATTGTCAGTGTAATTGCATTGTGGCTTTAGTGAGAAATTATATTTGCTTCAAGGTTTTTCACGCACAATTATTATTTATTTGTCCATTTCCGAGTATCATTTTACAACAATGCGAGGGGTTTAAAATCCGTTCTCTCTCATTTGGGGAGGGAAGGTCAGATTTGAATTTTGTTTCCCGTTTGTCATTCCCGATTACCTGCTGCTTCCATTTATCCACTCAGAATTGATTATTTGTGGGTTGAGGGAACCTTGCATGGGGAAATTCTAACTTCAGTGCCATCTTACCTAAACCAAAAGTGCTCCTATTCTACTGTGCTGTGTATATGTTCCACTAGTACGTTAAACCCAGTGCATTGCTCACATTCTCATCCCACTGGTGATTGCTGCCCCATATTAAAAAGTGTATGATGTTTTTTTAATTTTTAAATAAATAAATATTGTATTTTACCAACTAGCCTGGTGCCATGCTCCTATGCCACACACACACACACACATATATACTACATGCTCTTACAACACATGCCAATAGTACAACAAGCACCCTGAATCAATAATCAAGTAACCGTACAAAAGAAAGTTGACATTCTTCAGCATGGGGTGTTACATGGATCCACATGCTCATGAATATTCCCAGTCAGACTGGGTATCCTCGGTAATAAAAGCAGTTGAGCTTTAAGCTAAAAACTGCATTTCACTTGTATAGACTTATGCAGTCACTTTGGTCATACTGCCTCACCCAATGACACCCGTCCTCCTTCGCTCCACCCAGTGCTCCAGATGAGATTTTGAAGTGGGAGTATTGTACTCCCTATTTTTTAAAATTGCGAGTAAAATTATTTTTTAGGGAGTAAACATTTAAGTTTCAATTCCAAATGGGAGTATTTTATAAGCGAGTAAAAATATGTTTTCAATGAAAAACGAAAAAAGGTTTCCATAATTCCTTTGCACCTAGTTATTCATACACATTAAAAGATACAAGTTTCTCCAGCATTGGATCGTTCATAGATTCATAAGCTGTGAATATTCCCCATCGTCAGGCTGGAAATCCTAGGTAACAGAGCAGTTTAAACTTAAACTGAAAACTTTCAGTCACTTTTGTGCTCTATTCCAGTCATTTTGGGTCATACGGCCTACAATAGGAACACTTCCCTTAACTCATTTTTTACCACACGTTAGTGAAAGGAGTCCTCAAAAATTATCTCCATCATTTCTACGAACAATTTTGGATTTTAACATCTTTTCCACAAAAAAAATATATTTTTCCCCCCCGACATCTACTCAACAACCGTTGGCGGCGACAGTGCTAGCTCGGTAGACCATTCCTGCTACTGGTAATCTTCAACGAGGCTTTCTCCTGCGCAGTTGGGCCTACCTCATGGCGGAATCCAAGAGAAAGAACCTGTTCAAGGCCTGTGTTCGCTGTGGACTGGAGAAGGTTTACGTAGAGGATCACCACGACGACCACCTCTACTACCTTCATCCTCACCATATCATCCAGGACTGCGGAATCTACCAGTCGTTCAACAAAACGCCGAGGGAGCATCGGTCATCTAGTCGCATGGCGTGGGTTGAGGACGCCGACGGGGCCTCTGACTTCGCTACAGTATGGAATCATGCCTGGTTACAGCAGGGCAGGACTGCCCAGCAAACCACCACTAGTAAGAGGTCTAGGTTGCATGAAGTCCAGGCCACCGGCAAGAAGAGGCATAAAGACACCTCTAGCAACAATCCCAGATCCTCGCCCAAGGACCGGTCTTCACCAAAGGTCAGTGCCCAAAGGGTGCGAGTATGGAAGGAGAGCCAAGACCCTTTCCATCCTCCAAGTCCACGTTGAAATCTGTTGGCCACCACTCTACGCTTTCCGCGTCGAAAGTAGGATAGTCGAAGTCGGCGGCTATTACGTCATCGTCGACCACCAAGCCTCCCTCCAGGTCATCTACCCCAAGGCCATTGACGCCGTCCACCAGCAGCCAGTCAACGAAAGAGTTGAGGGCTACGACTACTGCATCATCGACAAAACCGTCTAACGGGCATGAGTACTGCGTCATCGAGGATCTCGAGGCCATCAACATCTTCCATGAGGGCAAATTGGCAGCAGACCATGCCATCAAAGTCTCTGTGGACATCGATGATACTGGTTTTTGACAGCTTGGAAAGGGAGTGGTTTTAATGCAGACAGGGGTGGCTCAAAGCCCCAGATTTTTGACCCGATGTCCAGTCCAGGGTCGTGGATATGCCCTTTGACAGATCTGCCCTTTTTGGGAAGAAGGTGGATGAGGCCTTACAGTCCATGAAGATGGACACAGACTGCTCGCTCCTTGGACACGCTACAGCAAAGGCACCAGTCCCTTAGTTCGAGAAAAGGGCATTCTGGCAGGACTTTGCGGGTTAACGGCTTCACATACCAGCTGTATTCCTCCTCTTACAAGAACCTGCACCCATCAGGGGACCAGTACAGGAAAAGGTCTCAGTCCTACAGGGGTTTGCAGTGATGCTGTGGCTCCTTCCAATCTAGGGGCCAGTCCGGCAAACAGACATGACCAGCCCAGTGCCAGGTCCTCCCACTTCAGCACCCCTGTGGGAGGACAACTGTCAAGGTTCGAAGAATGGACACACATCGTAACCGACAAATGGGTGCTATCCCTCGTCCAACAGGGCAGCTCGCTGGAGTTCATGGACTATCCACTGTACATTCCTCCCGCACACAAACCAGGAAAGTTGTGGCACCTCTTGCTACAGGAAGTACGAGCTCTGCAGCAAAAGGGTGCAGTGTAAAAGGTTCCCAAGAACAACTGGGCACAGGAGTCTACTCCTGATACTTCCTGGTAAGGAAAAGTCACTGCACAACAAGTCAGGGTGTTGGAGGCCCATATTAGATCTAAGGTTGCTCAACAAGTTCCTAAAAGGCACAAACGTTCCGCAGGATCCCACTACAGCAGGTGTTGTCCTAGCAACAACAAGGAGATTTATTGGCGTCCCTCAACCTTGACAACGCCCATTTCCACATCCCGATTTACCTCTCACACCGGTGCTACCTACGCTTCTTGGTGGCAGGAGTATCAGTGATCAGTTCAAGGCCCTTCCATTCCGCCTGCGGTCTGCTCCGTAGGGGTTTACCAAATGACTTGCCCCAGTGGTGGCTCACCTGTGGCAGAGGGGCATTCACGTCTACCCGTATCTAGATTACTGGCTGTAAGAGCCCGCTCATACCCGCTGGCAGAACCGCCACAATCATCCAGTGTCTACAGCAACTGGGTTTCTAAATCAACTTCCCAAAGTCGTGCCTGGTTCCATCATAACAGGCACTCTATCTCGGAGCAAGACTCGACAACCAAAACGGCATCCCCAGGCCCTCAGACGAAAGGGTGGCAGCTCTTCTGGAAAAAGCGCAATGTCTCAACGGCGCACTGGTGACAAGTCTGCAACTACAAATCTATGCAGGGGATGTGGTCATCATGCATCCCGTTGATCAGCAACTGCCGGTTACACTTGTGGCCAGTGCAGGAATTCATGGATGCCCATTGGTTCCAAGCCTCAGGGTCCTGGGACGACTGCATTGCTCTGACACCGGTTTCAGGCACTGGTGGTCAGTGAGGGAACATCTAGTGCAAGACGCCCCTTTCAGGTTGCCGGACCACCAGGCCACCGTGACGACAGATGCTTCACTGGAGGGCTGGGGTACCCACTATCAAGACCAACACACCAGAGACCTTTGATCGGAGGACGAAAAGAGTCAGCACATCAACCTACTGGAGCTATGGGCAATATTTTGGGCCCTGAAGTTCTTTCTCCCCCTCCTGACAGGAAAGGTGGTACGGATCTACACTGACAACACAACGTCAATGTTTTATGTCCGCAAGCAAGGAGGAACAATGTCCCCACAGCTTTCCAGGGAGGCCCTGTGGCATTTGGCACTAAAGCACGACCCGTTTCTCATTCCCCTTCATCTACCTGGGATTCAGAATACTCTGGCGGACTCCCTCAGCAGGGAGTTACGCTCTTGTCACGAGTGGGAACTGCACGACGACCAGCTTCACTTGTTGTTTTAGGTCGGGCACTCCTGAGATCGACCTCTTTGCCACCCACGACAGCAGTCGCTGCAAGACCTTTGCCAGCTGTTTCCCCCATTCGGAGAGCTCGGGCGACACCTTTGCATTTCCATGGGAAAGGATGTTTCTGTATGCATTTCCCCTACCCCCCCAACCTCACCCCATCTCGATTCTTCTGGTGCTTCGAGTCCTGCACACCTACAGACTGTATATGTGAAAACTATGTAAGTGGCCCTTGCGCAGCCGAGACAATTTTGGTACTCCAACCTCCTTGCCCTCTCATCAGCAGCGCCAATCAAGCAGCTCCCACTCCAATCGCTCCAGTCCAGGGAGCGGTGCTGCACCATGACTCGGCCTCTCTCAATCAGACGACTTGGCTCCTGTGTTCTTAGAGTTTGGGGCTCTGTCCCTTCCGCAAGATTCCCAGGAGGTCCTGGCCAGGGCAAGAGCTCCATCCACCTTGAAGTGCTACAAAAGCAAGTGGAAACATTTTCAAGTATGCTGCAGGAACCATCAACTGCAGCCTCAGACCATCCGACAGGAGGATTTGTTGCCTCATCTGTTGTCCCTGGCTCAGTCTGGCTTGACGTGTTCTTCCATTAAGGTACACTTGGTGGTGATCTCCAGGTACAACCGCTCCGCAGAGGTGGCATCCTTGTGGTCCCACCGGCTGGTGAAAGAGTTCTTGCGTGGGCTGCTCTGGTCTTTTCCACCTGTCCATCGCCCAGCGCCAGTGTGTGAGCTAAATGTGCTACTAGCAAGTCTCATGAAGCCGCCTTGTGAGCCCATGCACCAAGCATCCATTGAACATCTTTCCTGGAAAACAGTGTTCTTGGTGGCCATAACTTCCGCCAGACGAGTGTGTGAAATTCAGGCGTTTTCCTCAAAACCAATCTACTAATCATCAGTATCTCTGATTAAATACCCGGTCACTCCTCTGGAGGTATCGCAATAGCCTCTTCCTCTTTTGTCAAACATTATGCAATTTATTTTGTTGAAGTCAAAAAAGCTTCCTAACACAAATTCTTCTGAGGATGCACTCTCATCTCCACATTTTGTAACATTTAAAAAAAAGGAACATTTCAAAGAAAGTAAAAAAAAATAAAAATAAAACTTAATCGATCCCCTTGTCCTACGGGATCCAAAAAAAAACCTTCAAATGATTCACAGAGAGTTAATTCCATGTTTCCAAATAAACTTTACCCACAAATATACATTCAACTAATCGTGTATCAATCCAATAGCAACTTGTATGTCAGTGTGTTAGCTGTACCACACCAGCATAACTTCAGTTTTAATTTAAGAAATGCAGTACTTGTGGTGGGCCAAGCTAATAAAAGGAGGCTCTCCAGGCACGTTGACAGAGCGCCTGCAGACTCCAGAAGAGGAATGACTGAGTCTGTGTCTCATTTCATGTAGGCCTACCAGTGGAGGCACAGGCCTGCATGCCATGATGCCGTGGGACCCTCGTGCCAGCACGGTGGCAGAGGTCTGCATGGTCATGGGCATGGCTGGCTGTGCCCCACCCCAATGTTGCTGGAGTCCTGTAGCACCATGGGGCCTGCCGGATGTCCAGGGCACGCACCAACCCCCACAGGCATTCGACCTGTTGAGTGCTGATGTTTATAGCAATATGGGGGCCTGCTGGATGTCAATGGCCACCCACAACATTGGCGACAAGAAGTGGACCCCCTGCAATGTGCCGTTCCCCTGCTGTTCCTCCGGTTTCATTTTCTCTGTTCTTCCACAAGGGGGGGGGGGGGAGGGGAGGAGGCAGGGGAGAGGAGGAGGAGCAGCAATTCATTGCAGCGGAGAGGTGCAGGGGAGCTATATCATGCTCAACCCGGCCGCGGCCCTCATTCATGAGGGTGCTTGTGCGGCTGGGATCGGAGCTTTTGGGCCCCCAGCGAGATGCACACCATGAGGGGAGATATGGAGCTGCCACAGCCGCAAGACGTCCGGGACCTCCCGTAGGGGGAGAGAGAGGTCTGCTGCCCTCCTAGGGCATGGAGAGGAGAAGTAGCGTCCTGGAGAAGAGCCAAGCCCTGTCAATGATGTTCCCCCGGCAGGCGCCCTCTGAAGGGGGTGCTCGTGCGGCCATGGTGGGAGCTGCCCATAGTCCCCCTGCAGCATCCGCCGTGAAGAGAGGGCCGAAATTAAATGCTCCGGTGTGGAGAAAGAAAAGAAGCAGACCACCTGCACCAACTGAGGCAGCAGTGCTGGTGCGGCCGTCCGTGCCTGGACGGCGGAACCCGTCACCTGAAATAAGAAGGGGAGGGCCCCCACCCCGCAAAAGAGAGGCCCGCCGGCATAAAGGAGGAAAAAGGGGAGGGCCTGATTGCCCTCCCATAACCAAAGAACAAAGTGGCTGCAGCCACAACAACAGTGCAGAGGCGAGTGCCTGCTGCCCATCGCCCCCCCACGCGGGAAGGATGTCCCGGGCAGTGAGTTGAAGGACGGAGGCTGCCCGCCTCCAGCAAAGGTGCGGGCAGCACCCTGCTGTACCAGCGGCCCCTGCATGAAGAAGAGAGCACAGAGACCATATGAATAGAGTCCACAGGTCTGGCGAGGGAACGACAAAGAGGATGTCAGTGAGGGTCCATAAGGAGGCCTGGGTTGGAGACCAGGATGTCCTTCTTGAACTTCTTCCTACCAGACTTAGTAAGGAGAGCAGGATAGTCGATAGAGAAGCAGTTGGAGAAGATGGGAGAAACAGAGCACCATAGAGTAGGTGGGGGAGGAGGAGAGAAGAAGAGGGGAAAAGGAGCGGGTGGGGGGGAGACACTAGGGGAGGAGACAAGGAGGGGTGCAAGCAGACAGGACAGGGAGGGACAAGACAATGGTAGACAGTTTACTAGGAGGACAAGAGCTCAGACAATAGAAGAAAAGAAAGTTTACCAAGAAGACAGACAGTTGACGAGAAGACAAGAACCAAAAACAAAAGAACAAAGTAGTTGGCAGATGTAAACCTGAAGGGAGGAAGAATGCAGTGGAAAACAAAGCGAAACAATATAATACAGGGCAGTCAGTGAGGCAACAAGCAAAAAACAAACCAAGACAGTAGTCGTTAAATGATGCCCTATAGGAGGGAAGAGAACAACCGAACAGTACAAAGCAGTACAATGCAGAACAGGGCAGCCAGTGGGGAAAAAAACAAAGCAATGTACAAGAGCAGAGAAGTCGATAAGTGTTAACCTAGGGACGCTACAAAAATACAGCAGAACACGGACAACAGAACAATGCAATGAACAGGGCAGTCGGGGGGGAAGAACAGAGGAGGGGTGCATGGGAGCACGCGGTCCGAGAGTAGCAGGACGTTGCGAGGAACGCGGTCAGGGAAAGCGAGGAAGTTGCGAGGACATGTAATCAGGAATTTGCAGGGAATGCGTGATGGGTGTAGGAGGGAAAAGGATGTACGAGGCAAGTTTGTGGAACACGCGCTCTGGGAGTTGTGAGGAAGTTGCAGGAATACGCAATCGGTGAGTTGTGAGGAGCCATGCAATCGGGTGATGCAAGGGGCCATGCGGGCTAGGGCATGCAGGCTAGGGCATGCAGGCGCGGGCGATGCCGAGAAGGGAAGGGTGCAAGGATGCACGACGATCACAGACGTTCAGGGACCGTACTGACCGAGCGTGGCGAAGGAAGGAGGGGGGCGCTAGAGTCGCGCAATCCCGACATTTCAAGGGACCACGCAAGTTAGCGGTGCGTGAGGAGGCAGAGAAGAAGGGCGGGTAGGCGTGCACGGTCAAAGAGTGCGAGGGAACACGGGGGCATGCAGCACGCACAGAGGCAGCACAGGGGAGGAGTGTAGAGGGCCACGCAGGTAAGGGAGACAAGACAAGCGCAGCAAGGGTGAAAGTGGCAAGGGCACGTGCGTACAAGTAGGGGTAGAGGGCATGAGAAGAGGGCAAGAAGTGCAGAGCAGCAAGCAAACTCCCCAACCTCTTCCCTGGCGGTCACAGACAGGAGGGTGAATCTTCCGCACTCACAGTCTACGCTGAAGACCCCTTTGTCGCCAAACACCTGCGTCGCTCAACACCGCGGCCTTGTCCTGCGAGGGCTTTGGCCGCAGGACTGTTGATTAGGGCAAATACTTCCCCACTTGCCTGATATTTAACAGCTTTGGTCAACAGCTCAAGAAGACCCACATCATCCCTCTCTTCCAAAATTCCAATGAGTCCCTAATGGCACCGCAAAGTACCATCCTGTTGCAAAAGCACCTTTCATTGCTACTTTTCCAAGACTCGTGCCAATCACCAGCTGCATGAGTACACAGAGCCACAATCACATGATCACCAGTCTGGATTCAGACCTGCCAGAAGGACAGAATTATTTATTTTCCACATCAGGGGTGAACTCCTTAAGTCCCTATTGTTTAATTTATTTTGTTGAATATAGCGTGAACCTAAGTCAAGAGCAGCGGAGCTCCTTACAAAAAGATAGTGCCAGAATTGGGCTCAGCATTATATACAGTAATGCAGTATTGTTGGTGGAGGGACAGAGGGGTTTTTATTCCTCCGGCAGGTATTGTGGAAAGAGCCACGTTTTGTGTTTTGCAGAAATGGGAAGATGGTAGGGGCGTTTCAAGCCTCTACGGGGATTGAGTTTCAGATGTTGGGGCATGGCAGGAAAAGGACTGTTGCGAGCCTTTTCTTTGCGGGCTAGATTTGACTCCAATCTTTTGATAGTTTTGCTATGGGAGGTGAGCCTCCAGGAGGTGTAAAGTTTAGCCACCAAGTGTGTATCCGTTTGAGACTGCTTTGTAGGTGATGCATGCAGTTTTGAATATGATCCTGGCGGGGAGAGGGAGCCAGTGAAGCGTGTGCAGTGTTGGAGAGATACAGTCACATTTGCAGGTCCCTGTAATGAGGCGGGGTGCAACGTGGTGTGCTGCTTGGAGGGTTGAGGGGGGCCAGGTGTGCGGTTGAAAGCCCAGTAAGGAGGGCATTTCCCCCCCCAATCGATGTGTGAGATAACGATGGCTTGGACCACCATGCAGATTCCTTTCAGGGGAATGAAGGGTTTGATTTTGCAGAGTGTGTGGTTCTCCAGCCATGCGGTTGGTGCCTTTTTGGCTATGTGCTTTTGGAAGGAAAGGTTACTGTCAACAATGAAGCCCGGGGATTTGGCGGAGTTTGACAGCTGAGGGATGAATCCTTCCAGGCATCCAGCCATTGCTGTAGGAGTTCTTTGGTTGCGGACTGAGTAGGACAAATTCAGTCTTGGTCGGGTTCAGTTTAAGGTAAGTGTTTGACATCCATGTTTTGATAGTAGCTAGGCATTCACAGAGGCGACCAATGTCCTGGGAGCCACTGACCTTAAGGTACAGCGGAGTGTCATCAGCATACGGATGCGTGGCTATGTTGGAGTCATTTAGGAGAGCTCCCAAGGGTTCCCATGAATAGGTTATAGATGATTGTGGAGAGAGTGGAGAGAATGGAACCTTGGGGGACCCCACATGTGACTGGGAGTCGGTTGGATCTGAACAAGCCCATCTATATGACCTGGTGCCTATCGGATAGGTAGGATGCAAACCATTTTAGGACAGATCCAGAGAAGTCCATCCTGTCGGCGAGGAGTGAGAGGAAGATTTGGTGATCAACTTTGTCAAAAGCAGCGGAGGCGTTTAGGAGACACGAGTCCCTGGTTTTGGCGATTCTGAGCACCTCGTCCACCACCTGGATGGTTGCAGTCTCAGTGCTACATTTGGAAGCGGTTTCCATTGCATTTCTCTTGTGAAGCTGACACCTCAGGACAGGTGTGGGCTTGGAGCAGTGCTTGACTACTTTGAATAAGGCTTTGCTACTGTTAAAGGCTGCCTAGATGGTGAAAGTGTAGTAAGCCGACAGCCTCAGAGATCATGCGTCTACTCTGGGTACGCAGGGATGAGAGATCATGTAGGCTGCGGTCCCAGAGCCATCGCTTTTCATGGAGTATTTGTTTTCAGCGAGCTTGGGTGTGTACCAGGGTGCAGACGCTTTGACTTTGATGCGACTAGACTTTAAAGGTGTATGGGCATCCACTAGTTCTTTGGCATTGTGGTTAAATGTATCCAGAAGGGCCGAGGCATTCCTTGTGGTGGGGAATGTTATGAACATTGCCTCTAGTGGACGTAGCAGGAAATTCTTGAAGGATCAGCGCTCAATACCAGGGCATTTGGCCTGACCTTTGTGGGGTAGCCTTGTGTGTGATACGAGAAGGGTGATGGCTGCATGGTCGGTCCAGTAGAGGGGAAGGGGGTTTGTGCATGAGACGATCTGGCAGGAGGTGAAGACTAGGTCAAGAGTGTGACCTTTGACATGCGTGGAGAAGAGTACACTCTGTTTAATGTCCATGGAGTCGGTCAGAGAGAATAGGGAGTCACGCAGGCGTTTTGTTGGTTGGGACTTCGGGATGTTGAAATCTGAGGAGGATAACATGACAGTAGGAAACTGTTGCAGAGGAGAGACAGTTAGAAAGGTCATCATTGAAGTTACCACTCCCTTGAGGTGGCCTGTAAATAAGGTGGAATGTAACTTTGTCTTTGTTTGAGATGGAGAACTAGCATGATGGGGATTCAAAAGGAGCTGTGTGTGGGGGTGTACTAGTGAAACAGTTGTTACCTTGTCCTCCCTAAATGCATTACCCATCATCTCCAATCCATCCAGAACTAAGCAGCTGGGCTAATGCTCAGTGTAAAGGCTTGGCAGCACATCACCCCAGCATTGCTGTCTCCGCAGTGGCTCCCTGTTGCAGCCCACAACAAGCCACTCTATTTCATTGACAAAGCCTTCTGGGACTCTGGTCTGGACTACCGTTAACAGAAGGTGAACAAGGACTGTCCACAAGTGAGCACTACAACCTCCAAGACCATAGTTATGCCCCGCCCCCCCCCCTTTTAGGAAAAAAGGAGCATGGTGGGAGAACACTGGAAGTTTGCGGGAACAGCCCTTTGGAATTAGCTCTCTACTGCCCTCAAGCTCAATGAAACCCAACTGAGGTTCAGCAAAACACAAACAAATCTGCTGTTTAGAAAGTTATTTCGCATGCCCCCTTTACTGTTTGCCCTAGGCACTTACTCCATCCCTTCCTGTGATCATTGGGACTGGCACTTGATACATACTCACTCAATGCATTGCACTTTTTGTACACTTAAATTTAGGTTTTGCGGTTCTGTCCCACCCCCCCACCCCCGCACCTCCATAGCCATTCTCACGCAATGTTTGCAATGGCGGTTCTCTCTAGCTTTCTTTGTGAATCAAAAATAGAAAGCTATGCAAACAAACGGTCCTGCAAGTGCTGAGGGGGCATCTGCTTTTCTGCAGCCAATATTTCTTGTGTACTGAAACAACTAGGTTTAAGGCCTTCTGTTACTGGAAGAAGAAAAATGTGTTTCAGAATGTGCAAGCCGAGATCCTGGAAACATCTCAAATTGTGCAACTTAACAAGCCGCGGACAAACAATTGAAATCTGAGACCTGCAGCCTCATTCTCCACTCGGGAGGCTTGTCAGGAAATCATTTCTTAGGTTAACCTACAGTCCGATTACCATGCAGGGCCAGTCATGACTGCCACCCCACCTCCAGTTTTTCCTGTGTGGTCAGTATGTCGGATAATAGCCGTGGTGTAGAAGGACATCAAATATGTAGGTGGAAGATGGTGTAAATCAAGTTTCAGCAATGAAACGGGCATCAAAATTGTTTTTGGTTTTAAGGTCGGCGATATTGGCAGCGTGTGCGACCGCTGAGCGAGTGCTAACCATCATAACGAGGTGGACGTGAATAGAAGGTGCACGCTTTAGGGGTGCATGTGGGATGTTGATGAGGGTTGCCAGGTTAGCAGTCTGGGCCACTTCGGGCTTTTAGCTGTGCGATCCCTGGTGAGGATGGGAATGGGTTGTGGCGAGTGGAGACACGTGGTGGTATTTACCTGGTGTAGCCAGAGCAGAGTAATGGCCCTTGGTGCTTACCAGGCCCAAACAGCTGTTGCCCTTTTCTTCGACTACCCTTCACTTCAGATGGCCGGGCGAGAGACGCCCTGTGAGCTAACAGTTAAGAAGGGAAAGGAAGAAGCAAGCCATAGAGGGCGGTTGGAATGTAGGCCATGTGGCCTAGATTCACTTGCACCAGCTCACCAACTGCAAAAGAAGAGAGGCTGAAGTCTGCGTATCCCTGGATATCAATACTCCTACCATCCTTATTCTCATTGACCTTTCTGCAACCTTCGATACAGTCAATAATTCCACCTTGATTGGCCCTCTAACAACTTACTTTGGCATCCCATATACTGCTCTTAAGAGAATTTCTTCCATTCTGACAGCAGCAAGTCAGATCAGGCCCCTTCCACTCCAAGCCCACGATTCTTAACTGTGTTGTCGCTCAAGGAGACATCCTGTCTCTAAACACTTAAAACCAGTCATGGACCTCATCCCCCACTTACCAAACATATACTCTCCTTCTCTCCTCATATATCCGACGTCTCTAGGAAGTCAAAATACCAACTGCACCTCCTTGGAGGTATTCTTCCTTTCCTCTCCTTCGCCCAGAAGCTTCGCCTAGAAGCCCACCTCCAACTCTATCTAGAGCTCTGGTTCTCTCTAGGCTGGACTACTGTAACAGTATTTTTAAATCTGCCTGCCTCTACTCTCCGTCCTCTGCAACTCATCCAGAACAGGACTGCAAGACTTGTCCTTGGCCTCAAGCCCACGGATCGGATCTCTCCAGCACTGAAATGTCTCCATTGGCTCCCAGTGGCTGCAAGGATCAAGTTCAAGACCCTGCATTGTCCACAGGGCCTTCTGGGGCCTGGGACCAAAATATCTCCAGCTTTCTCTTCTGAAGTATCTTCCTACTCGAGCACTTTACTCATCCACCTCCAACTCCTTGAGGGTCAGTCACTTTTCCAAGCAACAAAGGGTAGATCTCCCGCTTCGGCTGGCACCTTCCTCTGGAACAGCCTCCCTCCCTCTCTGAAACTTGAGCAGAACCATCTCCGGTTCCGGAAGCAGCTCAAGAGTTTCCTCTTTGCTTCTGCCTACTCTCTTCCGCTACCTTGCTGATCTGCTGTCTGATACTGCACTGGTTATCTGGCTGCCCTCTGAACCACGAGCCCAGGTCCCTGCCCTCCCAGTAGCACACCTGCACTGCCTCCTGGCAGCCCTGCACTTGGGGCTATATCTGCGACTCTACAGCCCCACCACCTGCACTAATCACTTATTTTTTCTGCATTTAACCCTGCACTCGAACCTACTGGCTGCACTTCTTGTTTTCGATGTTCCTATGTCTTGCACTTGCTCCTCCTCCCCTTCCCCTGGCACTTCTCCCTTTCCCTCTCCCCTGCACTTGCGCAATCTCAATGTCACTGGGCCTAGTAAGATCACTGTTTTGTTCCCCCTTGTTCCCCTCCCCTGCCTCGTTGTGCCTTGAAACACTTGTGTAAAGGCACTTTATAAATAAAATATATGCAGATGTGACACAGATCACCTTCAGGATCAATGGCTGAGCCACGGACCTACACCACTGCACATCCACTTGCTTGTTGAGGATAAACGGCTGGATGGTTAACCACTCCTTTTATCACCACGCATCTAAAATGGTGATAATCTACTTTATAACTTCCATCCCTTTCCATTGGCCACCTACTCTAGATCCCCACCTGCCATCTCCTCTACTGCTAATAAATGGGGTCGTCCTTTTGAACAGACTTCTCCCCTTCTCGCCGCAGGTCCAAGATATTGCCCAAAAAAAAAATCTCCATTTTGAGATAAATGTTCTGAAGCGCATCACCTTCCTGAACAGGAGGCAAAGAATCCAAATGACATTAGCCTTGGAGATCTCATGATTGGACTAGTGGAACAGTCTTTATCTTGTCCTCCCTAGATGCATTACCCATCATCTCCAATCCATCCAGAACTAAGCACCTGGGCTAATGCTCAGTGTAAAGGTTTGGCAGCACATCACCCCAACATTGCTGTCTCCGCAGTGGCTCCCTGTTGCACCCCACAACAAGCCGCTCTATTTCGTTGACAAAGCCTTCTGGGACTCTGGTCCGGACTACCGTTAGCAGAAGGTGAACAAGTACTGTCCACAACTGAGCACTACAACCTCCAAGACCATAGTTATGCCCGCCCCCCCTTTTAGGAAAAAGGAGCATGGTGGGAGAACACTGGAAGTTGCCGGGAACAGCCCTTTGGAATGAGCTCTCTACTGCCCTCAAGCTCAATGAAACCCAACTGAGGTTCTGCCAAACACAAACAATTCTGCGTTTAGAAAGTTATTTTGCATGCCCCCTTGGCCTGCTTACCCAATTACGGTTTGCCCAAGGCACTTACTTGGTCCCTTCCTTTGCTCACTGGGACTGGCACTTGATACATACTCAGTGCGTTGCACTTTTTGTACACTCGAATTTAGGTTTTGCAGTTCTGTTGAACCCCCCACCACCCCCCCGCCTCTCATTGCCCTTCGACCGCAACGTTTGCAAGGGAGGTTCACTCTCGCCTTGTTTTAATTAAAAAATAGAAAACTATGCAAACAGACGGCTTCCTGCAAGTGCTGAGGGGGCGTCTGCTTTTCTGCAGCCAATATATCTTGTGTACTGAAAGAACTAGGTTTAAGCCATTCTCTTACAGGAAGAAGAAAAAATGTGTTTTAGAATGTGCAAGCCAGGAAAAATCCCAAATTGCGCAACTAAACCGGCAGTGGACAAACAAATGAAATCCGAGACCTGCCGCCTCATTCTCCACTCGGGAGGCTTGTCGGGAAATCATTTGTTATGTTAGCCAAGAGTATAAGCAGCGCCTCCAAGCGATTGCTGCGGGCCTTTCTTTTTTAATGCAAAAACGTTGTTACGTTTCTAAGGACAAATACACTTTCGATGATCATCCAAATGTAACCATCTGTTCAATTTCAGACATAACCTTGGAAAAGGCCTTGGGCAAATGTGGACAGCTACCACCAGTCTGTCCCAAATGTACCACAGGATGACAAATTAGTTAACGGCGTAGTTCCCCAGTTTCAGAATCCATGGGGATTTCATCGGATTTACTGAGAGCAGTAATAACGACCACAGTACATAAAGGTTTTGGATAAACACCCTCCACTTCACATCCAAGGTCAGAGTTCGGCAGTGTTGGAA